>NC_045442.1:106938632-106955524 GCF_002776525.5 Piliocolobus tephrosceles | reverse complement strand
CTTTTTTTTTTTTTTTTTTTTTTTTTTTGAGATAGGATCTCACTCTGTCACCCAGGCTGGAGTGCAATGGCACGATCTCAGCTCACCGCAACCTCCGCCTCCCAGGTTCAAGCAATTCTCCTGCCTCAGCCTCCCAAGTAGCTGGGATTACAGGTGTGTGCCACCACGCCTTGCTAATTTTTGTATTTTTAGTAGAGATGGGATTTCACCATGTTGGCCAGGCTGGTCTCAAACTCCTGACCTCAAGTGAGTCACCCACCTTGGCCTCCCAAAGTGCTGGGATTACAGGCCTGAGTCACTGAGCCTGGCCTGGGTCTCCTTAAGAGGATGAAAAGACAACCTACAGACTGAGAGGAAATATTTGTAAACCACATCTGATGAAGGACCAGTATCTAGTATATATAAAGAACTCTTAAAACTCAATAGTAAAAAATCAAACAATCCAGTTAGAAATTGGACGAACTACAGAGACATTTCCCTAAAGAGAATGTACAGATGATAAATAAGCACATGAAAAGATGTTCAACATCATTAGCCTTTAGAAAAATGCAGATTAAAACCACAATGAGGTAGCACTACACATGTATCAGTATAGTTCAAATAAAAAAATAGAGATAACACCCAATGCGGGCAGAGATTCAGAGAACGTGGATCACTTATACATGGCTGGTGGGAATGTAGAATGGAATAGCCACTCTAGAAAGTAGTTTTGCAGTTCCTTTTATTACTTTTTTATTTTTTGAGACAGGATCTCCCTCTGTTGCCCAGGTTGGAGTGCAGTGGCATAATCACAGTTCCACCACAGCCTTGATCTCCCAGGCTCAGGTGATTCTCCCACCTCAGCTTCCTGACTAGCTGGGACTAAAGGTTCACGCCACCATGCCCATCTAATTTTTCGTATTTATTTTAGACACAGGGTTTCACCATGCTCCCCAGGCTGGTCTCAAACTCTGGGGTCAAGTGAGAAGCCTCCCGCTTCAGCCTCCCAAAGTGCTGAGATTACAGGCATGAGCCACTGAGCCCACCCCTACAGTTCCTTTTAAAACTAAAAATGGGCCGGACTTGGTGGCTCACACCTGTAATCTCAGCACTTTGGGAGGCCAAGGCGGGAACATCACAAGGTCAGGAGATGGAGACCATCCTAGCCAACATGTTGAAACCCTGTCTCTACTAAAAAGACAAAAATTAACTGGACATGGTGGTGTGTGCCTATAATCCCAGCTACTCGGGAGGCTGAGACAGGAGAATCTCTTGAACCCGGGAGGTAGAGGTTGCAGTGAGCTGAGATCACACCACTGCACTGCAGGATGGGCAGCAGAATGAGACTCCATCTCAAAAACAAAACAAACAACAAAGAAAACTAAAAATGGACTTGCCATAGGACCCAGCAAATGCAGTCTTTTGCATTTATCTCAGACAAATGAAAACTGTATTCATCCAGAAACTTGTACGTGAATATTACTAGCAGCTTTGTTTGTAAGAGCCAGAAGCTAGAAACTCCCCAAATGTCTGTCGTTCAGTGGGTGAATAGTTAAACTATGATGCATCCATACCATGGAATACTACTCTGCAACAAGGGACAAACTGTCAATACACAATGACTTGGATGTACCTCAAGGGATTTATGCTCAGTGAAGAAAAAAAAAAAAAAAAGCCAGTCTCTAAAGATTACATACTGTACCATTCCATTGATACAAAACACTGTTGAGAGAAAATTGTAGAGATGGGAAACAGATTAGTAGATGCCAAGGACTGGGGATATAGGTGGGAGAGAGGAGTTTGAATACAAAGGGGTAGCACTTGGGGGCCTAGTTATGATGATACAATTATCTTAATTGTGGTAGTAGTTACACACAGCTGTACATGTGATGAAATTGGATAGAGCAACATAAAATTAATAAAAAATGCACACACACATACAAATACACGTGTATGTGTATCAACCTGAATAAGCTCTGTGGGTTGCAGCAATGCTAGTGACCCGGTTTTGTTATTGCCCTATAGTTATATAACTGGGGGAGGGAGGGCAAAGAGTGCCTGCGACCTCCCTCTACATTTCTTTGCAACTTTGTTATTATAATTTTTTTCAAAATAAAAATACATATACTTCACTAAGAAGGATAATAAACCTAGAAGGAAAAAGTGAAATGTGAGAAGTAATGGTGAGAAAATAAATTGGTAAACATGTTTTTGGAAAATCTAAATAAGCATAAATCATAATAAGTCATGTAAGGAGGTTAAAAGTAAGATAAAATAAAAATACCTGGCAGAAACAATAAAAGACCAGAGAGAGTGATCAGAATGAAAGCATCCTAAAGGTCCTCCTGTTTTCTAGAAGGAGACTGATATCCATGTACTTGAAATATTTTTATGATTAAAAGGCAGAATGGTATCTAAACCTACGATGCTATTTTGATATGAGGTGTCTTTTACCGAGTGTCTGCCCTGTGTCTGGAAATCTGCTAACATCACAATCTCCACTATAATTCTGAAAGGAAGTAGCTTTCTCCTCTTTTTGTTGATGAGAAACAAATGCCAAACAGGGAGTGAATAATGGATAGGTTAGAGCAGTAAGTGACAAAGTCAGTATTTGAACTCAGGGCTCTCTAACTCCTAAGCATATGTTCTTTTAACTTCCCTGTCCCCTCCTGGGCATAATGAATGCGGAAATAAATGCATTTTCTAAAAGGTATGCTGCAGTGTTTTGAAGGTGAAGTAGTTTTACCTTTTATAGAACAAAATATGAAATCATCTCCAAACTATGGGTACAGGAGAAAGCATTCCTATCTTCCCTTTTCATTTGATTTCATTGACCAAAGTGTGGTCAAAACTGATTACAAAATAGAAAGCTTTCACATCCTCCCTTTCCTTTCATATCAGCTCCAAACAGTCATCGTGAAGCTGTTTGTCCCAGGAGCCCCTCATTCAATGAGCTGTACTACTTGGAAGAATGACAAGCAACAATTCACATTCAGATTTAGTGTTTTCTTCGTTAAGCTATGAGCATAGAAATGAAATTTTTGACATTGTCCCATACGGATGAGAAAAGAAAAAGTGGTATTTTGAAGATCAAAGAAAACCTCAAATCTATGGATGTCCTATATGATATGTAAATCTTGTTTCTGTTTCTCCTGATGCTAAAATGATCTTGAATTCTAAATATGGAAAGGTGAATTCACACACACACACACACACACACACACACACACACACACACACCCCATACAGGATGAACACACACATTGCTAATGGGTCCTAGAAGAAGGCACTAGGGCTTAGTTGCACATGTTTGTTGACAGGTTTAAATAAAAGAAACCTGAATATTCCCCTCTGGTCTATCAGTCTTTTTCTCCTTTTAGCTAACGCTCTCCAGTTTATACAATTGAAAAGAGGGAGTACTTTTATCTTACCTGAAACATTTTGCGGCAAAAGCTTCTATTTACTTACTCATAAAAGATTTTATGCCTCATCTGTTGTACTTAAGATGACGATAGAGAATATACCAGAAAAAAAGATTTGAAATGTGTTGCCTTCTGAAGTTAGAATCATAACCAGGTGTATTATTGAACAATACTACTTTCCTTAATGTGTACAGATTTCAGCATTGGCAGGAAGTATTGAAGTAAACCCAAATAGAGCATTAAGCAAAACGTAGCCTCAAACTCTAAAAACATGTACGATTGCCACGCCTTTGTGTGAAGACTTCAGAATGATTTTGCCCAACTCTTTCATAATAGTTTCATCTGATGAAACAACAAAAGCACCTGTCACTGGGTGAGCTCACAGCCTTCTATAAAAACATCAGGAACATTCTGATCCCAGAACTATCATTGCAGCTCTGTCATGGAATAAGCCAGAGAGACCCTGGGCAAATCTCTTATCCTTTCTAGACCTTAATTTTCTCATCTATAAAATCCTGACACATTTCCCAAGAAGTTTGAGAGGAAGACTGGCTTTATAGAAATGCTTCTGTACAGCAGGATGTAGCAATATTTTATCACTAGTGATGATAACACAGGAGACTATTTATTTTGTGGCCTTGATGAAGATAGCTATTGTTTTGTTTTGGGGTGTGTGTGTGTGTATGTGTGTGTGTGTGTGTGTGTGTGTGTGTGTGTGTGTGTGTGTGATGAGGTCTCACTCTGTTGCCCAGGCTGGAGTGCAATAGCTCACTGAGGCTACAATCATAGCTCACTGAAGCTTCAAACTCCTGGGCTCAAACACTCTTCCTGCCTCAGTCTCCCAAGTAGCTGGGGCCACAGATTCACACCATCAAACCCAACTAATTTTTTTATTTCAATTTTTATTTTTTGTAGAGAAGCGTTCTGATTTTGTTGCCCAGGCTGCTTTCAAACTCCTGGCCTCAAGTGATCCCCCCCACCTCAGCCTCCTAAAATCTTAGAATTATAGGGCGAGAGCCACCGTGCCCGGCCAATAGCTATTCTTTCACCAAGATAAAACCAAAAGGAAAGTATCAGAAAGAAGGAACTCATTAAAACGAAGGCAGACATGGCCATAATATTCTAAAGTGTCCATGTCCAATTCCATTTTAGAGTCGGTGTTTTCGAAAGCGTGACCTTGATGGCAGTCCTTAACAGCAGTCACCATTCCTATGGCCTTAGTCATGAGGAGTGGCCCGGTAGCCCCACCTCATCCAGGTGAACCCATGAAAAATGTCCACTTGTATACGGTTTATTGTGTTCTTAACAAAAAAAAAAAAAAGAGGTTACTGAATTTTTTTTGTTTACAATCCTAAGTTTTAAATGAATGACCATTATATTTCTCAATGTTTTTATTGGTCTAGGTTTGCCTTGAGCAAAATATTATTATTATTATTATTATTATTATTATTATTATTATTATTATTATTTTGAGATGGAGTCTCGCTCTGTCACCCAGACTGGAGTGCAGTGGCCGGATCTCAGCTCACTGCAAGCTCCGCCTCCTGGGTTTACGCCATTCTCCGGCCTCAGCCTCCCGAGTAACTGGGACTACAGGCGCCCGCCACATCGCCCGGCTAGTTTTTTGTATTTTTTTAGTAGAGACGGGGTTTCACCGTGTTAGCCAGGATGGTCTCGATCTCCTGACCTCGTGATCCACCCGTCTCTGCCTCCCAAAGTGCTGGGATTACCGGCTTGAGCCACCGCGCCCGGCCGCAAAATATTATTTACGTATTAATTTTGAGAGGTCATGTAGCATGTGGTTAACAGGATAGACTCTGAAGCCAGATTGCCTGGGATCATGTGCTAGCTCCATCATCTACCATTGTGTGATGCTGGTCAAATCATCCAACTACTCTTTGCCCCAGTTTCCTCATCAGTAAATGGACATAAAAATAGGACCTACTTCATAGTATTGCTGTGAGGATTAAATTAGTTAACTGTTCAGTATAGTGCCTGAACCATAGTAAACCTTCATAAGTTGGGGGTATTGTTGTTAAGCATTTCATAAAGCCAATGTGGGAAAATAAATCACGAGCTATCAGCCCACCCTCCGAATGTATATAGAGCCTGACCACTTCTTACATCCTCTACTCGTAATCCACCACCACCTCTTCCTGGGACTTGTGCAGTAGCCATCTAACTGGTTCCCCTTTTGCCACCAGCAGTCTCAAGAGGGCAATCCAAGTAGTTGTTCCAACTCCTAAGTCACATCACACCTTTCCTCTGTTCAATATACTGCATGGCCCATCATTTCATTCGGAATAAAAGAGTACAAGCCTCTATTCATCCCCTTCCACCCTCCCCTCACCTCTCTGCTCCAATTCCTGGCATCCTGGCAGCTCCTTTAATAGCCTAGTTTATTGCGAACAACCTCAAGGCCTTTGGACTTTCTGTTCTTTTTTGCCTGATATGTTCTTCTCCTAAACGTCTGTGGGAGAGTGGCTTCTCCTTCATTCAATGTTTATTCAACTCCATCTTATCAGAAGAAGGTCCCTCTGGCCACAATCTCTGAAATGTCCTTTCCTTCACTGTTACATTTATCTCTAACCTGTCTTATTTCCCTATAGAGGACTAATAGCCACATGACATAGTATATACTCATTTTTAAACTGACATATGGTATATTTCTCGCTAACCAGCATCGGAGGTCCATGAGACCAGCCATCTTGTTTTGTTCACTGCTGTTTGACAAGCTCCTAGTATGGTGCCTGCACATAGTAGATGCTCAGTAAATATGTGTTGCATTAGTTAATGAACTGACATGGATGATACGGTAGTTTATATTGGACTTTCAAAGCACTTTTACATATACAGTCTTATTTAATCCTTGGAAATAAGAATCAAAAGGGGACAAATTTTTTTCTTGCCCCTATACCTATAAAGATTGGTTCGGATCCCAAAGGGGCTTCCACTTTTTCCAAAACGAAGAACCCTGACACCACTTCATTTTTGTACTTATGTCAAGTATTACTATTTTATTTGATTGAGTTTATGTTGTATCATTTAATGTACTCTTGGGATAAGCAACAGCATGAATGTATCTCAAGATAATGATGCAGAATGAAAGAAGCCAGACTAAAAGAGTATATACTGTATGATTTCATTTCTTCAAAGTTCTAGGAAATGCAAATGAATTTATAGTGACAGAAAGCAGATCAGTAATTGCTCAGGAGCTTGAGGAAGGGATTACAAATGGCCCAAAGGAACCTTTTAGGGTGATGCAGATATTCATTATCTTCATTTTGGTGATCGTTTCATAAGTATATCCATATATCAAAACTTACCAAATTGTACACTTTAGATGTATGCAATTTTTTAAATTTTTTATTTTGATAGGTTTTTTGGGGAACAGGTAGTATTTGGTTACATGAGTAAGTTCTTTAATGGTGACTTGTGAGATTTTGGTGCACCCATCACCTGAGCCATTTCACTGAACCCAATTTGTAGTCTTTTATTCCCTCTCCCCTTTCCCACCCTTTCCCCCGAGTCCCCAAAGTCCACTGTAGCATTCTTATGCCTTTATGTCCTCATAGCTCAGCTCCCATTTATGATTGAGAGCATACGATGTTTGGTTTTCCATTCCTGAGTTACTTCACTTAGAATAATAGTATCCGATGCCATCCAGGTTGCTGTAAATGTCATTAATTTGTTCCTTTTTATATGATATTCTATCATATATGTGTGTGTGTATATATATATATCGCCCGGCTAGTTTTTTTGTATTTTTTTAGTAGAGACGGGGTTTCACCGTGTTAGCCAGGATGGTCTCATATATATATATGTGATATATATATATACACACACACATATATATATATACACACACACTCTCACAATTTCTTTTCTTTTTTTTTTTTTAAATTAGTTACTTCATTTTTTTTTGAGACAGGGTCTCATTCTGTTACCCAGGCTGGAGTACAGTGTTGTGATCTTGGCCCACTGCAACCTCCGCCTCCCGGGTTCAAGTGATTCTCCTGCCTCAGCCTCCTGAGTAGCTGGAATTACAGGCACCCACCACCACGCCCAGCTAGTTTTGTATTTTTAGTAGAGACAGGGTTTCATCATGTTGGCCAGGCTGGTCTCGAACTCCCGACTTCAGGCAATCCGCCTGCCTGGGCCTCCCAAAGTGCTGGGATTACAGGGGTGAGTCACCATGCCCAGCCTATACCACAATTTCTTTATCCACTCATTGATGGATGGGCATTCATGCAATTTGTTGTACATTATTTCGCTTAATAAAATTGTTTTGAAAACAAAGAGATACCTTGCCCACGGTCACACACATTCTTCTGCAAATCTTGACTGCAGTCCATGTCTGTGGATTCCTGGTGTGTCCTTCTGCTTCCTGTGTTGCTTACCAGGCGGGTAATGAGGCTCAGGCTTTTAACAGTCATGATACCCATTCACAATAACATTTATTTATGTATTGCTCTGTGCTGAAAGGAGAACTTTGATTTTACAGTTTGAAGGTGTTCTCTATCACTTTTATAAGGCTCTATCCCTTAAATTTAGTGAAAATCAAGTAGCCAACATTGATTAGATAGTATTTGAGAAACTGCAGGTTAATAGCACTTTTATATGACCAAATTGAGAGAATTGAATGATTTGACTGAGGTCATCAAGAACAGCAGCTTTAGCACAGGAATTAGAAACTGGATTTGCCCTTGCATTTTGTTTTTCAGCATAAAAGCTTCATTTCTGTTCTCTCCATTCTTTATGGGCAAATTGTAACTTTTTTCCCCCCAAAGTCCCTAAAATAATCTGTTTCTCACAGTCTTTCGTGTGTGTCTTCTTTTTCTCGCTTGTGAATAAGGCATACTAAATGCCTCCTGGCACACACAGCAGTGTTATGTTCTTTTTTTTCTCCCAGTTCACCACGTAAGAGAGGCACTACCTATTAAAAACAATATCCACAGACCTGAAGTCAGCAAAGCTATCAGAATGTACTGTGCATGTCAGATTAGGGCTGAAATTCCAACTATAGTGTTTAAATGGGGACTCACTTTAATTAATAAATTCGGTTCTGACACTGCAATTGCTCTTCACTTGGTCAGTATTTTGCCATTCAGATGGACAGTTTTTTTTTTTTAAATTTACTGCTGTGTGTGACTGAGTCCCTACCTAATACTCATTGACACAAGAGTGTTCAAAGAGAAGTCAGCCTAACTCTCAAGTAGACAGAATAGAACAGATACACATGTGTTTTGCAATTGCAAGGAAGGTATACTAATTTTGAGATACTTGAGATTTGGGGTTTTAAAAATAATTAATGGATCTTTATATTTCAGTTTTACATTTATTGATTTATCCCTTTTATTGTACTTACATTCCCAAGACCCTTGGCTGATTAATTTACAATTGTGGTTTTAAATGCATTTTGATACTAACTGCTACTTACAGGATATACTTGGTGAATTCTTTCATATATTAACATTACTCTCTGGTATATCTATTATGAGAAATTGTGTGTTTGTGTATGCATGTGTGTGTGTGTACATATACACACATATACACACCGATATATAAATTTTCTTAAATTGAGACATCCTTTTCTATTATATTTGCAAGTATCACTAAAGAATCTGAGTCATGCCTTTTCTGGCAGAGAGAGAAAACAATGGAAAATTAAAACTCCAACATGACTTTTTTTTTCTTAATTTGTGTCATGCCTCTCATCTAAATGAGCACTAGTACGTTTCCTTGGGTCTTGCTGTACATTGAAAACTTTTAGTTTTTCTTTGGATTTTGGAGACTAGATACGATCAGTAGGAAATCGCTAATGGGAATTAATCCTTTTGATTCCAGCCAAGCATACCGCAGAGGTCACAGAGGTAACATCCAACTTGTACAGAAAACATGCCTTATAAAACTAGAGCAGTCATCGCTGAGGGTGGGTTAGTAATGTCTGCAGAGGAACAGCTCTACCTGTGCTGCCAGACTCATCAGTATAACCAAAACTTGTGTTTGCAGAATTCTAAAAGAAAGATCCTGTGTGATTTTTATGTTTGTTATAATTTTCCATTAAGATTGTAAGAATACCACAAAAATGTTTGGTCCAAAAAAAAAGAAAAGAAAAGAAATCTGAATCTTCTAAAAATATTTCTATTATTACTGGTGGCATTCGAGCTGTGTCAGCTGTGTCTTATCTGACATGCTTGTTAGTCTTCAGCAATCACTTGGGACTATTTCGAGATTGGATGACCTGATGTTTCAGCTTTAATGCCACATATTTTACTCAATCCCCCTCAAGCTACTGGCCTATGTTGACAAAATGACTAGAAAGGGATTATCTAAAAGTACTGTTTCCAGTTATTCTCTTTTCATTTCTCTTGGACCCATCCATTGATGCCTTCAATCCCTCCACTCCGCAGAACTCAGGTCCAGGTCACAGATGACTCCATGGGTTAACCAGTCTTCTTTCTCTTGACTGCCAACACATCACATGGTAGACCATGTCCCATCCTTAAGACACACCCTTCTCTTAGCTTCCTGGACATCTCTTCCTCTCAGCATTCATATGACCTCACTGGCTGGTCCTCCTGGGTCTCTTTTGTTGGTTGCATCTCATTTTCTCATCCATAGACATTGCCTTCTGCCCTAGACCTCATTGCTTCTCTATATTCATGCCATCAGTGTGATCGGATCCTGCCCCATGGTGCCAAATGTCAGCTATAGGATGATGACCCCGGTAGCCTGGATGTGTCCTCTGAAATCCAGATTAGTAGTTCAGATCATCTACTTGACATCTCAACGTCAACAAGTCCAAAAATGAACTTATTTCCTCCAATAAAAATATCTCCTCCCACAATTTTCCCCATCTCAATAGATTGCATCCCTGTTATGCTAGTTGCTCACAACAAAACCCTTTGCATCTTTACTCATCTTTTGATCTCATTTCATATCTAATCTGATGAGAAATCTCATTCACTCTTCTTCCAAAGTATATGCACAAATCCAGCCACTTCTCACCATTTCTATCTAACCTATCAAGTCCAACTCACCATAATCACTTTCCTGGATTATTGTCTTCACTCCTGGTGGTCTCTTGATTTTAGTCCTTGTCCCTTGTAGTTAATTCTTTTTGAGATGGAGTCTCACTCTGTCACCCAGGCTGGAGTACAGTGGCATGATCTCGGCTCACTACAACCTCCACCTCCTGGGTTCAAGCGATTCTCCCATCTCAGCCTCCCAAGTAACTGGGACTACAGGCCTGGCTAATTTTTGTAGTTTTAGTAGAGACAGGGTTTCACCATTTGTTCAGGCTGGTCTCATACTCCTGACCTCAGGTGATCCACCCACCTTGGCTTCCCAAAGTGCTGGGATTACAGGCGTGAGCCGCCACGCCCAGCCCTGTAGATAATTTTTAACAGAGCAGCCCTAGCCATTGATCTCATCTTGTCACACCTCTGCTCATAATCCTCTGTTGCCTTGCAGCTTAATCAAGAGTCCAAGGTCCTCCACCATCTGACCACTTGCCACCTTTCTAACCTCATTTCTTTCCATTTGTCATCTCACTCATTTCCCTCCAAACACAGTAGTTCTCTGCTGTTTCTGGAACACATCCAGTAGACTTTCATCTCAAGAAAACTTGCTTTTCCCTTTGCCTCCTTCCCCCAGATATCTACAAGGCTTGCTTCCACACTTCTTCCAAATATCTTCACATCAGCAGGATGTGCAACTACTATGAATAAAACAGCAATCCACCCACTTCCACACCACTGCTCTCTAGTCCCCACACCCTGTTTTGTCTTTCTCCCTGTGTCTTGGCACACTCTACGCTTACTTGTTTATGAGTTTATTGTCTATCGACATCAATAGAAGCTATGATCTCTGAGCTTACCATCGTATCCCCTCCTTTTAGAAGACTGACGTACATGGTGGTACTCAATAAATATTTCTAGAGTAAATGAAATCCATCTTTTACCATACCCATTTTGTTTAAGTGTTAAGTTTAATGCAATACTGTTGCTCTGTAAATCTAAAACAGTCCAACAGTGCTCTATTCCTGAAGAATTTATTTAAGGATCAAGATAATAGTTCAGTCTGCTTTGCTTTAGTTGTTTCTCCTTGCATAAGCACACCGCGTAGGTTGAATTATCTTGTCCTGTGGAAAAGGGACACAGACTATTATTCTCCCTTTTGTTATTCTTGTTATATAAGCATAATGTTTATATATGAGCTGAATTGCTATTATAGAAGGTAAAGCTGACAGAATGCACAGATGCCGGTAAGGGAAGCAGATTCCTTCCACCCGGGGTAAGTGCTCAACTTGTTTAATGCGTGTTATGATTGGGGATAGCTCAGTATGATGACTTTGCTTGGTAAGTTCCTTAGGTAACAAAGCAGATGAGAGTGGGGACCTATAGGGTTGATTGCTTTTTTCCCAGTGCTTTGAGTTGGAAAGCCAACAATTGTCATTTTGATCATGAGGTATTTAGGGGGACTTCTACCTCTGTACATAATGAGGAGAGAAAGGTGATTTATGATGAGTCTCAGAGCAAGAGTTGTATTTTACAGTTGGTGATGGGAAGATCTGGGGACATGGATCCATCGGAGGATGGGCACCTTGTCCTTGCGGACTTGCTCCACCTACCGCTCTCAGAGCTGTTCAAATGGGGCCCTGCATGCTTTCGCCACCCTCAGACATTTGTTCTTTATTGTGTGATCTTGTGGTTGAGAACAGAAGCGACTCTTAAAAGGCAGCGCCAGAACTTCAAAAGGAAATGGTGAGGAGGAAGTAGCCGTGTGTGATGTCTCTTAAATGCCTCTTTAGAAGGTATCAGAGGAGAACAAAAGGTAAAGGTACAACCAAAAAGTCCTCTGGAGTTTTTTAAGCACGGATTGGAAAGTTAGGTTTGTGAAGCCTAGCCTTGGAGATTTAAGTCATGGGAATGAGTGCCCCCGAGATGGCTGCTCTTAAACTCCCTGCATGGTTGGAGGCCAGGCAGTTTGGGGCAGCATGGTAGCCTGATCTCTTTATTTTTATTATTATTATTTTTATTTTTGAGACAGAGTCTCGCTGTTGTTGCCTGTGCTGGAGCATAGTGGCGTGATCTCGGCTCACTACAACCTCCAACCCCCAGGTTCAAGTGATTCTCTTGCCTCAGCCTCCAGAATAGCTGGGATGGTAAGCACCTGCCACCACGCCCAGCTAATTTTTATGGTTTTAGTAGAGATGGGATATCACCTTGTTGGCCAGGCTAGTCTCAAACTCCTGACCTCAGGTGATCCACCCACCTTGGTCTCCCAAAGTACTGATTACAGGCACGAGCCACCACACCCAGCCACCTGATCTCTTGTTACCCTCCTTGCATCTGCACTTCCAGTAGCAGTGACTCTTCTTTCCCACTTGCTCTTGGGGCAATAATAATAATAATAATAATAATAATAATAATAGTAAATAAAGATACACTTTACAAACATTAGATAAGGCTTACAAACACATTGTAAAAACCCCCTTCGTTACCAGAACACATGCCACCAAATGACCTAGATCTGAACATGAGGCCAACAGATCGGTCTCAACCCCCTTCCGCCTTTGCTTAAGACTCACACACTCTTGCACACTCACACACAAGACCGTGATCTGAGCACCCATCCGCGGCCTTAGAGAATTGGGCCCTTTTCACTGCCATCTCTCTGGACCCTCAAAAGCAGGAGCTCCCTCAGGAACCCCTTTATTGCTCTGGCCAGGGCTGAGAGGACATTCCAGTTCTCCCACAGGGGTAGGGTGTGTAAAGGCAGAAGACACAGACAAGACTGCCAGCAGATCCGCACCCTCTGGCGTGGGCCTGAGGACATGGGAGGAGCTGTGCTGGGAACAGCAGGGAGACCCAGGGAGGGGAGTGGGCAGAGAGCCAGGGACTAGCCTAGGAAGGGATGATCCGGCTGGCTGCTGGCTTCAGGCTACAGTCGGGCTGGATTTGCCTGAGAGTGTCCCCAGGGCAGCTGTACCCTGTCACAGGGGAGAGAACTTTCCCAGCAACCCTAGGAAAGCCTATTGAAAGCTTTCAGTAGTGAACCAGACAGTGAACAAATAACAACATAATTATTACCTAACAATAATAGGAGAACTTTAGAGCTTAAATGGTAACAAAAGTTGTTCACTAATATATAAACCTTGGATACACTAAAAGCTCAGCATGACTCAGTTTTTGCTACTAGCATAAAACCAAAAATAAAGTAATCAAATCCCTGCAGAAGTAGAGGGTACTCAGGTATCCACCTCCGTAGCACTACTTAAGAAATAAAAATAAAACAACGTGTTCATAGAGTGGACAGTACAACAACTTGAATGCCAGAAGGCGGAGAAGGTCCCGTTCCTGGCTTTGATGCTGATGCTTGGGAAACACCCCTTATCTTTCTGCATCACACATAAGCCTGCCTGGGGCAAGAATCCAGAGGCTTATATACACCCATGTCTAAATATTTTTAAAGGTATAAATCAAGCTAACAAACTGTTAGAGAAAATATGTTCTATCCTCATACTTTGACAAATTTACCTTTGTGATGACCAAGGATGCCAGATTTGGTTTTAGACTTCTCTGAGCCCTCACAGTTGTGGGCTGGATCATGTCATCAGGAAGGGTCCCCCATATCCCAGCCTGCAGCAAGCCGCCTTCCCTCCTCCTCATCCTCCCTCCAGCTCCCTTCTGCTTTGCAAGGAGGCTGAGGCACACGCGAGTGATTTTCCTGAACTACATGGGCAGGTTCCCTCCATGTGCCCTGCAAACGGCGTTCTTTAGTCACCCCTCAGTATGAGGGGTGTGTACGCCAATGTCAGGCAAGGACTGCGGGATGAGGACTCCCTTCCCAGACTCCTCCTCCATTCCACAGTTTGACCCTTATTCCTTCAGGATTTACACCCCTAATCCTTGTACCTCCATCAAGTCAATCACAAGGATTTAGGGAAGCTGATCATTTCTGTGAGAGCTGACAACGGATGGATTAGGTTCCTGTATGTTTTCAGGTCACGTAAGAGATACAGCAAGTCTTTTTTTTTTTTTTTTAAGAGCTCCAAAATGAAGGCCAGCGTGATATGAATTTCCTCAAACTGCCCACACAGTCTTTCTCCCCACCCTCTGGGGAAAAAAATCTGAGCCTCCCCCTCAGATACCTAAGAAGAAGCTGAGAAAAAACTGCCCAGAAGAGGAACAGCTGCTGAGAGCCTGCCTCACCCTCCCTGGCTGGCCGTATTTCCAACTTTGTTGCCTTCTTCAGTAGATCTGGGGAACAAAAAAGCAAGGAGTGAAATTTGAGTGTTCCCGAATCTCTCTCCATAGCTGCCCGTGACCAGTGTTACCTTTTGATTGAGGCAGTCACACTTGACGGCCACATGAGTAAATGCACCCCTAAGTATGAGGGGGGCAAAGAGCAATCGTTCACAGACTGATGGGGATTGTTTCCCTAAAATATTCCCCTGAGCTGGCCGGGCGCGGTGGCTCACGCCTGTAATCCCAGCACTTTGGGAGGCCGAGGCGGGCGGATCACGAAGTCAGATCGAGACTATCCAGGACTAACACGGTGAAACCCCGTCTCTACTAAAAAAAAAAATACAAAATTTAGCTGGGCATGGTGGCGGGCGCCTGTAGTCCCATCTACTCGGGAGGCTGAGGCAGGAGAATGGTGTGAACCCGGGAGGCGGAGCTTGCAGTGAGTTGAGATCACGCCACTGCACCCCAGCCTGGGCGACAGGTTGAGACTCCGTCTCAAACAAATAAATAAATGAATAAAATCAATTACCCTGAGCTGCTAGAGAGGAGGTGATTTCCACCAGAGCATAGACTGATGCGGATTATAATTGCTGGGACAGGGAACCCCGTGGAGGGCTGGGCATTGAGACACAGTGGAGAGGAAGGAGACCATGCTGTGATGTCTACGAATGAGAGTGACGAAAAGGAAGAGGTGGGAAGAAGTGGTACCCAAGGATAAGGCTTTGTGGAATCTAAGCGTCCCACATTTACGATTTTTAAAAATGAACTTGAAAAAGTAGGGTGACCATCCTATGAAGTGGAATCCCACAGCCACAGGTCTGCTAACATTGATTTATATTTGTTGTCAAAGAATAGCTTGATTTTTTTTTTTTGGTCATTAACATAACTTAAATGGAATAAAAGTATAAAGGAACACCATGGTCTCCTCTCCCCTTCCCTTCCCTTCCCTTCCCCTCCCTTGTCTTCTCTTCTTTTTTCTTTTCTGAGACAGTGTTGCTCTGTCACCCAGGCTGGCGTGCAGTGGTAAGATCATAGCTTACTGCAGCCTTGATATCCTGGGCTCCAGGGTCCTCCTGCCTCAGCCTCCGTAGTAGCTGGGACTACAGGCATCTGCCACCACATGCGGCTATTTTTTTATTTTTTGTAGAGATGATCTCACCATATTATTCAGGCCAGTCTTAAACTCCTAGCTTCAAACGATTCTCCTCCCTCCTCAGCCTCCCATAGTGCTGGGAATACTGGAGTGAGCCACTGCACCCAGCCAACACTGTTCCTTTTCACTTGGAAGTAGTTTCCCCTGGAAATTCCTGGGATCCCAACTTTTGTTTACCAGAGTGGAAAAGCTAATCAAATTGATACTTCCCCAGTATCTTTCTCCCCCAACTTGAGGATCAAACAGGTTGTACCTTTTCAAAAAGAATATTTTTTCCCAATAGTAGAAAATAAATCTTGAACAATAAAATTTATATACTTCACATTGATGATTTTTAAATCTACATGCAAATTATATAAAAATTAGCATTTCATGCTGAAAATTTTCTAAAGATATATTCACTCCTCTGTAATAACTACTGGTTATCACTATGTAAAATATCAATACTTTAGCACACAAGAAAAATTTTAGATTAACTCAGACAGTTTCTCACTAAAGTCCATAATCTCTGTGCCTAAATCTGCTAATCACTGTGATTGAAGAAAATGCAGGAAGTATAAATCTCCTAGGGGGCAGTGTTTGTAACCTTTTTTGAAAAGAAATTACACCCAGAATTTTTTTGATAGTTTGAAAACATGCACTGGAAACTGTTTCATATCCCTAAAAGGCCAACTTTTTTTTTTTTTTCCTGGGGCCATGATTATAGAACTTTTACATTTTTGTTCTTATCTTTAAGAAAATCTCTGTTGGGCGCGGTGGCTCATGCCTATAATCCCAGCACCCACTTTGGGAGGCTGAGGCGGGCGGATCACCTGAGGTCAAGAGTTCGAGACCAGCCTGGCCAACATGGTGAAACCCCATCTCTATAAAAATACAAAAATTAGCTGAGTGTGGTGGCGCGTGCCTGTAATCTCAGTTACTCCGGAGGCTGAGGTAAGAGAATCACTGGAACCCAGGAGGCAGAGGTTGTAGTGAGCCGAGGTCACACCACCGTGCTCCAGCCTAGGTGGCAACAGAGCAAAACGAAAGAAAGAAAGAAAGAAAGAAAGAAAGAAAGAAAGAAAGAAAGAAAGAAAGAAGGAA
>NC_045442.1:106843519-106938232 GCF_002776525.5 Piliocolobus tephrosceles | reverse complement strand
GGGAGACAACACCATGTGGCGTTTTTAGTTTTTTGTTTATTTGAAGTTTTAGAGTTGAGCTTCTTACATGGATGTCTTTGGTCCATCAGGAATTGATTTTACTTATGGTATAAGAAAGGGATGTATTTTTTACTTTTTCCGTATGGAAAGCCAATTTTCCTGACACTATTTATTGAACAGTCATTTCTCTATGGGTTTGTATGACCACTTCTGACATATGTCAGGCTCTCACAAAGGCTGTATCTTTGTCTAGGCTTTCTGTTTCATTGCATAGTCCTGTTTGTCCTACCTGTGCCAAGCCACACTGTTTTAATAGCACTGATATCTGGCGGAAGAAGTACCCCTTCCAATTATTATTCTTCAGAATTGCCAGATTGATGTTATAAGTGTTTTTTGTTTGTTTTTTGTTTTTGTTTGTTTGTTTTTGAGGTGGAGTCTTGCTCTGTCACCCAGACTGGAGTGAAATGATGTGATCTTGACTCATTGCAACCTCATGCCTCCTGGGTTTAAGCAATTCTCCTGCCTCAGCCTCCCCAGTAGTGGGACTACAGGCATGTGCCACCACACACAACTAATTTTTGTGTTTTTAGTAGAGACAGGGTTTTACCATGTTGGTCAGGCTGGTCTCAAACTCCTAACCTCAGGTGATCCACCTGCCTTCCAAAGTGCTGGGATTACAGACGTGAGCCACCGCGCCTGGCTATAAGTGGTATATTTTTATTAAACTGTATTCTCTATTTTTTCTAGTATTTCAGGTTGCTGTCGATCCTATATAATGATCTTGTATCATTCAGTCATATTGAATAGTTGTAATAGTGTATCTGCAGGTTTCCTTACATTATTATGTCATATATGAACAAGTACTATTTTGATTCTCTCTTTTTAATCCGTATTCCTTTTATTTCTTTTACTTATATTAACCATGCTAGTGAGTTCTTCAGATGCAGTGACAGCAAAAATTCCAAATTTTAAAACAATGCTTCTAACATTTCATGATTAAGCCTGATACTTGTTTGAGGTTTTTGCTGAACATAAGAACATTCTTTTTAATTTTTAAATTACTGTTTTTTAAGAAAGTTATGAATGTGTGTTGGATTTTTCTTAACATTTAGCTGACTCTGTTAAGATGAGTGTATGGTTCTTTTATTTATATTGCAGAAAATTTTAGGGCTAGACTGTCTAATGTTAAACCAGCCGTACATTCCTGAGATAAATTATTTTGGATCACAATGTGTTTGTTTCATATATTGCTATATTTGCTTTACTATTATTTTATTTAGGGCTTTGCATTTGAATGTAAAATCCCTTCTTATTATATGTATTCATCTGTTCTCACGCTGCTAATAAAGACATACCTGAGACTGGGTAATTGATAAAGAAAAGAGGTTTAATGGACTCACAGTTCCACATGGCTGGGGAGGCTTCACAATCATGGCAGAAGGCAAATGAGGAGTAAAGTCACGTTTTACATGGTGGCAGGCAAAGAGCTTGTGTAGGGGAACTCCCGATTATAAAACCATCATCTCGTGATACTTATTCACTATCACAAGAACAGCATGGGAAAGACCCACCCCATGATTCAATTACCTCCCATCAGGTCCCTCCCATGATGTGTGGGAATTATGGGAGCTGCAATTCAAGATGAGATTTGGTTGGGGACACAGCAAAACTGTATCATTCTCTTTTTCTAATACCAAGGTTTGTACTAGCCTTATAATATGAATTGATATTATAATATTTGATTTAAACCACAACTCACATTAAGTGTTAGAGAAAATTCAGTTACAGTTGTAGCATATTCATAATTAGAATAGTGTTCCTCACAGCATTTTCTCATAATGTTTTCTCCCTTAATTGTTCAGTAACCTTTGAGATGAAAACAAGGACTCAATTGATGTTGCTGCAAGTTCTGTTGTGACTTTGCATTATAGCTTCTTCATGGACAAGTTTCTAAATATCCATGCAAAGGGACAAGAAGACCTGTTTGGAATGACTGGACCACAGCACTGGAAATCAGTATCTTTCACACAGTCTGAATTACAGAAGTCATCAATCTTTCTTTCAGCCATTTCTTAGAGAAATGCCTTGGGATGCTCATTTCAATGATATTAACATTTCACTTGAATCCCAATTGCACCAATTTGTCTGAAACAAAACAAAGTTAAAGGGGTAAGCCCCAGGGCTTTCTGTGGAGAATGAGTGCCTCCTGCAGAACTCTGCCCAGTGACTGCCATCTGTCAGGTGGTTATGGGGAGCAAGACTCTCTCACATATTACTAACTATTGATGTAATCTTTTTTTTTTTTTTTTTTTTTTTTTGAGACAGAGTCTCACCATGCCACCCAGGCTGGAGTGCAGTGGCAGGATCTGGGCTCACTGCAAGCTCTGTCTCCCGGGTTTCACGCCATTCTCCCACCTCAGCCTCCCAAGTAGCTGGGACTACAGGTGCCTGCCACCACGCCTGGCTAATTTTGTTTTTGTACTTTTAGTAAAGATGGGGTTTCACCATGTTAGCCAGGATGGTGTCGATCTCCTGACCTTGTGATCCGCCCACCTCGGTCTCCCAAAGTGCTGGGATTACAGGCGTTAGCCACTGCACCCAGCCTAGATTTAACTTTTAACATGTTTTTTCAGGGTGCTAACATAGGTTTCCCCACACTTATGAGTCTTTAAAACCCTTTTTTTTTTTGAGTCACAGTCTCAGTTTGTCACCCAGGCTGGAGTGCAGTGGCACAATCTCGGCTCATTACAGCCACTGCCTCCTGAGTTCAAATGATTCTCCTGCCTCAACTTCCCAAGTAGCTGGGATTACAGGCACACACCACCACGCCCAGATAAGTTTTGTTTTTTTTGTTTTGTTTGTTTTTTTGAGAGGGAGTCTTGCTCTGTTACTCAGGCTGGAGTGCGGTGACACGATCTCGGCTCACTGCAAGCTCTGCCTCCTGGGTTCAAGCGATTCTCCTGCCTCAGCCTCCTGAGTAGCTGGGGCTACAGGCATGTGCCACCATGCCCAGCTAATTTTTGTATTTTTAGTAGAGACGAGGTTTCACCATGTTGGCCAGGATGGTCTCGATCTCTTGACCTAGTGATCTGCCCGCCTCGGTTTTAGTAGAGATGGAGTTTCACTGTGTTGCCCAGCTGGTCTCAAATTCCTAACCTCAAGTGATCCACCTACCTTGGCCTCGGAAAGTTCTGGGATTACAGGCATGAGCCACAACACCCGGCTTAAAGCACATTCAAAATTGGAATTTAGCTTAAAATTACTTTTGCCTGGAATTTCTCAGTCCTTCATAAAGATTCGTCTAGAGACTCTCAAAGTCTTACATTGTCCTCAACTATCAGGTCACTAAGTGAAATAAAACATAACTGATAGATCTTTCTTGAATGCAGCAAAAAATTTGGTGTTTACCCAATTCAAGATAAAAACAGTGAAATCCAAGACTAAAGTTACTGCAAATTTTTTTTTTAATTCAGACTTTCTGCAGAGAACGAATTTTCTATTATCTTTTTCTTCCTTGCAAGGCGACTATCATCATTCTGCTTTGTCACCTACTTTAAAAGCTACCCTATAGGAAGGGACTTAGCAGCGGGAGAGTTCTCTCTGGGGTTTGAGAAGTTACTGACATCAAAAAGTATCCTAGAGCCACTTGAGGAACACACACACCCTTGTTCAAATCACTGCTGTGTTTGAAACAAAATGTCAGCTGGTGTTAGATATGAATTGCTAACTTCTACAGAATAGTGTCATTTATAGAACCACTGCGGGGGTTAGAACACGGAGGGAGACCAGAAAACACCTCCAAGAAGAAAGAGATTGAGACTTTTTTTATTGCTTTTGTACTCCCCAGTTCCTGGCACAGGCCTGGCACAAGATGGGAACTTGTCTAGTGAATGAATGAAGCCATTTCTACCGGTGCCTCTAGGGTACCTCTAAGTACATTATATTCTTTCAGGGTGTGTTTTTTTGTTTTGTTTTTTGTTTTTGTTTTGAGACGGAGTCTCACTCTATCGCCAGGCTGGAGTGCAGTGGCATGATCTTGGCTTACTGCAACCTCTGCCTCCCAGGTTCAAGCAATTCTCATGCCTCAACCTCCAGTGACTGGAATTACAGGCACCTGCCACCACGCCCAGCTAGTTTTTGTATTTTTAGTAGAGACAGGGTTTCACCATGTTGCCCAGGATGATCTCGATCTGCTGACCTTGTGATTCGTCCACCTCGGCCTCCCACAGTGCTGGGATTATAGGTGTGAGCCACTGTGCCCAGCCTCTTTTTAGTTTTAAATCATAAGACTCTTGAATATAGTCTCTTAAGGATACACTATTGTGTTAACTGTACTGGAATCTTTTGCTTACCTTAAATGTCAATGTCTTTCCCATTTCAGATGCCAATGTACATTCTACCAACTCCACTGAAAGTTTTTATTTGAGCAGCCCTTGGCTTATCTCCTCTGGCTTCAAAAATTACCCAGTTAACTGAGTAGGATTCCTAGTTGGCCAGTCTGTTTAGCCATTTTTTAGATGAAAATTTTAGATTTTAGTGTGGAAGTTGTCTTTGAAGATTATCAAATCAAAACATCCTTCTTTTAGAAAGAATATATAGAAAATCATAAAGAAATCTGAGTGAACTTACCACTCTTAACATTTTGGTGTATAGTCATCAGATAGGTCAGTAGACTTACCTTGGACTTAATGAAGCCAAGTTTCAAGCCCCTCTCAATATAAATGTTCACTTTCATACCTAAGTTTATGTTTCAAATGTCGTATTCTCTTTCTTAAAGAGGCCCCTCAAAATTGTGTAAGCTTCAGGGCTCACAAAATGTGGGGTCCCTCACCGTCATCAAGGTGATTAATGAATTTTTATAAATCTAGTTCCTTTCTGTTTTATAATATGCTTTGTCACTTAATAAAATATAGTTTTTTTTTCTCATTGCCATATTCTCTTACAATTGCTTTTAGTAACTGTTTAGTGTTCCAGTGAATAGATTTATTAAATGAACTACTTATTAAATCAATGTTCTATTGTTGGAGATTCTCCCTCACCCTATATTATTCCTACAAATGATACTTCATTGAGCATCTTAGTAAGGATGCCATTGTGCCTAAATGTGTAAAAGTTGAATTACTGCTTCAAACCATGTGTGTATTTGGGGGGCTTTTGATATATTGACAAATAACCCTTCAGAGAAATAGTGTCAACTTACTTTCCCAACAGTGATATGTGGGAGTACCCTTGTCAGCACTATTTATTGTATCAACCTTTGCCAATGTCATAGGTGTAAAAAGTTACCTTGTTATTATAATCTTAATATTTTTCTTAAGTTGAAAACTTATTTCCCATCAGAAAATGATGTAAGAATCCTTTATATATTTAAGGCATTAGCCATTTGCCATTGGTATTGTAGAGGGTGATCTGCATAATCCTAAAATGGATTTGGAGAAACTGAGGCATTTAGTTTATTTGGAATTGTCACCATCAGCTGCCTGCAGAAAATGCCCTTCAGGGAAAATGGTATTGCTATTCCAAAAGGCACGCATACATCATATTAACTTGGCCACATTACAGGGATAATTTAACGTGTTTCAACTAAAGGTATCTGAACATCTACTAGGTACCTAACTGTATCTTACCATTTGGTGAGGGAAACTGTATACAACGAAACATAATGCAGAATTAAAAGCCATGCTTGCAGCCTGGTGTGGTGGCTCATGCTTGTAATCCTAGCACTGTAGGAGGCCAAGGTGGACGAATCACCTGAGGTTAGGAGTTTGAGACCAGCCTGGCCAACATCCCAAAACCCCGTCTCTACTAAAAAAAATACAAAAATTAGCCAGGCACGGGAGCACATACCTGTAGTCCCAGCTACTAGGAGGCTGAAGCAGGAGAATCACTTGAACCCAGGAGATGTGAGGTTGCAGTGAGCCAAGATTGCACCATTGCACTCCAGCTTGGGCAACAGAGCGAGACTCCATCTAAAAAAAAAAAAAAAAAAAGCCGTGCTTGCAATCTCAACAAAACACAATATGAGCACATCGGTGAGGTAAATTAATTCCTTCATTCCTAATGAGGAAATGATGGAGTAGCAATGGGGGAAGATTGTTCAGAGGACTTGATATGCATGTGAAGCGTGAAAGAGGTGGTGAGAAGCGAGTGGCGCAGCGTGTGGGATGAATGTGCACCGTAAGAGGTCCAGTCTCACTGCAGTGCACTAGCAAAGTGGGACGCTTTGGAAAAATAAGGCAAGAAGAGGAGTTGAGGTCACATGGTGAATATCCTTGGATACCATGTTAAGATAAAGATATTTTAGAAGATGTCCCACATTCTGGAGCTGATTCTGAGATGCAAAAGATAATGAAGATGTGTGGGCACAAGTGTGACCTGCCAACTGCACCCTGCTTTTTGTAAAATGTGAGTAAGAGATCTTGGTTAAAATCCATGTTGCCTTTGCAAAGCCATGGAGGTGAAAGAACCCTTCAGTGTTCAGGCGTCTCAGGAGGACCCTGAGCATTGCAAGGTTCATATCAGCACTCACTCTGGCACAGTTTTCAGAGCTCAGCACCTCCCCCTCCCACTCCACACTCCCCATCCAGCATGTGGATGGATTCTAACCCTGTGATGGCATTCTCATCGGTTGAGGTAAAGACAGGAATCTTTTTTCTGAGCTGCACCCAGCACGCTTCAACATCTTCAAGCAGATGGTCAGCCTAAAAGTGTGAGGACAGCTCAGGTCATCCTGAGGGGATGCTTGCAGGAGATGGACAGAGCTAAATGCAGGATTTCAGGAGAAATATGCTTCAAGAAAGAGAGCATGGCATCTATGGATTTGACAGAAGTGGACATATTGCTTAGTGATGAGTTGCAACTTTTAGGCAAATTGCTTGGATCTTCTGAGCTTTTATTTCCTTATCTGAGAAATGGGTCATAGTATCCATTGACAAGAGATACTATGCTGATGAGATGAAATACATACACACGGTTTCTGACATAAAGCAGGCATCCTATAAGTGCATTTCTCTCGTCCTCATCCCTTCTTCATAAAAAGGGAGTTTGGGAGGCAGAGTCCCTCGGACAACCTCTGCGAATCTGGGGCAGCCAGCACTAACTTGGAGCGAGGGAGCCTGTGCCAAAGCATGCAGAATCTCTAGAAACCATGTGAGTTTTTGTTCATCACCGTGCCAATAAAACACCATCGGATATTAAGAGAATTCCTTCTGAGTCTAAGCATTTCTAAATACCTTTCCTGGATTGAGAAAGCAAACCGTGTAAAAGCCAAGCGTGAAAAGACTATTCTGTTTGCAAAGGCATTTTTCCCATCCTCCCTGGCTTGTCACGTTCTGTGACTGGACTCAAGCACCCAGCTGGCAGCTGCACCAGCCAGACCCTGAGGTAACTATAGTTTAGGCCCATTTTTTTTTTTTCCTACTCCAGAGCCTACAAATTCTATTTCAAGCATATGCATGTACAGAATGCAGATGTGGGGATGAAAATCAGACCATCTTGGGGAGCGAGGCTGCGATACTTAACTGTAGGGAGGCCATTAGTGGCCTTTCTGCAGTGGCCTCGCCCAGACATGGCTGGGGCATGGACCTCAAGAGTGGTTTTGGCCTTTTGATGTAGCAGAGCAATCACATGGGATAAACACCACACCTCCCGCTTGGGGCCAAGACATTGCGTGATCTGTGATCAGACAGGCTTGAAAGGTGTTCTCTGCATTCCGAGGAATGTGTGACAGCATGGAGTTTCTGGAAAACTAGTTCCCTGAAAAAGCTGAGGGTCAACACAGGGATGAATGGAGAGGGGACATGGAGCTCTTATGCCTGACATGAAAGCACTGCTCTAGTCAAGGAAACAGCCACTTCAGCATGTGTTTCTACTGTGGATACAAACCAAGGGCGAGGTCACTAGGCTGGTTACATCATCTAGCAAAAGCTCTTATAGCTCGGATAGACCTGCAAATGAGACATTCCTTTTCAATGACTGATAAGTCATTCATTTATTCATTCAACAAATATTTATTGAGAAACTACTATGTAACAGGTAGTCTCATAGGTACTAAGGATACAGTAGCAAACAACAAAAAACTTTTAAAAAAAAATCCCTTAGCCCCAGCTACTCTTGAAGCCAGGAGTTTGAGGCTGTGGTGAGCTATGCTCATACCACTGCACTCCAGCCTGGGTGACAGAGCAAGACCCCATCTCTTTAGAGATAATTAAAATATGAATTATAACATAGAGTAGAAAATGCTAAGAAAACAGACATAAAGCAAGTATAAAAGTATGAAATAGTACGGAGAATGGGTACTAAAATTCTAGCTGAGAGGGCCAGGCAAGAGAAAACAACTTTAACAGAGACCTGACTGATGGTTTGGATAGAGATAGACCTAAATCGAAAATATTTCCCTCCAGGTTTTCAAAGGCATTGCTCATTATCTTTTGGTTTCTGAAGTTCCTGCTGAGAAAGCTATTGCCTTTCTGATACCTGATCCTTCCTATGTGACTTTTTAGCTGTACTGGGGACTTTTAGATTTTCTGTTTTCCTCCTGTCTTCTGGAATGTCTCAGAGACAAACCTGTGTGTTGAGTATTTCATGAACTTTTACAATCTGCAATCTCATGTCCTTCAATTTACAGGGAAAAAAGAACATTCTTTTTTCCAACATTGTTTTGGAAAACTCTGTTTTTTCTGATTTCTTTTACCTAAATCTCTATTACTGGGGATCTGGGTGCTCTGACATAATTCTATGTTTCATATTGCTCTTCTCTCTTTTCCCATCTCTGCCTCTTTTTTGGGGGGTGGGGGAGGCTCCACTTTCTGAGATTGCATCAACTTTTTCTTCTTCACTGAATTTTTAAATTCTGCTCTCATGGTTCCCAGAGGTCTGGTCTTATCCTCCAAATGCTCCCCCTTTTTCTGGACTGTCTGATCTCTTCTGACTTTCTTTTTCCTGTTTCTTTGGGTGTTTGCATTTGTGTTAGAAGCTTTTATAGGCTGGGCGTGATGGCTCAAGCCTGTAATCTCAGCACTTTGGGAGGCCGAGATGGGCGGATCACGAGGTCAGGAGATCGAGACCATCCTGGCTAATATGGTGAAACCCCGTCTCTACTAAAAAATACAAAGAACTAGCCCAGTGAGGTGGCTGGCGCCTGTAGTCCCAGCTACTCCGGAGGCTGAGGCAGGAGAATGGCGTAAACCCGGGAGGCGGAGCTTGCAGTGAGCTGAGATCCAGCCACTGCACTCCAGCCCGGGCGACAGAGCAAGACTCCGTCTCAAAAAAAAAAAAAAAAAAAGAAGCTTTTATAAAAAATGTTTGTGAGATCTTGGGAGTCTGTTAATGTAAGAGGGAGGCACAGTTGTCATTTCGGGAAGTTTTATACGTGGGTCTGGCTGCTTCACTATGGGGTGACCAGATAGAACCTGAATATGACCCTCAAAAATCTGTTTGTCAGGCCAGTCGTGATGTCTCATGCCTGTCATCCCAGTGCTTTGGGAGTCTGAGACAGTCAGGTCACTTGAGCTCAGGAGTTCAAGACCAGCCTAGGCAACATGGCAAAACCCCATCACTAAAAAAAAAAAATACAAAAAATTAGCTGGATGTAGTGGTGCCCTCCTATGGTCCCAGGTACTCAGGGGGCTGAGGAGGGAGGATAGCTTGAATTCATAAGGTTGGGGCTGCAGTGAGCCCTGATCATGTCATTTCACTCCAGCCTAGGCGACACAGCAAGGCAAGACCCAGTCTCTCACATACACACAAAAGTTTGTCTCTTCTCATGGGTCATTCAGCATTCCTAGAGGGGGACCCTCCAGTGTCCTGACTAAGGTACTGACCCCTTTGCCAGCATTCAGTCAAGGACACATCAGCCCCTTCCCTTACGCCTGGTCAGCCAGAATCCAGTGTGTTTGGTGTGGGCTCTTCCATCTTCTGTGGATGCGATGGTGGCTACTTGGCTGAGTAGGGTGGGAAGAGAGATGGACATTTGCCACATCAGTGGTCCCTGGCCTTTTTGGCACCAGGGACCGGTTTTGTGGAAGAATTTTTCCATGGACAGGGTTAAGGGGAGATGGTTTCAGGTTGATTCAAATGCATTACATTTAGCATGCACTTTATTTCTATTATTATTGCATTGTAATATATAATGAAATAATTATACACCTCACCATAATGTAGAATCAGTGGAAGCCCTGAGCTTGTTTTCCTGCAACTAGTCAGTCCCATCTGGAGGTGATGAGTGACAGTGACAGATCATCAGGCATGGGATTCTCTTAAGGAGCGTGCAACCTAGATCCCTCACCATGCGCAGTTCACAGTAGGGTTCACACTCTTATGAGACTCTTATGCTGCTGCTGATCTGACAGGAGGCAGAGCTCAGGCAGTAATTCGAGCAATGGGGAGCGGCTGTAACTACAGATGAAGATTCCCTCACTCAACCATGGCTCACTTCCTGCTATGTGGCCCTGTTCCTAACAAGCCAAGGACTGGTTCTGGTTTGTGGCCTGAAGGCCGGGGACCTTTGTGCTATACCATTTTAAAATCAAGTTCGGTCAGGCATCATGCATTCAACTCACTCTGCATTTCTACCTTCAGAAGGGTCGGGAGCCTCATTTCCTGAGTTTCCCTGGCTCTGCGTGTTTTATGTTGAGTTATTCCCCTTGAAGGTTTAGATGTCAGCTTGCTCTTGTCTACCGTTACTTCCTCTCTCATTCCCTTACTTCTTTGATGTATGCTTTTGTATCCCTTATTGTCACTTTAATGGAATTTCTAGAGGAAGCAGAGACAAATGTATTACATGGGCTGCCATATTGAACCGGAAGTCATTCTTTTCTCTTTTGAGTCTCTCTTGCCAAAGTTTACTCCAGTGGTAGTAGTTCACCCCCAGTAGATTCTCACAAAAAGCAAGACTCAAATTCAGTGTCAGGATTGTAGATACCCTGTTTCAGTTATCTGTTTCTGAATAACAAATCACCCTAAGCATAGTGACTTTACATGACAGTGATTTATTTGCTTATGATTCTGCAATTTGGACAGTGCTTGGAGGGGCCATCTCATTTGTGCTGGCATCAGCTGGGGTAGCTCACCTGGGACTGGGGATCCACTCCCAAGATGACTTATCCACATAACCTTAGTGGTTCCAGCTGTAAAAGGCACGCTTAGATGGGGTGGTTCTTCAGCATGTGACTTCCCTGTGTTGCTTGGTTAGACTCCTTAGAGCTGAGTTCTGAAAGGAAACATCCCCAAAGCAAGCTCACGAAGAGGACACACTCCAGGATGCAAACACATATCAAGCTTTCCTTTTGCTTCACACTTACTAATATCCCATTAGCCAAAGCAAGTCACACAGCCAAGCTCAGAATCAATGTGAAACAGAACTGCTCTCCACAGCGGGGTGAGTGCTGGGAGGCAGGGTGCGCTGGGGGTCACATACCCCTGGGAACTCTGGGATCCTGTGCTTTTTCCATTTTATTTCTGAAACATTGAGGTGCTGGATTCTTTTCTTATAGATAGTTTAGCACAATATAAACATTCAATAGATATGTATTAGAACCACAGAAATCTTGTTGCATTTCCACTAAAATGTTTCTGAATGGACTAGAAAGATTTCAGCTATCTAGCTTACCCATGGCTATAATGATTGTGTTCCTAGTTAATGAAAGACATGAAAAAAAAAATCACTCTATGAGGTCAGATTTCTAAATACACTTTTCCAGAGAACTAAGTACTGTCTTTGTTTTTTTTTTTTTTTTTTTTTGACTGGAGTGCAGTGGCGTGATCTCAGCTCACTGCAGCCTCCCAGGTTCAAACAATTCTCTTACCTCAGCCTCCTGAGTAGCTGGGATTACAGGTGTGTGCCATCACACCTGGCTAATTTTTGTATTTTTAGTAGAGATGGGGTTTCACCATGTTGGCCAGGATGGTCTCAAACGCTTGACCTTAAGTGATTCGCCTGCCTCAGCCCCCCAAAGTGCTGGGATTACAGGCGTGAGTCACCACGCCTGGCCAAGTATTGTCTTTTGCTTTAGGCTATCAGAGGTTTGCTTCTTGCATGTTTGTTTGTTTTTGAGTCAGAGCCTCATTCTATTACTTAGGCTAGAATGCAGTGGTGCAATCACAGCTCACTGGAGCTTCCAGCTCCTAGGCTCAAGTTATCTTCCCACCACAGCCTCCTGAGTAGCTGGGACTGCAGGCATGTGCTACCACACCCAGCTATTTTTTTCCCCCAAAGAGATGGGATCCCACTGTATTGCCCAGGTGAGTCTGGAACTCCTGGCCTCAAGTGATCCTCTTGCCATGGCCTCCCAAATCACTGGGATTACAGACATAAGCCATTGCACCCAGCCCTTGAATTTAAAATAGTTGCAAGTTAGGCTCTTTAACACCTGCTTGGACTTCAAAGAATGAAGGTGGGGCCGGGCGCGGTGGCTCAAGCCTGTAATCCCAGCACTTTGGGAGGCCGAGGCGGGTGGATCACGAGGTCAGGAGATCAAGACCATCCTGGCTAACATGGTGAAACCCCGTCTCTACTAAAAATACAAAAAACTAGCCGGGCGTGGTGGCGGGTGCCT
This sequence comes from Piliocolobus tephrosceles, assembly GCF_002776525.5. Classification (NCBI taxonomy): domain Eukaryota; kingdom Metazoa; phylum Chordata; class Mammalia; order Primates; family Cercopithecidae; genus Piliocolobus; species Piliocolobus tephrosceles. The sequence continues at coordinate 106,925,678 of NC_045442.1, read as the reverse complement.
GTAGTCCCAGCTACTCGGAGGCTGAGGCAGGAGAATGGCGTGAACCCGGGAGGCGGAGCTTGCAGTGAGCCGAGATCGTGCCACTGCACTCCAGCCTGGGCGACACAGCAAGACTTCGTCTCAAAAAAAAAAAAAAAAAATGAAGGTGGGTACTTACGCAATAACCAAACAGTGCATTCCTTGGAAATTCCAAACTAGATTTCTTGTTACATGCTTGCCAAGCTGGTCCTGAATGTTCCCAGATGCAGCTGGAAAGAAGTGGCGCAGCTTGTGCTGTATCCCCTCAGTCTTGACCTTTGACTAATAACTGTTTCCTTTGTGTGCAGGGGTTCTCTATCTCCAGTATGGAGACGAAACCAAGCAGCTCAGGATGCCGAATGAGATCACAAGCGCAGACACAATCCGTGCTCTCTTCGTAAGTGCCTTCCCACAGCAGCTCACCATGAAAATGCTGGAATCGCCCAGTGTCGCCATTTACATCAAAGATGAAAGCAGAAATGTTTATTATGAATTAAATGATGTAAGGTAAGTTGTGACATCATTTTTTGCCCGCAATATTGCATTAGAGTTTTTTTGTTTGTTTTTGTTTGTTTTTACCCACTATATTGCACTTAGAGTGTGTGTGTGTGTTTTTTTTTTTTTTTTTTTTTTTTTGGTCCATCATATTGCTTTCATAGAGTTTATACCAAATTCTGATTCCTCCATAACCTAGTGAAGAAAGCAGATTCATTATCCTGATTGGTAGGCTTATTTCACTATCTGGTTTTCTACAATTCATTTGCAAGGTATAGCTTATAAAAATGAGGAGAAACTTCTCCCCCACAGATTTTTGGATGCTACATCTGAAAGGAACATTAGAAATGATTCAGTTCACCATGTTATCTAAGAGTTAGGGAAACTAAGGTCCAGAAAGGTGGTGGAGAGACCCGATCAAGGTCGTAAGAGTTGAAGGCACTTCATATTGGCACTTTCCCAATTCCCTCTCAAGTGTTCTTTCCTCCATAGACAGACCCTGTGGACATTTTAGGTAATGATCCCACTGGGTCATTATTTACACATAACAAGTTAGAATAAAAGCAGTGGACTCTGTATTATTTTCCACAAGAAAAGAGACTGAGAAGCATCCTCACTTTCCATTCATTTCTTAAATAGTTGTCCTTTCCCCAAAGATCTTACTGTCCAGGTAACCTTTCTCCAGGGCGCCCAGTTGAATATCCTCCAAAATTAAGCTAAATGGACTCCTGCTATTGATGGGACTGAAAGTCGGTTAGAAACAAAAGCATCTCCGTCTCTCTCTCTCTTTTTTTTTTGAGACAGAGTCTTGCTCTGTCGCCCAGGCTGGAATGCAATGGCACGATCTCGGTTCACTGCAACCTCCACCTCCTGGGTTCAAGCGATTCTCCTGCCTCAGCCTCCCAAGTAACTGGGATTACAGGCACCTGCCACCAGGCCCAGCTAATCTTTTTGTACTTTTAGCAGATATGGGGTTTTACCACGTGGGTCAGACTGGTCTCAAACTTCTGACCTCAGGTGATCTACCCGCCTCGGCCTCCCAGAGTGCTGGGATTACAGGTGTGAGCCACCGTGCCCAGCCTCATCTCTCCTTTTTTGAAGACAGGATCTTGCTCTGTCACCCAGGCTGGACCTCAGTGGCATGATCATGGCTCAGTGCAGCCTTGACCTTCTGGGCTCAAATGATCCTCCCACCTCTGCCTTCCAAGTAGCTGGGACTACTGGCACATGCCACCACATCTGGCTAATTTTTAAATCTTTTGTAGAGACAGAATCTCCAGATGTTGCCTAGGCTGGTCTGGAACTCCTGAGGCAAGCAATCCTCTAGTCTTGGACTCCCAAATGGTTGTGATTCTAGGCATGAGCCACCACACCCGGCTCAAAAGCATCTTTATTGTCATTTTGGTGTCACGTATATAGCAGAAGTAACTCATTTGATCTGTTCCAACCAAACAACCTGGAAAACAGGACTTAGATCAACACAAGCAATCAGTTGCTAGTATGGCCTCTGAACATTTTAGAACTCCACAGGTTATTTAGTGACTGATCCAGCCATTGCATTTTATGGAACCAGAAACTCAGACTCATAAAATTTGAGGGACTTATTCAAAAGCACACAGCCAAGTAAGTACCAAGCTCTGCCCCAAACATGGCTGTCCACGTTTCTTTTTTTCTTTTTTTTTTTTTTTGAGACGGAGTCTTGCTCTGTCACCCAGGCTGGAGGGCAGTGGCACAAGGTCTCTGCTCACTGCAAGCTCCGCCTCCCGGGTTCACGCCATTCTCCTATCTCCGCCTCCGAGTAGCTGGGACTACAGGCACCTGCCACCATGCCAGGCTCATTTTTTTTATTTTTAGTAGAGATGGGGTTTCATCGTGTTAGCCAGGATGGTCTCAATCTCCTGACTTCATGATCCACCCGCCTCGGCCTCCCAAAGTGCTGGGATTACAGGCGTGAGTCACCGCACCCGGCTGCTGTCCACATTTCTTGGTCAAGAACTTTTTGATCCCTTGGAATGTTCGCTCACCAAATCATTGGGGGCAGGACTTGGGGTTTCTGAGTCTATACCCTGGGGGGATAGCAAGTTGCCCTGTTTCTTCATCAGGGAATTAATGGGTACCACTTTTTTAAAATATGCCTCTAGTGCATAATAAATATAAACTGATCTGTATCTACCAATGATCACGAATGACATATTTAGGCATGTTCCCAGGTGTATGAGTAATTTAGAACTTTCAAAGTTTGACACATGCCTCCAGGTATAGATGCTACATCTGTTGCACAACTTTACAGCTTTTTAAAAATGTGTTTAAATATTCATGGGTACCCAAAATTTCGTGTTTAGTTTTGAACTAAATTATTAATCAAGCTGTCACCGAAAGAAATTTTTGCATTTGCAAAATGTAAACTTGAAACATGAAATAATCACATTATATTTAAAGACTGTTTGTAGTAATATAATCCCATGTAGTGTTTTTACACGGAGCTGCCAGTTACAACAATCCTCTTATATTTCTGCATTTGCAATTAGAGGAATTGAAGGACACAGTAATAGCAAGTAAACATGCAACTTAGGGAAGCCACACTTGATTATGGAGCTCAAGGCTGACGAGGTTATTATGAGTAATTGGGCCTCACTGTCTTGCAGCCTGTGCAGGGATTTTTATATTACAATGAGTCACCATTTTCTAGAGCCTTTCCCAAGCTTCAAAGTATGGCTACTTTGACTTCTTTTTTACACTGTTTGGGAAAGTCGAGAAGTGGTCACAAAATAAAAGAAATGAGAGGGAGGAAAAAGAAGAAAAGGTTGTGATTCTCCTTAATGGAAATCCAGTTGATAAAATAAATGAAATCATCAGTCAATATGCTGATATTTGTGAAAATGATGATCTTGTTGATCCACAAGTTGTAATACCGATAACCTGACGTTGTTGTTGTTGTTGTTGTTGTTGTTACAGAGTCTCACTCTGTCACCTAGGCTGGAGTGCAGTGGCACAATCTCAGCTCACTGCAAGCTCCGCCTCCTGGGTTCACACCATTCTCCTGCCTCAGCCTCAGGAGTAGCTGGGACTACAGGCGCCCGCTGCCATGCCAGGCTGATTTTTTGTATTTTTTAGTAGAGACGAGGTTTCATCGTGTTAGCCAGGATAGTCTCGATCTCCTGACCTCGTGATCCGCCCGCCTTAGCCTCACAAAATGCTGGTGAGCCACTGTGCCTGGCTTTTTTTTTTGAGCAGAATCTCACTCTGTCGCCCAAGTTGGAGTGCAGTGGCATGATCTCAGTTCACTGCAGCTACCACCTCCTGGGTTCAGGCAATTCGTATTCCTCAACCTCCCAGGTAGCTGGGACTATATGTGTGCACCACCACGCCAGGCTAATTTTTGTATTTTTAGTAGAGATGGGGTTTCACCATGTTAGCCAGGTTGTTCTCAAACTCCTGACCTCAAGTGATCTGCCCACCTCGGCCTCCCAAAGTGCTGGGATTATGGGCGTGACCCCACTGTTCCTGGCCTAATAGCCTAATGTTTTTTTAAAAACTCTCATTTAAAATATTTAAGTGGAAAGATCATCAATTTATAAATTTGTCTGTAATTTTACCTTTCAGTTACTTTGATTTAAATATAAAAAATGAACCTAAAAATGTTCAAATGAAGACTATGTTTTATTTGGCGATGACAGTAATGTTTATGCTATGTGAACACATGCATGTCGCTTCCAAAGAATTATTCTCTTTCTTTGATTTTATGCATAAAATGCCTTGATTGTATTTTATTTGAATTGTAGAAGAAATTTTCACCACCAGCATTATATGAGACAAAAATAAATAAATAAATAAAAGGCTGGGCGCGGTGGCTCACACCTGTAATCCCAGCACTTTGGGAGGCCGAGGCCGGCAGATCACGAGGTCAGGAGATCGAGACCATCCTGGCTAACACCGTGAAACCCCATCTCTACTAAAAATACAAAAAATTTGCTGGGTGTGATTGTGGGCGCCTGTAGTCCCAGCTGCTGGGGAGGCTGAGGCAGGAGAATGGCGTGAAACTGGGAGGTGGAGCTTGCAGTGAGCCGAGATCACACCACTGCCCTCCAGCCTGGGCGACAGAGCGAGACTCCGTCTCAAAAAAAAAAAAAAAAAAAGACAAAAAAAAGTATCATGTAGATTTCAACTGAAGACAGTGACTTTAATCATCTAAATTCAGAGACAAATTTCATTGCACATCCTTCACTGTTTCTGAAGTGTGAGCATATTTGCTAAACAGTTGCCTATTTCATCATCGTGTTAGGCTCCTCATATTTTCCTTAGGGAAATGCTATGGAGAGTTCAGGTCAGAATATTGTGTTGTAAATATTGCCACAGTAAATGCAACCCCGGCCTTTACTGTTGGTTCATCTCAGATGAGTATGTTTCTAAAGTCATGATAAACCAACCTCATGCATTTTAAATACCTCCAGAATCACAGTCTTTTTCATGGCTCCTGTGAGGTTTTCTATTTTTTCATGTCCTCACCTGTGACTCCTTCCTCTGGCCCAATGGTGAGTCCCTTAGTGGATCCCCACACCCTACCTCTGTGAGTCTCCCCTTCATAGTCACTCAGCCCCCTTTAATAACAAGGGCTGCTGGTTCCCCCTCAAGCCGACTTCTAACAAGCTACTGGAGAAACTTTGCAAGCTTGGGCTAGTCATTGCTTCAAAGCAATTACTGGCAGATATTTAAAGAAGAGAAACAAGACTAGTCCAGGAATCCTCCACTTCAGTTAAAACAGAAACACAAGCCAGTAATCCCAGTGGTTGGGTCAGCCTACTAAATGAGGCTGCACCTGGAGGAGAGGAATTCGTCCTCCTGCACACATTTCTCTGAGCTAGCCGAGCCGGCATTGGAAGGGATCGCAGTGTAGACAGAGCCAAAAGGGCCTTGGGTGGCCCTTTTGCTGATGAAAGCTGAACATGGAGGGAGAGGGACTTCGTAGATATTCATGTGCTCTTCAATAATTTTAAGGTAGGCTCTGACCCTGTCTTTTGCTACGTTATGACACCTTGGCTCTAAGAGCTGGGTTCGGAGAAAAAAGAAGAACTTATCTGCTGCTATTTCTTCACATCCAGCAATTCGATTTGTACATAGAAAAACTATTTTTCTAACCCACTATGGAAGACAAAAAGGCATAGTAAAAATAGTAGATTTTTGTGCTACTGTTTCTTTTTTTTTTTTTTTTTCTGGACTCCAGATACCTTTTCTTTCAGTGCCGAAAGTGTTTGAAGGCAAAAGAAAAAAGAAAAGAAAAGAAAAGAAAATCTTCTTTCATGTGCATTCATTAGATAAGCAGCAAACCAGGTGTTTGGGAAAAGTAAATAATTAAATATTTAAATATTAACCAAATCTCTTTGAATGTATTGTAAATATTGGAACTTTATTGTTTTTTTTTAAACCTTAACTTTCCATACTCGGCATCTTGAAAGAAAGTTCATGCTACCCAATGTTTATGGGTGGGGAGCTATCCTGGAGGAATGATACTTTCCTGAGGAACAAGAAAAGGACAGAAAAGCTGAAGTCATTTTTCTTCTTCTTTTTCTTATGTATAATGGCCTATTTTGTGGTCACATAGCTTTTGACCGGTGTATTGTAGATAGCCTTTGGATTGTGTGTTCATGTTTTTTACCTGATCTTTAAGGGCAGGCTAAGGAAATGGCCAAAGTCAGGCTTCTTTCATCTGCCATAGTTATTGATGTTTTTGATTCCAGAAACATTCAAGACAGATCGCTCCTCAAAGTGTACAACAAGGATCCTGCACATGCATTTAATCACACACCAAAAACTATGAATGGAGACCTGAGGGTAAGTGTTTCTGTCCTATTTTTAATTTTATTCAGTGGGTCAAAGCATCCTTCCTCTTGCTTGTACTCCTGATGTAATCATACTCTACAGCTGAGTTTTCGGGGGTTCTCTACACTCATCTCATCTAGTGGATCATTATTTGTTCTTGGTAGAGAAGTAAGATTTCCTGGTTATTTAGGGCAAAGGGATTAAAATAAGGCCGGGCACATCCTAATTTATCTTTAAGCAAGGAGTTATGTCCTTACTTTAAATAAATTCTGAAAATCTTCCTATCAAAGGGTCCCTGGTCCATAATACATTAACCGGCTCAGAAGATCTCTTGCATTTTTTTCCTCCAATTAAAGGAAACCTAACATACAAACAGGCAGACAGCAAGGTGCACAATTGCATGGGAAATCTATTCATTTTCTTACATGAGCTCTTCCAAGTCCTAACATTCTAATACAATTTCTCACCTTCTAATTCAGGAGCTACCCTGGAAGAATTTTGTTGTTGTGCTGTCTTAAATATTATCAAATCCTCTCTGAACCATGTTGAGGGCATAATACAAAAATCTGCATGATTTGGGAACTAAAGTTCTCTAGATTTAGATTGTCTCAGGAGATTATCCGAACATTCAAAGCACACAGGGATGTTTTGAAGAAAAAAAAAAAAAAAGAAACTGAAAAGGCAGATTTTAAAATCACATTAATGCAGGTCCACTAGAAAGGGATTGAGTTTCTAAAAATAATGCTACATTCCTCTGTAGCAAAACTGGGAGGTAAAAAGATTAGCTTCTCAGCTGCACACCCCCTACACACACACACACACACACATTTGGAAGACACTGTGCCATTTTTTCTCATCTTTTCTACAGATTAGCACTTGGCTGGATGTTCGTTTAACTAGAAAAAAAATAAATGATTACCTTTTATTGCCAAAGAAACCCAGACGCTGTTCTGTCTTGGAGTTGCAGTGTTGTTCCTGAGTGAGGCTGTCTCTGCTTCCTGATAGCACATATTAGTTTCCTGTTGCTGCTGTAATAAATTAGGACAAATTCAGTGGCTTAAAACAACACAGATTTACTGTCTTACAGTTCTAGAGTCTGGAGACTGAAAATCTCTCTGGTCTGACATAAGGGGTCACCAACAGTTATGCATTCTTTTCCGGAAGCCCTAGGGAGAATCTTTTCTTTTTTTTCCCAACTTCTAGAGGTCACTGATATTTCTTGGTTTGCTGTCCTCTTCCTCCATCTTCAAACCCAGCAAGATAGCTTCCCTTTGATCCTGCTTCCGTGGTCCATAGGTAGGTACCAGAGCTGCTGGTACCTACCTACGTCCACTTTTAAGGACACTTTAAGGACCTTGAGCCTACCCAATCCTCCAGAAAAAGCTCCCTATTTTAAGGTCAGCTGACTGGCAACCTTGACTCTCCCTTTCCCATATAACCTGATGTAGTCACAGGTTGAGGGGACTAGAATGCAGACATCTTTCAGGGACCACCATTGTGCTTTCCATGTGGGGTAAGTTTAGAACCAGAAAAGAAGCCAGGAGATCTAGCTGAAAGCGCTGGGAGAAGGTCTGTGTCCTTCTGGACTGGAATACGAATGACGACATTGTGGGATCAGAGCCTACACTTCTGGAGGGAAGGGCCTCTCACGTACTCAGCTGCTGTTATTTTTGTGTCAGAAATGATGTGTGACTTGAATTGAAAGCTGTGTTGCTACTTCAGAAATTCTAGGATTTTGAGGTTTATTTCTCCAGTTATACTTTATGTGTAAACCAGAGCCACATGGAGACAGATTGAGTCATGCCAGTCGTGAAGCATGGACTAAATATTACAGCACCATTTGCCTTTTCTTACTCTGTTATTCTCTTTCTCGGAGACATTCATCAATGTCTTTACTCTTTGAATATCTTTATTTTCTGATATGTCTAGCTTTCACACTGGAGTTCCATGGTGCTGAGAGTTCTGTTCCTGTCACATAGAGCCATTTCCACACAGGTGCCCCAGAATCGCCTCTGATAATCTTGTTTGTGGCTGGAGGGACACCTGTTTTAACCCTCCAGAAGCTCTGGTACCTACTGAAGGACCATCAGTGAGGACTGAGAGAATCAAATATTGACCGTATGAACAAAGCTGATCAGAATGCAGAACATGTGCTATGGGTTTCTGCAGAGTGGTTCTGTTCTTACTTGAAGATGAAATCCTGCTGATCACTTTTTCTGGGTTACCCAGAGCCTACTTTAAGCTCTCATTTTGTGTGTGTGGGAAACTCAATCGTTGTCCCTAAATGAAGGGACAGTAAATGTTTACCATCTAACCAACAGAAAAGCGTTTGTGTTTCAATGTGGATTACTTAGAAATGAGAAATAGAAAGCGGTTTCAAAGCCAGCTAGGTATGATCATGCCTGCAGTTTGCAACTTGGTTTCTGTTCACAGATTGCAGACACTAAAAGGCATGGAATTCAGCTGCCCTCACCTTTTGGCTCTGCAGGTTGGAATTTTTTTTCCTTTTTTGATGAATGTGGCTGCATTGCCATTAAAGGGCAGGAAGCTTTGTTGAACCCTGCCTCTGGAGCCCAGCTGCACAACCAGCTGCCCATGGTGGAGAACAGAAACAGGGAACAGAGCAAGGATCAATTGTTGTAGACTAAACCACGCTGCAGGGTGGGGTTAGGGAACTCCATCCTCCCGTACGTTTGCAATGTGAGTACGGCCATGAAGGAATTCGATGCTAACTGCTCACACAAGTCAGTCACTGCAGTCCTGCCCCTGATGTCATTAGACCTCATTCCCCAGCCTCCAGAGACAGCCTGGCACAGACCTCCCAGCTGCCTGCTTATGACCAATAAACATGCATGTCATGAAAAACATCGGTTGGAATAAGCAGAGGGGCAACAGTAGTCACACCAGACTCCTCAGGGGTTTCGGAGACTTTCCTTAAACAATGAATGTAATATCTTGCCTCTGAAAGAAAAGAAAATGTAAAACTCTCCATCTAAAACAGTCTTCCCAGAGCGGTTTTATGATTGGAAATGTGTTTCTCAGGAAGCGTGCTAGACTAGGCCTCAGAGTGTGCGTGAAATGCTGCTTCGTGGGGAAAACGTGTATCTAGATTTTCATCTAGCATCTAGCTGAGCGTTTTGGAGGCTAGTCTGTCTAAGGAGACTTGTGGTTCTCGGCTGGAACTCAGCACACCTGGCTCCTGTTTCTCTGCGCACCACCCTGATCTAATTTAATTGCATGGCTTTTGTTTCCTTACATCAGATAGGAGCTTTGATAATTCAGTTCCCAAGGGACTGAGCTCACCATATGGAACAGGCCCTTTTGCAAAATTTATATATGTCCTCACAGGGTTTTAAATTCACAAATGTACCACTCGAAGATGGAACCATTCCATTTCATGACTCTCAGAAAGTACACGTTTTTCCATACCACCTGTTTGTTGAAGGAACTGGACAATTCTCCTGCTTTGAGGGTGACTTGCTAGTCACCAAACCTGGTGGCTTTTTCATAGTGTAGGGGCTTCTCCACCTTCTTGTGTGCTTTAAGACAACTTTCCAAGACTCTCTGCTCTCATCATTTAATACTCTCCCTCTTCTCTGCTTCCTTTAATATCTCTTGCATGTCTTTGATTTTTACTTGCATATAGACAATTGCCAGATTGGCCCTACTTCTTAAATTATTCCCTAATACCCAAGGTAACTGCTGCCTCCCACTCCTCTTCTACTGACCTTTGTGTTTGACACCAGTGAGTGGTCTCCTTAGAAATCATTGGTCTCCATGTCACTGCTGTGTCTAAATTCCTTGTCTGCATTCACAGACACCTCAGCCTCCTTCATTCCCTAACTCTTCTTCCTCTTGCCTGTGTTCAAGCGGCTTCTCTAGTTTGGGGTTTATTTGTTTTGTTTTTATAAATTTGCTCATTTTTATCTGAACCTTTGCACTTGTGATTCTTATCTTACCACTTGTTTGACTATTACATCGATGCGGATGACCCATGAAGCCATATCCCTAGCTCTGCCATCTCTAGAATTCAAGACCCAAATGTTCAGCTTCTAAGTGTCTTCACCTGGAGATGATTTCCACAGTTTCTAATGCATTCTGTAGGAGAAAAAATTCCTAATCTTTCTCCCACTCAAGTCTTTATCCTTCTTGATTACCTTTTGAAGAATGGAGGGGTTACGATGGGCTGTGTGTATGTGTGTGCACATGCATGTGTGCCTGTGTGTGTATGCATGCATATTTTGGGGAATGTGGAAGAAGGGATGTAAAACATTGAATTGTCAATGATTCTTCTTTTGCCTGACCTTTGTTCTTCCAACGCATTCACCTGGTCACCAGAGCTCATCCACTCCCCTCTGCAAGGTCTCTAACAGATGAACCTTCTGCCACTGCCTGTACCAGTATTCTTACAATAGCTAACCTATTTGAGCATTTATTAAGCACTTTTGTGGGAATTTTTTTTTTTTTTTGGAGAGGGAGTCTCGCTGTGCCGTCCAGGCTGGAGTGCAGTGGTGTGATCTTGGCTCATTGCAACCTCTGCCTCCTGGATTCAAGCAATTCTCCCACCTCAGCCTACTGAGTAGCTGGGATTACAGGCATGTGCCACCACGCCCAGCTAATTTTGTATTTGTTTTAGTAGAGACGGGGTTTCTCCATGTTGGTCAGGCTGGTCTCAAACTCCTGACTTCAGGTGATCTGTCTGCCTCGACCTCCCAAAGTGCTGGGATTAGAGGCGTGGACTACCACGCCTGGTCAGTAATTTTAATTATTTAATCCTCAAGATAAACTTTTGAGATAGGTCTTGGTATAAGTCCCCCTATTTACAGATGATGAGACAGCTCCTTGTGTTAAGAGATTTTCCCAAGGCCACACAGCCAGAGTAGCAGAGCAGAGATTTAAACCCAGGCACTGTGGCTGCTGAAATTACAACCTCCATTATTTATCTACTGAATCACCTAACAGTTCTTATTTCCCACATCTCATTCTCCTGTTTTCTTTCTCCAAGTGTCTCAAATTCACTCTCCCTCTCTACGTATCTGCCTTTCAAAATTCTACTCATCTAACATATTCCAGGACAGTTGTCTAATTCCTTCAGCAAATTGCTGGCATGAAAAAAAAAGTGTGGGAGGGAGCGCAGTTAAGTTTCTCGGGGGCCTTCTGTACCATAACAAAATGTGGCCTGTGCACCATCTTCAGATTTTGAGAAGAACAAAGTAACTGTAAAAGACATCTTTAAAACTATTTGGGAAATTTGAACATGTGTTAGGAATCAGGAGATATTAAGGGATAGCTGGTAATTCTATTAGGCATAATAATAGGTTAGTGGTTATGTTTTAAAAGATGGAACATACTAAAGTATTTACAGGTTAAATGACATGACAAATGGGACTTGCTTTAAAATACTGCAGCAAACCAAGAAACGAAAAGGTGGAAGTAGATGAAACAATATTGGTAAAATGTTGAAAAATGTCAAAGCTGGATGATGCGGGTACCTTTTGTTGTTTTCTCTACTTTTTGTGTTTGAAAATTTTCATAATCTGTTTGGTTTTGTTTTTCTTTGTTTTGTTTTTGAGACAGAGTCTTGCTCTGTTACCAGGCTGGAGTGCAGTGGCGCGATCTCAGCTCACCGCAACCTCTGCTTCCTGGATTCAAGCAATTCTCCTCTCTTAGCCGCCTGAGTATCTGGGATTACAGGTGCACACCACCGCTCCTGACAAAGTTTTGTAGTTTTTACTAGAGACGGGGTTTCACCATGTTGGCCAGGCTGGTCTCGAACTCCTGACCTCAGGTGATCCACCTGCCTCGGCCTCCTAAAGTGATAGGATTACAGGCGTGAGCCACCATGCCCAGCCCATAATAAAATATTTTACAAAATAATAAAAACTTGTTTTTAGAGCCCCAGTAAAAGACTACCTACTCCAGGAAGCTTTCGCTAATGCCCTGTCAGAATTCATCTTTCCCTTTTGGAGGCCTGTTGCACATTTGCGTTGTGTTATAATCATTTAAATGTGTGTTCATCCAAAAGACTGTACACTCTTCAAAGGCACAAGCCATATTATGAGATGGGTCATCTTCACATCCCTCCAAAAACCGGTCATGGCATCTTAACCCCTGGTGAGTGCAGAGTAAACACACTTGTTAAACAGGAGGCACTGAGTGTCCTACTGATGGTCCTACAAATGCCATATTTTTCATTTTCTGTCATTAATGAGGACCCACTGTAAAAATCTCTCTCTGTTCTCATCACCAGAAATAGTTGTACTTCTCCTGGTTTATTTTTATCATACGGACACTTTGAATCTTGTAAGTGATCATTTTCCCTCTTTGTGTTGCTACTCTAAAGCTTAGAATTAAATTTGTGGCCCACCCACAGCAAGGGTACAGGCATTTGTGGCGTGTGTTTTGTGTGTTGGCTTCATTCCTGGACTCTCTTTTTAATTTTCCTACTTTCATCTTCCTTTTGTTGCACATTCCACTTTGACTTCTTTTTTCTGTAAAACTGTAAAAATGTATAGGGACTCTATTAATTTCTTGGTGCAATCTATCAGGATATAACTAGTGTTCATTCTCTACCATCGTTGTTCTAGATAGAAGATTGCAAACCTTTTTGTGTCTGCTGAGTAGGCAATGTGTTAAGTACTTTACATATTATTTAAATTAGTCAGTAACTCTGCAAAGTGGGTATACTGACTTCATTTTCACAGGTGATAAGACTGAAGCAAAAGAGGTCTTTCCCAAGGTCACACATCTGATCAGTATCAGACCCTGGATTTGAACTTCTTTCTGCTCCTTTATACAGAGCCCACAGACTCCCTTCCTTGATATTTCCATTTAAGTTTTGCAATTTTGAAATGATGTTCCTACTAAGACTTCAGAACACACAAACTATCCTTTATTAACATTTGTTTCATTTCTTAATTTCATTGTGCATCTATTTCATGGTATCTTCTTATATTTAATTTTGCTTCCTTCTCTCCTCTTCTGAGCATACTATAAAAGATATCCATAAAAATAAAAAAAAAAGGAAAGAAAGGAGTGATTTGCCCATTTAGTATGTGTGTCTGCAGTGGCCACCAAACTCAGAGTACTTTTTCTCACAGGGCAGTGTTCTGGTTGAGAAGAAGGGTTTGGGATTCAGGGATTATCAAGTCATCCCATAGTAACAAAAGAGTCCCACAGAAATGGAAGTTTCAGAAAACATGCCTAGCTGATTATCTATTTAGAGATTGTTCTTGACCCAGCCGTAATATCCCCTTCACTCATGCAATGACAGTGGTATCACTAACATTCCTGATGTGCTTACTCTGTGCCAGTCACCATACTGAGCAATTTGCTTGTATTTACTGCCATTTGATTTTCACAGCTGTACAATGTGAGAGGAGTTCTTATTCTCCTCCTGTTTCAGAAGTGGAAGCTGAGACTAGAGAGGTCAGCGTACTTGCTCAAAGCTACCCAGCTAAAGAGAAGTGGAGCTGAATTTAGAGCCAGGCAGGCCAACTCTAGAATTGGCCTTTGTAATCACGCCTGTGGTCACTACCGTCCTTTCTTTCCCACCACTGTCTTCATCAGCACGTCCATGAGTCATCGCCACATGTCCATGGGCCACGCATTTCTGAAGACCTAATCCAGAAGCCACTCTCTTCATCAAGGCTCTCTCACTCTTCTCTTTCCAAGCCTCACCACTCACTGTTCCTTCTCGAAACTTCCATAGAACTTCACCTCCCTGCCCTGCTGTCTTTGTGCACTCCCCTTTTCCTGCCTGCACTGAGTTATTGATGCATGTTTCTTTTTTTTTTCCTTTCACCATGTTATTCTTTTTCTTATGAATGATGTATTTATTTATTTATTTATTTTTTATTATACGTTAAGTTCTAGGGTACATGTACACAACGTGCAGGTTTGTTACATATGTATACATGTGCCATGTTGGTGTGCTGCACCCATTAACTCATCATTTACCTTAGGTATATCTCCTAATGCTATCCCTCCCCCCTCCCCCCACCCCATGACAGGCCCTGGTGTGTGATGTTCCCCACCCTGTGTCCATTATTCAATTCCCACCTATGAGTGAGAACACGTGGTGTTGGTTTTCTGTCCACACATCTTAAGTGTCTTTCAGCTCTAAGCTTCTCGGGGACAGGGTCTCCATTTCATTCATCTTCATACTCCCTGTGGCTCTGTCGGACAGTGCCCTGCCCTGAGTAGATTCTTATTAAATACCTGGATAGAAAAAGGTACTTACTTCAGCCCTTTTCTATCACCAACTTTCAGTTAGTGCCTTATCTACTAAGGGCAATACAATGATTTGTAAAGGTACATGTTTGAGGCTTATAGCACATTACCTAATCCATCCCAGTATTGGCCACTGACACAAATGAGAAATAAGAATGTCTGCCTTTCCTCAGTCCATCGGTGTAATTTGATAGAAGTTAATAACCCTGGGCTGAGCATGGTGGCTCACACCTGTAATCGCAGCACTTTGGAAGGCTGAGGCAGGCAGATCACAAAGTCAAGAGATCGAGACCATCCTGGTCAACATGGTGAGACCCTGTCTCTACTAAAAATACAAAAATTAACTGGGCTTGGTGGTGTGTGCCTCTAGTCCCAGCTACTTGGGAGGCTGATGCAAGAGAATCGCTTGAACCCAGGAGGCGGAGATTGCAGTGAGCCGAGATCATACCACTGTACTCCAGCCTGGTGACAGAGTGAGACTCCATCTCAAAAAAACAAACAAACAAAAAAGTTAATAACCTGAAGTTTAAGAATAACAATAAAGAAAAAACTTCTTTGTCAGATTAAAATAAGTATTCATCAGAAATACACACTTATCTAACCTTTTTTGTGGGGGGAGGGGCTGGATTTTTCAGGAGTTAAATTCACCTGTGGTAGAAAGTAAGCTAAATCCGTAGATAACAAATCTAAATAAGATAGATCTGATTTTGCTGTGTTTATAATTCACTAGGATAAATCTTGCTCTTATTTTGCTTTATTTTTATTTTATTTTGAAGACAGGGTCTTGCTCTGTCACCCAGATTGGAGTGCAGTGCCACAATCATGGCTTACTGCACCCTCAGCCTCCCTGGCTCAAGTGATCCTCCCTGCTCAGCCTCCTGATTAGCTGGAACTGCAGGCCCACACCACCACACTTGGCTAATTTTCTAAATTCTTTGTAGAGACAGAGTCTCCCTATGTTGCCCAGGCTGGCTTTGAACTCCTGGGCTCCAGGGATCCTCCCTCCATGGCCTTCCAAAGTGCTGGGATTATAGGCATGAGCCACTGTGCCTGGCCCCTTGCTTTTAGATGGAGTTGATAGTCAGTATTTCAAATATCTCTAAACTTATAACGTAAGGATGATGACTTTAGAACAGTTAACCTAACTTCATTACTGTAAGCGTTTACTTATTCACTCAATCAGCCATAGTGAGTCAGATCCTTCCTCTGGTCTCAGCTCTCATGCAAGATCCTGAAGATATATTGGCAAAAAGCAATAATGATACGGACAACAATCAATTAACTCAATAATCAATAATGATACGGACGTCTATAGTTTTTCACATCAGTTCAAGCTAGATGAAATCCTTGCCTGTGTTCTATAATTCGCTGGAGTTAACACTGTGGAACTCATTTATGAGTGATATACGTAATGATATCTTTTTTATACTGTGCTTTTCTGGGAGGCAAAAAAGATGTTTCTGTTACGATTGATAAGGAAGGACTCTTACGGAAATGATTAGCTAGGCAAACACATTTGAATACAGTGGCTATCCAGAACATGGGAGGTATTTTCTTGCTCCTTCTCTGCTTCCGGTTATAAAGTCTTATTTTTCAAGAAGCACGAAAAGGTAATATATGCACATCTGATATGCAACTTCCAAGTGATACAAATCTCATCTTTCCTGCTGCGTAGCTGCTTGCTTTTCCTTGTACTATTTTTTTTTTATTTTTTGTCATTGAGAGGTTATGACAACATGAGCCATATTGTATTTATAAACATCACGTGTTTCCTTGATATGGCTTGCAGTTTCTGCCAGACAGAACACATGGAAGAAACATTTCTCGTTAGCTCAGCATTGGTTTTAGTTATGCTGATTTCTGGGACAGGAAAAATGCCTTCCTACTCAGAATTAACTTTCATAGGGTAGAAACAAAACCTCTGAATGTCCGTGAAATAGTTTTAACAAGAGTGGATACTGCTCCTTTAAACCACATATTTTGACTAAAAGCTTCCTTCTGTAAAAAACCCAAGGCTTGCATTTAGTCACCATGAAGACAGGCAAAGCTGAAAGCATTGGAGAGAGGGGTGGTTTCGAGGTCTCTGTGAGTCTAGAAAGTTTCTTCTAGAAAAGAAAGGCTCACGGAAAATGTAAGGTAAGAACTGTGCCTTTATGATAAGATATTATCTTTAGAATTTTTTTTTCATGCTCTGGCACATTTATCTTTCATTAACTTGTCTTCTGTATTCAAGTTCAATGCAATAGGAAATTGGAATTTTAGGTTTTATTTTAACTTCTTGCACACTGCTTAGAAGAAAACCTCTCTTTGTTATTGACATTATTCTGTTTTTTTTGAAATCCACTTAAATTAAACTGGGCTGTCTTCAATCTATAAATCTTGTGGTCTTGTTTCTGGCTAACCTTATAATTTGGAAAAGGATTTAAAATGGCAACATAGTTTGCTTTTACAGGTCTTGTTGATTTATGTGCTCTGTGACAATTTTCAGTGTTTTCGTGAAGATGTTGACTTACATACAGTGTCTGAGGCAAAGTCGATAATTTGAAGGCATGGTACAAACGAGGAGGGAAATTCATATGTGTCCTTTAACATTCTAGGGAAAAATTATTTGGTATTTTGTTCTTGTGAAAATCACTTTAAATTGTAAAATAAAATAGTCTTTATTCTGGTCTTGAAAATAATTTAAAGAAATAGCAATTTAATCTGTATGAAATCACATTTAAAACTTCTACAGTTTTTAAATAACAAGCTTGATATAACAAGTTTATATCAGGTTTAGTGATTGCCTGAGAAAGTCTTTGACAGAAATCATGTTTACTTGAGATAACTATTCTGTCAACTCTTACGATAATTCAGTCACAATATTTTTGCATTGATTTCCTTTAAAGGAATTTAATAGGAGCAATGTCCTTTTAAATTAGTCTGTTTCCTTTCAAAAGTACATGTGTTCATGACTTTGCTTATTCATATTTCTGCGGGTATCTTTATCCCAGTTTACAGATGAGTCAATATACATGAGAAGTTGTTATCCAATGTGGTTTACATAATATCTATTATTTTATTTAGTCATCATCATAACCCTATGGAATAGGTACTATTACACCCATTTTAAGTTTGGAAAACCAAGGCTTAGAGAGGAACAAGATCAAAACAATTACACACTTGTAAGTAGCAGAGCTGGGGTTTAAATCCAGGCTGTCTTCCTTGTTTTTAAGTCCTGAACAGCACAGCCTTAATAGTAGCTGAGAGCTTCAGGTCTAATGTTTATGCGGCTTCAGGATAAACTATTTTGTATTTTTCTGGAATTTTATTTTATTTTAGATCTGTAGCATCCAAAACCTAGCATCACACTGGTTGTTTATCCAGGGACCTGGTTACAACTTACTCAGAGCATAATGAAAACAGTGAACATCAGATAGTGTAGAGATAGAGAAAAGCACTTTGGATAAACGACTCTTTCCTCTTTACTACACAGACCTTTCCTGTTTTCTTCTTTGCTTCATGTGCTGTGTTGCTCATAAAAAAGGTTTCCATAGGACAGAGCAGGGAGCTTGTTTGGGAGCTTGATTTGGCAGCTAGAAAGTATCTTTGAATGGAGACTGGCTAACTGTGCCTGCCCACTGCCCTTCAGTCTGCTCGCAGAGCTCTCAGGAGGGGGCCGGGAAGAATTGCTAAGGCTGAAGGTGGAGGGTTCTGAAGTTAGGGCAGCTGGCTCAGCTGCCTGAGAGCCCAAACTTCACCTTCAACATTGCTCTTCCCACCTCCTCCTGAAGAGTGAGACATCAACACTGCAGCAAAAATATCCTGGTGATTTGTGATGCAAAGTAATTACTGCTAACAGCATCAACAGGGGATGCAGCTGCTCCCAACACAGGCTTCACGATCAAGGCTTCCAGCCCCAGTTCAGCCTGAAATCCAGGATTGGCTACAGAACCAACGCAACTCCAAGTTGATTGGAGCAGAACCTTCCTTCTCCCCAGCAGGTACTAGGGTTAGCTCCCAAAGAGTTCTGAGTCGTTGCTGGCTGGAGTGCACATGAGAGGTTTTTGCCATATCCCTCTGCCCTTTGATATCCAAACCGCATCCCTTTTCTTTGCTCTTGTAAGTATAGGTGTTGGCGGAAAATGCCTTTGACTGCGGATATATGTCCTTGCATTTTCAAGTTGCATCCCTTGTACCTGTGTATTTTTCACTTGCTGGGGTTTTGTTTTCCTGTGTTCTTTGTGGGTGCTCAGCAAGGCATCCCAGATCATACTAGGCTGTTCTCTACCACATCAGCCTAGGCTCCCTGGGTTCCAGACCCTACCCCTGAGAGGGCTTCCAGGGGACCGTTTTTCTCTTGATGCTTTTTCCAACATTTCTCAAATGAGCATGTGTTACTTTTATATAAATTTGGGGGTAGGGAGAATAACACGCTAATCTTTTAAAAAGAAAAAAGTGCTTTTAAGATACATTTTGCCTACTGGTAACACATTTTCTTCTGTCCTACTTTTTCTTATGGAGCAGGTGATCTCTGCTTACTTGTGATTTGCAGAAGTCATAGATACTCTGTCTGCTTTTGAGGAACTAGAGCTGGCTACCGCAGATTTGTAATTGAGAAGACAAACCCGACCTGCATCACCAGTGCTCCCTCAAGAAACAGCCCTGAAACTAATAATATTTTTTTAAAAGATACTTAATGGGTACAGAAAAATCATTTAGAAAGAATGAATGAGACCTAGTATTTGCTAGCAAAACAGAATGCCTATAGTCAAAAATAATTTAATTATACATTTTAAAATAACTAAAAGAGTATAACTGCCAGGTGATGTGGCTCACGCCTGTAATCCCAGCACTTTGGGAGGCCGAGGCGGGCGGATCACAAGGTCAGGAGATCTAGACCATCTTGGCTAATGCAGTGAAACCCCGTCCCTACTAAAACTACAAAAAAAAAAATTAGCCAGGCAAGGTAGCGGGCGCCTGTAGTCCCGGCTACTCGGGAGGCTGAGGCAGGAGAATGGCGTAAACCCGGGAGGCGGAGCTTGCATTGAGCCGAGATTGTGCCACTGCACTCCAGCCTGGGCAACAGAGCAAGACTCTGTCTCAAAAAAAAAAAAAAAAAGTATAACCGGAATGTTTGTAACACAAAGGATGAATGCTTGAGGTGGCAGACACCCCATTTACCCTGATGCGATTATACACATTGCATGCTGTATCAAAATATCTCATGTAGCCCACAAATACATACACCTACTATGTTGGCACAAAAATTAAAAATGAAAACAAGAAAGAGGCCTGACGTATTTGGAGTCATAGGGCTTTAGAAATAGAAAGAAGGTCTTAGGCATCATCTTTTGTAACCCATTGCCCTGTAACTGGAGACCCAGGAGGTCCAGAGTGTTTGACATGACATGGTCAAGATCACAAAATAAAGAAGTGGCAAAAATAGGGCTGGATCTCAAGTCACTGTTCCCAAGACCAGACCCTTGTCTCTATGCAGTGCCGTGTCAGCCTGTTCCCTGCTTTTGTTCTCACCCCTCTGGATCTTACAAGGTTTGTCTTCTTGATTGATTTAGAAAAACACTATCTATTTGATTTCTCTTAGCCATCTTTTGTGGTCGCTGAGTCTAGCCAGCTTTCACTTATCCTCTAGAAAGCAGGACAACTCTCTCTCTCTCTTCTGGATTATCTTACTAAAAGAGAACCAGAAATCCTGCAGTTAGGCCAGAGCTGATTAATTGGAAATGCATGAGCCTGGACTAAAAATAAATGGATTTTAAACTAACCAGATTTAGATTATCCAGTATTTTTTATGGAAGGAGAATAGGCCATCATGTCAACTGAAAAATAGCAGCTGTTTCAAATTATGAGCTACTTTGACTAAAACAATATTGGCTCAACAAGGTTGTACAGTATTATGGCATTATTTTAAAAAACAGCTTCTTTGCTGTGGCAAACAGCTCCTGCAGTTATGCTATTTGAAACATTAATGCATGACTCCTCACATTGCTTTCAAAGTTGTCCATTGCTTGGAACCAGTGATTTTAGGTGGTAACTAGAAAAACACTTCATAAACGGTAACAATTATATGATGTTGTTTTGAATGAATATTGGAAAGACTGGTAGCACAAAGAACTTGAGGGTTAATATTCATTAATTCCTTAAGTCACAACTATAATTCTTAGTCACAACTAAGGAGAAAAAAGTCAATTTAAAACTGACCTAAAGAAAATTATTAAATGAGTACTAGTATAGCTGATACAAAGATAGAGCCAAAGTGGTGATGGTATCTTGTTAACGTGTGAAGTATAAAAACCACGGCTTTAAGATGAAGCCCAAATTGAGGGTTCAAGGAAGGGACAGGGTAAAACTTCATTTAAAAGCATACAATTGGCAAAAATAAATAAATAAATAAAGTGGATGTCCATGTGAATTCTAATTCTTCTCTAAGAGTTCTCAGGACCATCAGCATGTTACTATTTGGGAGAAAAAAAAGAGCTACTCATTAAATAGTTTTTTGAGCAGATTTATTTATTTAAGGTCTCTCCAGATAAAAGGTGTTACTACCTAGCTTTTCATTTAAGCTAGAGGACCTCTTTCCATTATGCAGGCAGCACTAACTCACTCCATATTCCTGAAACAGAAAATACGTTTGACTTAGTTGATCGACACATGTATTTGATTTCTTTCCTTTTCTTCTTTTCTTGTGACATCAAAGGTCGTGCTTTGCCTTGTTCTGATTTCATTCTTTGAACCTGTTCCTTTTCATGCACCCTTGACAGAGTAGGAAGAGTTCCAAAGAAAAACACAAACAACAAAAAGGAATCATAGCAATGCCAACAATGGGGCAATTCAGAAATAGCAGGGGCCTGATCTATAGGGTGCTTAAACTTCGATGCGTGTCAGCACCTCTAAAGCATAGGATTGGTGGTCAGGGTCTGATAGCTTCGTCTAGAATGAGCAGTTAGTACCAGTCCTTGCAGTCACTTGCAAGGAAGGAGGACACGGAATAGAACATTTTGTAGATGGTTGACCCCTTGCAGTAGGGACTGAGGGATCATGATGGATACATCATGGATGGAAATCCACAAAGTGGAAACCGTTTTTGCTTGCTTTTAAAAGCAAATCTAAAAATATATTTTCTAGCAGCTGTGTAACTGCAAAAAAAAAAAAAAAAAAATGTCTGCTCCACTGCAGCACAACTTACTCACCAGATATCTGCAGGGTTCAGATCTTAATGCTTCAGAAATTTGTTGCAGATTTTACTGTATATATTTAGACCAAGGAGCCTATTAGCTTGCAATCTGAGAGAACCTCTGCATTTTCATGAAAATGAGAAATGTGGCATTGTTGGCAACCTCGGGCTATAATTATGTTAATCTGACCATTTTAAGACTGAAATATGTTGTTTTAAAATGTTTCTGTATTTTTATTATTCGTAACAATGATCTGAAGAAATTCACTGAAATGCTAATAAGTTTCTATTCAGTGTCACTTTGAGACTAGAGCATAAAAATGAGTCAGATGTGGAATTTTGATATTTTTAATTTTGGCACAGAATTTTTATCGACAGATATGTACTCATATACATAGAGTATCTTAATATAAAAACTACCCAAATATAATTTTATATTTTAAATATAGATACAGTGAGTATATGGGCAAAGCTGTCTCGGCAGATATGTGCAATAACAAAACATCTCTACATTTGCATTAAATTCCCAATTTTTGCTATGCCAAAAATTAATTTTGAGCATTATTACAAGATAAATGTTTTTCTATCAAGAACCATGCTAAAGCACCCAGCTCCCTGTTTTTAATATAAATGTGGGACAGGACTAGAATGGATAACATAGTTGAAATTCCGAGAGCCTCTAAACACATATCTTGAGTTAATTAGTTAAGTTTCCTCTTCACCAGTCAAAGCTTGCATTCTGGCCACAGACAAGTAATGACACGGATGCTCTTTTCATTCACAAAAGAGATGTTCTCCCAGGTGGTAAGATGGGAAGGAAAAGAGAATGATCCAGTGCCAAGATGTGGGTAATCACCCATCTCACAGTGATTATAGATAATTGCAATTTGAGTCTATTTGTTGTTGTAACACTACGAAATGGATTGGGAGTCTTTTATATAGCCTGATCTGGGTTCAGAATGATCAATTAATTTGGGAATAGGAATGAGGAAAAGTACTGTTTTTTTTGTTTTGTTTTGTTTTTGTTTTTGTTTTTGAGACAAGAGTCTCCCTCTATCGCCCAGACTGGAGTGCAGTGGTGCAGTGGTTCACTGCAACCTCCGCCTCCCGAGCTCAAATGATCCTCCCTGCTTAGTCTCCCAAGTTGCTGGGACTAGAGGTGCATGCCACCCCACCAGGCTAATTTCTCTATTTTTTGTAGAGATAGGGTTTCACCATGTTGCCCAGGCTTGTTGCGAACTCCCGAGCTCAAGCAATCCACCAGCCCCAGCCTCCCAAAGTGCTGGGACTACAGGCGTGAGCCACCATGTCCAGCCTGGACCATTTTCTCAAATATGATGTCTTTGAAATGTAATACAGTGTGATGTTCTTACATTGGCTGCATCCAGAGTCCTCATTCTTTTGCCAGTTCTTGTACCTCAAAAACGAATGTGTCATTCATTTCATCCATCTGTGAATATATTTAAGTGAGCATTTTCCGTTTTATTCATTTTCTTCTGCCTCACAGCTCACTGGGTAGACCCCTGAATGTTTGCTGGTGATATTAATAATCATGCGTGCACAGTGACACAACAGTGATGGAACTCATTAGCTATTCACAGCACCAGAAGAGAAAGTGCAAGGTTTTACTGAACCAACTAAGGAGCTGAATCCGAGGCTCAGAGAAGTTCAGTGTGAGGACTACAGTCACAGTTATGAGACCATAGCCAAGAAGAGATTCCCAGCAGGGAGAAACCAAGCCTTTTGAGTCATAATCCGGTGCTCGCTCCACCACACCCCACTGCCTTCCTCAAGATGATGGTGTGGAGGAGTACTGATTGACGAGGAGGATTAAACCTTTTTTTTTGTTTTTTTGAGACAGAGTCTCACTCTGTCGCCCAGGCTGGAGTGCAATGGCGTGATCTCAGCTCACTACAACCTCTGCCTCCCAGGTTCAAGTGATTCGCCTGCCTCAGCCTCCCTAGTAGCTGGGATTACAGACACCTGCCACCAAACCCAGCTAATTTGTGTGTTTTTGGTAGAGTCGGGGTTTTACCATGTTGGCCAGGCTGGTCTCGAATTCCTAACCTCAACTGATCCTCCTGCCTGGGCCTCCTAAAGTGCTGGGATTACAGGCGTGAGTCACTGTGCCCAACTAATTAAACCCTTTTTAATTAAAAAAAAAAAATTGGAAACTAATTTGTATACTTCAGTGCATTGGAGGAAAGGTCATCGAAATGGCCCCAGTGTCTTGCTGCCCTAATTTAAAGAAATCCTCTCTATTTATTGTCGCTTATCTTCCTGTCCTCTGTAGGAGAAATGTTGCTCTAACGTTGCTTTTCAGAAAAGTAAAGATAATGCAAAAAAAAAAAAAAAACAAAGGGCTGGGGAGGTTGGGTTGGGCATTGGTGGAAGATAAGCTACCTTTGTGTCAGCCTGGAGCTTGATTCTTTTTGAAGTGAGTTGAAAGCTCTTGGTGCTAATCAAGAACTTTTTTGGGGGGTGGGGATGGGGGGACAGGATTGTATTCTATCACCCAGGCTGCAGTGCAGTGGTATAATCATAGCTCACTGCAGCCTTGACCTTCTGGGCTCAAGCCATCCTCCCACCTCGGCCTTCGAGTAGCCAGAATACAGGCATGCACCACCATGCCTGGCTAATTTTTTAAATTTAAATTTTGCAGAGACAGGGTCTTGCTATGTTGCCCAGGCTGGTCTCAAACTCCTGGCTTCAAGCCATCCTCCCGCCTTGGACTCCCAAAGTGCTAAGGTTATAGGTGTGAGCCACCGTGCTCGGCCCTCATCATGAACTTTGAAAAGTGCTCCATAGATTACAAAGCATTTTCTTCACTTGCCTTACATCCTGTGTGGGAGGGAAGTCTTTCCTTCGTGGAGGCAATGGGTAAGAAGACAGTGTGTAGCTCCTTACCCTCTGTGGGCATTTCATCATGTGGAGCATGACTTACTGACTTGCTGTCCGTTCTGTCCATGAGCTACTCAGTGTCAGGAGTACAAGGCTTGACTTAAACGTAGGGATACTCAAAGGCCCACCTGGCAGTTTGTTATTGGGACACAGGGAAGCAGATCGTGTCGCTGAAGAGGAGGCTCCTGTCGGTGTCAGTACCTGGTGGGGAAGAAGGGATTGGTCAATATTTGGCTACACTCCTTCAGCTGTTGGTGCAGCAAAAGGCATAGCAGGGTGTGGGCAGAGATGCCTGCCAAGGCCAGCCTCAGGGCATGTACAACTCCCAAACTGGTTGTCTTTAAGGCTGTTATTTATCCAAATAAGGAGAAGCAGTGGTTTTGCTGACCATCTCAGATTTCCAAGCCATGTTCCCTGGCTGGCTGACTGACTTGCTATTTGAACTGAAAACACGAAGGTATTCCTTTGAAATGGAGCGGTCTTGTGGGGCTCGTGGGTACCCTGGAGTCATTACTTGGAAGTTTTTTTGTTCCCCACATTTGTAGATAACATGAACATGGGTTGGTCTATTTGACCCGTCTCTTGTGACTCTTGCAACACTCGATACAGATGGACCTGATTTGGGACAGAAATAATACTCATTTTTAGAGGTTCTTGAACCACTGCCCTCCTTTGAAGAGGATTCAAAGGTCAGGTCTCCACACTGATTTCTTAACACTAGAATGCAAGATTATTCTAGCACTTCGTAGATCCTGGCCCTGTTATCTGACTTCACGTAAGATATTTGAAGTCTCTGAGCCCAGTTTGTTCATCTGTGAAATGGGAATTATAATGTATCTGATGGAAATAAGATGAGAATTAAATGAGGTAATTTTGGAAAGCATTGGTAAATAGGAAGTTACCCAAAATATTCATTTTCTTCCCTATTTCCATCTTCTCTTGGCAGATTTAGTTGACAATATTTATAATAGAGAAATTCTAGACAATTGTGATTGCTATCCAAAGGATTTAACCAAGCTCACGGTAGAATGGAGATTGTGATGTGAACGTTCAGTGACCCTGTATTACCACGTCCCTCTACTCACTAAAGCAGTGGTACTCAAAGAGCACTCCCTGGACCAGCAGGTCACTATCACCTGGGGACTGGTTAGAAATACAGATTCCTTGGCACCACCTGAGACCTACTGAATCAGACACAGTGGATGGTAGACCCAGTAATCTGATTTACCAAACTTTCCAGGTGATTCTGATGCCCACCGTCTGACAGCTGGAGAACCACTGTCTGAGAGTAACTCACTTGTTGGGTCAGTAGTCTAGCCATTCACCCAGGACACCTGGACTTTCCTATCCCTTATCCTTGACCATGCCTTTGTTCCTGCCTGGAACACCTAAGAAAGGGACCTCTTTCTTACCTACTGAAATTCTACTCATCATTCATGAACCCACTCTCACCTCTTCAGAAAGGTGTTCCTCGGCCACCCCAACCATAAGAATCTTATTCTTCAATGAACTACCAGAGTGTTTGTCTGCTGTACTCGTCTGACACTTGGCAAAGTTATTCTTGCTTTGTCATATTTTAATGTTCATGCACATGTCTTATTTTTCCTACTAGAACATAAGTTCTCCAAAGGTAGAAATCATGCCTTACAGATCCCTTTTCCCTCATCAGTCTTAACGCTGGGCTTTGTATATAGGTAGCTACTCAGTAAATATATGGATCCACAGAATCTCATCATTGGAATGGGCCTTAGAGAAAATCTACATGAGATTTCTTATTTACAGATAAAGAAAGGGATGTTGGCCAGGCGTGATGGTTGATGCCTGTAATCCTAGCACTCTGGGATGCCTAGGCAGGAAGATTTCTTGAGACTAGGAGTTTGAGGCCAGCCTGGGCAATGTAGTGAGATCTCAGCTCTACAAAAAAAAAATTTTTTTTAATCAGCTAGGTGTGGTAGTGCACACCTGTAATCCTACCTATTCAGGAATCTGAGTTGGGAGGATCACTTGAACCAAGGAGTTCCAGGCTTCAGTGAGCTATGATCACACCACTGCACTACACCTGAGTAACAGAATGAGACCCTGTCTCTTTAAAACTAAAAAAAGTGAAAAGGAAGAAAACAATATTAACACCTGGACCAGAATGCTGGTTCCGGGATTCCCCATTTGGTGTTCTTCCCCCATCACCCTGCTGTGCCGACTGCGGGGAAACACACCTGGGGGCTTTCAGAGCCACTGGCCTGGCCCCCAAACTAGCAGGTGCTCTTGTGTTCTCTGTCACAGACTCCAACTAAACCCAAGGAAAGTAGATGGGTTTTCAAAGCTACTGTCATCTAATTTATAAACCTAGAACCTCTTAGATTTTTTCATAACTAATGAAAACTGGGAAAGTACACATTTTTCATTCATAAGCCTATAAAATTGTGTAACAAATGGCATCAACTCCTAGCCTTACACACGAGAATTTCCCCAGTTTGCACACTCAGTACACCTAGGATACACATGGAACTTCTTTTATTTTTGAATAAAAGTTCACAGTGGGGCATTCACAGTGGAGGAGGCGGCTCCTCTGAACCCAGGAAGAATTGGCACGAGGGCTGTTTTAATCTGGGTCCCCATCATTGTTTTTTTCATGTTTATTTTGAGTAAAAATTGAACCTGGCAGATCTATGAATTATTGTCTTGTAGTGTTACCCTCTGGGACCGTTCCCTCAGACAATCCTTTCTTCTCTTGACACATGGGCTGATGTTGTTCGGCTGAGGATCAGAATAATGGCACAACTAAAACACCTTTCATCAGAAGTCATCCGTAACACACCCTTTAAAATTTGCTCCACGGACACAGCTCACTTTGTGCTGTTTTTTCTTTTGCTTGGTAATAGAACCTACACAAATCCTACTGAGATCAATATGAACACAGCAGAATGCAGGCAATGGAATGTGGTTCCTGTAGAAGGGCTAAGACGGTAACCTAGGTCCACAGAGTTGGTTTCAGAAAAGCTGTGATCTAAGAAGGAGGAGCAGTGAAGGGAGACATGAGACAGGCCTGAAGGGGTTAAACCTACTAGGGAGCAATTGGTAGTGAGAAGCTGAGACCACATGAGGCCATGAGAAAGGAGTTATTACAGAAGCAGACATCCTGGGATTTGAGTAGCTCCATTGTGAGAAGACATTGACAGACCACGAATAAATGGCCATATGGTTTCCAAGTTGACATCTGCCATTCCCCAATGTGTTTACCACCATTTACTCTCATGGGCTCTGAAAACCATCTATCTTTTAAACTGCAATTGTATAGCATGAAATTCTACATAGATCAACATCGATTCATTGTTTAAGTATATCATATCTTCAAACTAAAATATATATGCATTTTAATTCTCATGTTCTAACCATCCTGAAGCTATATAACACTCTACCTAGCTGTTTTCATATCTCTCCTTTAAACTGCAGTTGTAGAGCATAACATTCTGTTTTTTTTGGTGGGGTGGGGTGGGGGGAGACAGAGTCTTGCTCTGTTGCCCAGGCTGGAGTACAGCAGCGTAATCTTGGCTCACTGCAGCCTCCACCTCCCAGGTTCAAGCAATTCTCCCGCCTCAGCCTTCCAAATAGCTAGGATTACTGATGTGTGCTACCATGCCCAGCTAATTTTTGTATTTTTAGTGGAGATGTGGTTTCACCATGTTGGCCAGGCTGGTCTCGAGCTCCTGGCCTCAGGTGATCTGCCCACCTCGGCCTCCCAAAGTGCTGGGATTACAGATGTGAGCTACTGCACCCGGCTGTATAGCATAAAATTCTACACAGATCAACATCACCTCATTGTGTAAATTTAGGTATGTTAATATCATCAAGCTAAAATATGTATACATTTTAATTCTCATGTTGTTGTAATCATCGTAAAGTTATATAATGCTCTAGCTAGCTGTTTTTGTTCACAATATAATCAATTTGGTCAGTCTCTCCAGTGAAAAGAAAGAAGGGCATAGAGTGCAGCGATGGAGACCCTGTGCCTCTGTGGGCGGTGCGTGCATCTCTGAGGGGCGTGGTCCTGGGAATGTCAGCCCGTAATAGAATTAGGGTTATAATGGTAAGGGATTTTAATCAGCTAAGGCTCAGATATTTTATTTTATAAATAATCTGGTGCCTGTGACTGATGATGACCTTGTGCATGTGTCTGTGTGTACATACACATATATGTATGTGTATACGTATATACAACTTATGTGATACGGGGATATCTATATAGTGCTGAGTGATGTATAATATAGATAGGTATATATAAGTATAATATATACAAGCATATATACTGATATGTCTTAGTTAAATATAACTAATATATAACTAATTATATAACTTACTCATTTTGAGGCAAGTAGGTAAAACCTAATTGTAAGTCAATAGAGGCTCTAAATCATTAAAGCTGAAGCCCATTGAGATGCCCCAGTGATTCTTTTCCTTTGCTGTGAAAATCTGGACCGGTGAATGGAGTGAGGTACTTCTCAGACAGACTTGTTCATGTTTCACACCAAGGCCAGAAATCGAATAAGGAATCCGTCATTGATCATGCGTGGGTAGGCATGAGGAGCATCGTTCTTTGCAGAATAGCTCGCAGTGTGCTGAAGTGCACAGCAGGTCACACGCAAACAACCGAGGAGGCTGGGGTTCTTGCTGCTTCACTGCTTAGCAGCTATGGGAAGCTGGGTGAGGTTCTTAACTCCCTGCACTTCTGTTTCCTAACCATTCAAAAAGACGTAGGATACCTGTCCTATGTCTCTCACTGAGTTCTGGAGCCCATGAAATGTCACAATTGAGAGCCCTTTGTAAACTGCAAACTGCTGTGTGACTATTGGAGTGTTTGTGGGTGCGGTACGGTGAGCACAGGGATTTAAAAATCCCTTGTTAGAATATGAAGTGTCACAAGCAAATAAAGCAATATATCCTATATGGCAACATGTGGTTGCCAAGTTAAATAGGAGTTTCCAGAACTGTCATAAGGAGAAAAATAAAGTCTAAGGCACTAAAAAATTGTAGTTGGGTGCTGTAGATAACTTACTAGTATCCAATCTAGGAAACACTGAAAGGGAGTTGTGCATAAAAGAACAAGGTCCGTCCAGGAAATGGGTGGATGTGCAGAGATGGAGATAAGAGAAGGAGTGATTTGTACCATCTGTTGCAAGTGGTATAAAGAAGATATCATTTTACAAACTGTAACTATTTTCGGTACAAAAGAAGGTTGTCCTTGGCCTGGAGAACACAGGAGTAGCCCAGCAGAAGATTGAGTATCAGTGAGAAGGACATTTTTCTTTTATCCATCCTACAGCACTGCACAGTTATTGATTGTGGCTTGGAAGCGAAATGATTTATTTAACATTACTTCTTTATTCTGTTCCCGATTGAGATCTTTAATCACTGTTGGACCCAGGACTGGTCAGCCAGGTCTGGCCACTGGAGGGCTCAGTAGAGTTCCTGTGTCAAAAGATTTATAGAAATAACGCTCATCTTAAATATAGCCATAAGCTAACCGCTGACTGGACCATCTCTTTCCTGGGAATTAAATAATTTTGGCAGCAGTCTGTCTGTCTGCCTCATGTCTGGAAGACATTCCGTTTACAATCAAATGAAACAATAGGCTAACTAAAACCTTACAAAATGGCAATCTTCCCAATTTTACCAATGCAAACAAGATGAATTTGAAATTTTTTCAGTGTAATAATCCCTTCCCTTCCTAATATCATCTTCGTATCTATAGGTACAGTTTAGATTTTCTTTGAGCAAATGTAATTTTTTAAAAGCCAATGAAGAAATGAATATGAAAGGGAAAATAGGAAGGAATATGTGTCACAATACTATTGGCTTTACCGGAGCATAAAAATTATTTCCTGCTGAGGTAATCCTGAATATTTCCTAGCATGTCCATTCTTAACACTGACTCAGAAAGAATACATTGCTTCCACTTTGCTTTTAGGCCTAGTCAATGAAAGGAAGAGGGAAAATGAAGAGTAGGACACTTTATACGCAGCTGGGAAGAGTAATTTAGCAATGGCTGTAATGTCCCAAGGTAGAGCAAGCAGAGAAGGGTCTGGTGAAGTCATCAAACCGAAGCGTGGGGGTGTTAATGGTTGCACACACTCATACTGAACCAAACTTTGTGGTGAGTTGGCCTGAACGAGCCCTTCTCTGGAGAATGTGCCTTCCACTGAGATTAAGCCACTGGGTCCTAGATGGCACCAGGACACCAGAATATTGTTTAGGAAATTGGCTTGTCTGGTTCATTAGCGGATACTCTGGGGCCTTTGGAGATTGAGCTCCACCTCTCTCTTGGGTGAACTCCGTGCTTGCTAAAGAGCATTTAACTCATCCTGATTCACCGCAGGATTGGGCTGGCTTTCAAACTCCTGACAGTGAATTACTGCTCTGGTAATGACGAATCCATGCGCGCATGCTACAGACAGTGCCCTGGAGCATTTTGAAAGTGAAAGGAAATTGCTGTGAACCTGGCAGGAAGGAAGGGAAGGGAAGAGGTAAACCAGACCTCTCGCATTGAACCCACCGACTCTCATTGTAACAGGGTCAACAGAAGCCACCTCTCTCTAGCGTAATGAACAAGGTTTCTTCTGGTTTTTTGTTTTGTTGCCTTTTTTTTTTTTTTTTTTTTTTTTGAGACAGGATCTCACTCTGTCACCCAGGCTGGAGTGCAGTGGTGTGATCTTGGCTCACTGTAGCCTCTCAACCTCCCAGGCTCAAGTGATCCTCCCACCTCAGCCTCCCAAGTAGCTAGGAACACAGGCATGCACCAGTATGCCCAGCTAAGTTTTTACTCTTTGTACAGACTTGGCCTCCCTATTTTGCCCAAGCTGGTCTCAAACTCCTGGGCTTGGGGAATCCTCCTGCTTCCACATCCCAAAGTGCTAGGATTACAGGTGTGAGCCACATAGCACCTAGCCCATAGCAGATACGGGATAACATGTTGAACATGGCATGACTTTCTTAGCCAATCAGCAGGGACAGAGAGAGTTGACTGCTCTGTTTCCTGGGGAACAGTCTGACCCCAGACCCTTCACAAATAGTCACTGCAACAAGCAACCCTGCCCGTAATAAGCAGGTAAAGAAGAATTATAAGAGCCGTGTCTGTTAGCACACCTCACGCCATAAAACAGGGTCTTTGAGGGATGTGATAGGGGCAGCATCGCGGGGTAATCAGACAAGGGGACCACCCCTCCATCCCCCTTCCTGGAAAGTATGTGCTTGACCGAAGACACAAAACCTGCCTAATGTGTACCAGATTCATCAGAAACTGATAGTGTGTGCCTCCCATACTCTGATGAGAAATAACAAACCCTTGCTGATTAGATTAAAAATCAAAACAAGAGCTTCCACATTCCTTCTACTGTTTTCCGACCTCTTAGGTGGCATCTGTTACAACCACTGCACCCAAGTATCGTTCCTAGTGAGACATCTTAGGAGGGTGGCAATGTTACGTGCTCCATTTGCCCCCTTCTTTAATAACCACAGAGTGATTTGATGGCAGTAAACAGTTTTTTTAGAAAGCCTGCAAAGGACTGGATTTGAACTTGAAAGACGTCATGGAATTCTTTTGGTCAGCAAGAACAACCTCTAAAAGCCTTAAAATGTTTTTAAAATGTTGTAAACTGCAAACTGCTGTGTGACTATTGGAGTGTTTGTGGGTGCGGTATGGTGAGCACAGGGATTTAAAAATCCCTTGTTAGAATATGAAGTGTCACAAGCAAATAAAGCAATATATCCTATATATTGCTGCCCAGAGCGTGGTAGTCGGGTGTGGCGTGAAGCCAGTGGGGCTTCCAGCCCAGCGTGTGGAGTTCCTCGTCACCGTATTCCCACTTGGATAGCTTTCGGTTCCACCCAGTCCTCAAGGACCCAGAAAACATGATGCTGATCAGAGCCAGCCTGTGAGCGCAGGAGGTGCTTCCTTTCTCCCTGACCTTTTGCTAGCAATGCATTAATTCCCGTCCTCCGCTGAGAGCTGCACAAGTCACTTCGTGTTGTGGACACGCACCTTCTTGTACCTGTTCCCCTGGAAGAGACCGGCTGTGCTGACAGTGGTTGTATCCAGAGGTCTCTGGGGATCGCCTACCTCTCGTCCTTCATCTTGTTTAGGGTGGGGCAGAAGGGCTCTGGTTTCCTTTCCAGAATCCCCTCTGCACAGCCACGGTTTGCTCTCTCTATCTTTCCCTCTCCTTTCAGATGTATTTTCCAGGGCGACTGCAGTTCCTTGCCCGGCTCTATGTAGGACTGATTAATGGCTGTTACCCAAAGTTCAGCTTGGTAAAACAGGGCTGGTTAATTAATAGACAGCCTCCTTATCTCCCTCATGTTTTCCCTCTGGTATTAAACCAGGGGAAGAGGCTTATGTTTCCTTCAGCTGTCAATTCGCAGACTTCAAAAGTCTGGCAGCAAACTGGGTGTTGGGTGCTGGTCTAGGTTTAAGTAGCACCTTTAGGTCAACAGAAAACTGATCTGAAAGTTGGTTCCTCTGGATTGAATATGTTGGGTTTTCTGACAGTTTCATTTCTCGGTGGCTGGTTGTTTGCCCTTTTTAATGATCCTGTTTGCCTTCGGTGAAATATATTTTGTAATATTTCCTTTGCTGTTAACCCATTTACCTAGGCCGTTTAAAGTTCCTTCACTGGTGTTTTCCCTGTAAGCAATTGTTGAAGGACTGAGTCACCCATGAGGTAGCCTGTGGTTGGATGTGGGCTGAGGTTATTCAGTGACTAATTTCCAAGGGGAGGAGAAATTGACTTATCACGGGGAGGGTTACTTTTTATCCATGCCACTGTCAGCTTCTCTCTGAAAACTAGGTATTACAAAATGGTCTTTATTGGTTGTGAACACTCGAGCTGAGAAGCATTTTAGGATCTCTGTGTCTTTTGTGATGATTTTGTCTCTGAAGAGGAAGCTGTCTAAAATATTCAAGTGTGGAACCAAGGATTTAGACGAAGCCAGCAAACAAAGGAATCATGTAATCAGGACCTGAGCGAATGTGCTTACTCACGGCGTTAGGTACACAGGTGATTTCCTTAAGAAAAAGTAAGTGGCTTTAATTCTTTGAGGGTGAAAGTGTCATAAGATTCCTTTTCAGTTTTCTCTGCTTACTTCACTGTGTGGTCTGATTGAGTGATATGTTTACAAATTCCAGACTTGGAAGGGTGGGGTTTGAAATACAACAAACTGTACATAATATTCCTTTTCCACAAGATATATATATATATATATACACACACACACACACACACACACACATACACACGCGTATATATATTTTAATACTCCACAGACATTATTACATGAGGCAGTTTCCCAAGATGATTTTAAACAAATATCTTTTATACTAGGTTTTTTTTTTTTTTTTTTCTGGAAACAATTTTAATATGTCGTTTCTTATCTTACCTTCAAGAAACTTCTGAATGAGTGATATTCGATTTGACTTACGATACTTTTGGGAAATAAAATATAGCTACATGTAAGAATTTCTAACTCAGACTTCAGATCTTAATATGAAATGGCCCCAGATACTTTCTAGTGTTTCAGAAGTATGGTGTAAACAGCATTTTGATCCGTGTGCAGTCTGTGGGCAGGGACACCAGCCTCTCAGCCTGCTATTATGATGAGGCTCTTGAAGAAACTACCCTCTTTCTAAGAACTGGAAGGACTCAAATAACAAAGAGACAATGGAGGTTTGGGTAGTAACGGAAAGAAGAAAAGACAGTGCCTAACCAAGCAGATGAATGTGGTAGAACAGTCTTGTCCATACATTGCCATTATATCTAGGGCAGGTGAATGAACATTTTCTGTGTCTGGGCTTCGGTGCACACGGCAAATAGTTGTATTCAGAAAGGGGGCTGAAAGAATCTTTATTTTTCTGTGTCGGTCATCTCTTTCTTGCTGTAAAATGAAATTGTTTAAAGCTTACATTGTGACATTAGTGTTGAAATTCTGTGGGGAAAAAGTGTCAATGATAGAACATAGCTAGTTACTTTAAACTCACTAAGGGAAAAGAGATGATAAGATTAGTAGCATCGGCCGGGCGCGGTGGCTCAAGCCTGTAATCCCAGCACTTTGGGAGGCCGAGACGGGTGGATCATGAGGTCAGGAGATCGAGACCATCCTGGCTAACACGGTGAAACCCCGTCTCTACTAAAAAATACAAAAAACTAGCCGGGCGAGGTGGCGGCGCCTGTAGTCCCAGCTACCTGGGAGGCTGAGGCAGGAGAATGGCGTGAACCCGGGAGGCGGAGCTTGCAGTGAGCTGAGATCCGGCCACAGCACTCCAGCCTGGGCGACAGAGCGAGACTCCGTCTCAAAAAAAAAAAAAAAAAGATTAGTAGCATCAGAGAGATCAGTGGTAGAATAAGGGACTAAGATATATTAATGTGAATGGCAACTCTGTGTGTGTGTGTGTGTTTTGCTTATTTATTTTCTTTGTCAGTTTAGTATAATTTTCTCCCACAAGGTCTGACTTTGAGTACCAGTGCAGGAAAAACCCAGTATGTATTTAATGCCATATCTTTACTCATTAGCAAAATAACAGTTAAAAACCAAAACAAAATAAATCTGTGTTGGTGACAGATTCTAGGAAGATCTCTCCTTAGTAAGAACACCCGCATCAAAGGCTGGGTTTGTTTTAAATTGTGAATTATACAATCTTAACCATCATGCTGCTTTAGTCTATCAGATTCTGGAGTCTCTAAATTCTACTTTTTATTATAAGGGTGACCTTGGAAATCACACTGAAGGCTTGAAAACATCCCTCCAGTGATGTCCCCTTACCTTCCCCCACATCCTAAGAGCGAGTCGCCTTAGGCTAGTCCCTGTCTTTTATAGTAGGATTCCCAAGTTGTCTGATCGTAAGGGTTCATTCTAGTTGTGGTTTTAAAACAAATTTTCCCACTCTATATTGGGATCATTGTGTCATTTTTCTTCTTGGGCTCTATTTAGAGCCGAGGATGAAATACATGATCCTGGTTCTTTTTAAAACTCCGTTTTGGAAAGTCAGTCATAGCTTGGCAAACCAACATAAGAATTCTGCCAAGACTTCCAACATCTAAGTCACCTGTGTTGATAGAGACATTCAACCTCAGATTACCAATTCTGTCATAACCGAATGTTTGTATTCAGTGCCACTGTGGACAACTCAGGTTGACGGTGACTCTTTTGATGACCCTTTTGGATGATGGCAAGATTATTTTGAAGTGGACGGGGCCGGGAAGACACACAGGATTAGCTCCAGATCCAGGATGCTGACTGTTCATGGCAAGCATCCATCCTCATTGGCTGAAGTCCCATTCTGGTTGGTTGGTGTCCGTGCCATACTGGATATTAGCTGTCAGATATTTCCACTATCACCGACATTTCCCACATGAATGCCCAATATAATGTATTAGAATTACTTTAAGTTAATTGTTATATTTCTTTCTAATCTCATCTACACATACCACTAGAAAATCTAATGAGATATTCTTTCTAATTAGATCTTTAAATGTTTCATTTTAAAGGTTATTTATATATCTTCTAACCAATTTTTGCATGTCACCAAGCATGTTTTTAAAATACCTATGTAAATACCTTTGCTGTTTTCAAAGACGTGTACTCAACTTTTAATGAATTTAAATAAATTGTACATTTTCTTTTTACTAATATTCTTTATCCTTCTGGACAGTTCTATACTCCCTAGAATATTTTATTTTATTTTATTTTATTTTACTTTATTTTATTTGAGACAGAGAGTCTTGCTGTGTTGGCCAGGTTGGAGTACTGCGGTGCATTCCTGGCTCACTCCAAACCCTGCCTCCCAGGCTCAAGCAATTCTTGTGCCTCAGTCTCCTGAGTAGCTGGATTACAGGCACATGCACCACGCCTGGCTAATTTTTGTATTTTTTATAGAGATGGGGTTTTGCCATGTTGCCCAAGCTGGTCTCCAACTCCTGGCCTCAAGTGATCTGCCCACCTCAGCCTCCCAAAATGTTGGGATTATAGGCACGAGCCACTACACCCAGCCCCTAAAATCTTAATGTCCCTTTTTACACTCCTGCCAAAAAGAGGAAAGTTTCTGCTGGTTAATTGAGGTCATAGTCCCCCAGATCAAGATGTATTCTGAAGGTGGCTAAGGAAGAAAAAGAGAACAGGGAATAGTGATTGACCTAGTTAGGACTGTTGTTCATACAAAGAGGGTTCTAGATATTATATTGATTGATTGATTGATTGATTGATTGATTGATTGAGACGGAGTCTCACTTTGTCACCCAGGCTGGAGTGCAATGGTGTTACCTTGGCTCACTGCAACCTCCGCCTCCTGGGTTCAAGCAATTCTCCTGCCTCAGCCTCCCGAGTAGCTAGGACTACAGGCGCACGCCACCATGCCCAGCTAATTTTTATATTTTTAGTAGAGAGGGGATTTTGCCATGTTAGCCAGGCTGGTCTTGAACTCCTGACCTCAAATGATCCACCTGCCTCGGCCTCCCAAAATGCTGGGATTACAGGCCTGAGCCACTGTGCCCAGACAGTTCTACATATTTTAAATATTTTTCTGGAATTAATAACAATAATGACAATAGTACCTACCACTTGTTGTATGTGATTTGCCTTGGACACCATGTATTGCTTTATAAACAGTGGCATGTTTGAGTCGATGTGATGAATTTATCTCGATGTTGGTTTTGGTTGGTTATTGCATTGTGTAATCTGATTATGTGGGGAATTTGCCCAGATATCCGCTGCTCACTGAGCCAGTCCCTCCTGTATTTTATGACCTGTGAAGCCCTGTGCTGCTTCCTGCCGAGCCATACTCTGCTTTTTATTGAGCTCTGAATTGTGAAGGCAGAGTGAGAGAGGTATTTATAGAGGATCCGTGTTGCTCTCCTGCAAAACCTGTGTCACGGGGTTGCCCAGCCTTCCTGGAATGAGCATCAGTCAGGTGTATTATCACACAATGACCTTGGGACTGTCCCTTCTGGTCTAAAGCACTGAGCACCTGAGTCATGAGGGTGTCCAGTGAGCAGGACCTCATGGGCTGGAGCATCAGGGCAGGGGCCATGCAGAGCAGACGCACCTGGAGCCTGACCACAAACCTAGGTATGGATCCACAAGAACTAGGACATGGGGAGAGAGACCCTGGACAGCATCAGCATATCACAAGTTAGGTTTAGAGGAGGGAGAACAGATTTAGCCTATCATAGTGGGAGCTCTGTGTGTGAGTCTTGGGAGGGGAATGGGGGGAAGTGGAAATAAAATTGTAATTGTGAGGGAGGAGTCTGCAAACTCCAGGGGGCCCAGAAATAGTCAGCCCCTACAGGAGCCAAGAGGTCAATTCTGCGGTGCCCAGGTCATGTGTT
Source organism: Piliocolobus tephrosceles (assembly GCF_002776525.5). Classification (NCBI taxonomy): domain Eukaryota; kingdom Metazoa; phylum Chordata; class Mammalia; order Primates; family Cercopithecidae; genus Piliocolobus; species Piliocolobus tephrosceles. The sequence goes on along the minus strand of NC_045442.1, from coordinate 106,887,674 downwards.
CAAAAAGGGCTTCATTTTGTTGCTACATATTCACGCCTTATTTGCACTTCTCATTGGTCACTTTCATTATGAAATCCACTTCTCTATGTACGTCTCGCAGGGCAGGGATTCTACACTGCTGGATCATTCCAGGAACAAGATTAGGAAGCCTTGGGAGTCCCACTGGTTGTTCCTGCATTAGCATCTACGAAGTTTAAGAAAGAAGGTGCCCTCTCCATGGCCCTTGGGAGTTTCCATGGAGCTTGGGGCTTGTTTAGAACTACATCCTAGAATAATGCCAGGCACTTACCAAGTGCTTGGTAAATACCCTTTACTACATGCAATGAGTTTTTATGATAAAGAAGCAGTTAGTTTGTATCCTGTGCATTAGGCTCTGTTTCATTTTCAACCTTCTCCTGGTGCCTCTACTATCCCTACTCTCATCTGCGTCACCCACATCATGGGGTCTCTTGGCTGCTAATCTTGGTTCTTGCCATTCGAGCCCCCACCTCTCCCCTCAGGTCCCTACCTCATCCACCTTCCATCCATTTATACCCTTCTTGTCTGTCACATCTCCTGGAAGTCAGGATAGGGACTGTGGGCTCCTGTGACCTCACCAATAGAACTTGAAGAATGGGTGGAGCTTGTCTCTCCTTCCCTCAGTCATTTGGAGAATCTCAGTGGGCATTTCCCCGTGGCACCTTGACCAAAGTAAAAATATATGAAATCATCATATCCTGAATTAGTTTGTATTTTTCATTCTACTCCCTTGCTAAACACAGTCACATAGTTGCAAATTGCAGTTGACCATTGAACAAGGTGGGAGTTAGGGATGCTAACCGCCCACACACAGTAAAACAATAAAATAAAAAATCTGTGTAGAGGCCAGGCACAGTGGCTCATGCCTATAATCCCAGCACTGTGGGAGGCCGAGGCAGGCAGATCACCTGAGGTCAGGTGTTCGAGACTGGCTGGGCCAACATGATGAAACCCAGTCTCTACCAAAAATATAAAAATTAGCTGGGCATGGTGGCCCACGCCTGTAATCCCAGCGATTTGAGAAGCTGAGGTAGGAGAATCACTTGAACCCAGGAGGCAGAGATTACAGTGAGTGAGCTGAGATCACGCCACTGCATTCCAGCCTGGGAGACAGAGCAAGACTCCATCTAAAAAAAAAAAAAAAAAATTTGCACAGAACTTTTACCTCCCCGCAAACTTAACTACTCACAGCCTACTGCTGACCCCTAACCCTAACCCTAACTCTAACCCTAACCCTAACCCTAACCCTAACCCTAACCCTAACTTACAGGTGACATGAATAGTCGATTAACACATAGTTTGTATGTTATATATTATATACTGTATTCACACAATAAAGTAAGCTGGATAAAAGCAAATGTTCTTAAGTAAACCATAAGGAAGAAAAAAAATTGTTTCCTGTTTATTAAGTGGAAGTGGATCATCATAAAAGTCTTCATCCTCATCAACTTCATGTTGAATAGGTGAGAAGGAGGAAGGGAAGGGCTTGGCCTTGCTCTCTCAGGAGTAGCAGCAGAAGAAGGATATCTGTGTATAAGTCGACCTGCACAGTTCAAAATTGTATTCTTCAAGGGTCCACTGCCATAGTACTCTTATTGCTTAATTATTTCCTTCCAGCCTCTCCGTGCTGATTTATCATAGGCTCAAGTGAAGAGTTGGTGAATGAATGAAACTTACCTTCCAGGTTTTCCTCCATGTATCTCCTTTCCCCCTGCTCATCTCCCTAGATTGTATCCACTTGGAAAGATGGGAAACATGGTTACTACTTCCCAGGGCTAAAGGTAGAAAAATGTGCTCAGGACAAGTTTTAGAAGAGGCAACATTAGCACTATTGATACACTAGACCTGCATTTATTAAGCAGCGTCTCTAAGAAGCTGTGACATTAAAATTTAAGCCATCACACTATTTTTTTCCTGAAACCCCACAAAATTGCACTCTCCATCAGGTGTATTCATTTCTTGTGGTTGCTGTAACAAGTTACCATAAATTTAGTGGCTCAAAACGCCATAATTTTCTAAAACACCATAGATGTATCATTTTACTTTTATGGAGATCAGTAGTCCCAAGTGGATTTTGCACATCAATATCAATGTGTCAGCAGGGTCACCCTCCCTCTGGAGGCTCCATAGCGGGATCCATTTCCTCACCTTTTCCAGCTTCTAGGAGCTGCCCACATTCCTTGGTTCATGGCCCCTTCTCATAGCACCTTCCAAACTCTTCTAACTCGACTTCTATCATCATAGATCTCCCCTGGAGCTAATTTCCCTGCCTCCCTCCTACACGTATAAAGACCCTTGTGATTGCCTTGAGTCCACCAGGATAAAGATCTCCCATCTCACCATCCTTAACTCCACCCCATCTGCAAAGCCTCTTTTGCCATGTAAGGAAACATATTTACAGATTCCAGGATGAGGGTGTGTACATCTTGCAGGGGAAGCCACACAGTTACACACTGAGACTTCTCTTGAAACATGAATATCAAAGTCAACTTTCTAATCCTTTGTTTTCTTTTCAGATGCAGAGAGAACTTGTTTATGCAAGAGGAGATGGCCCTGGGGCCTCTCGCCCCGGATCTACTGCTCATCCACCCCATGCAATTCCAAATTCCCCACCGTCTACTCCGGTGCCCCATTCCATGCCCCCCTCCCCATCCAGAATTCCTTATGGGGGCACCCGCTCCATGGTTGTTCCTGGCAATGCCACCATCCCCAGGGACAGAATCTCCAGCCTGCCAGTCTCCAGACCCATCTCTCCAAGCCCAAGCGCCATTTTAGAAAGAAGAGATGTCAAACCGGATGAAGACATGAGTGGCAAAAACATCGCAATGTACAGAAATGAGGGTTTCTATGCTGATCCTTACCTTTATCACGAGGGACGGATGAGCATAGCCTCGTCCCATGGTGGACACCCACTGGATGTCCCTGACCACATCATTGCATATCACCGCACCGCCATCCGGTCAGCGAGTGCTTATTGTAACCCTTCAATGCAAGCAGAAATGCATATGGAACAATCACTGTACAGACAGAAATCAAGGAAATATCCAGATAGCCATTTGCCTACACTGGGCTCCAAAACGCCCCCTGCCTCTCCTCACAGAGTCAGTGACCTGAGGATGATAGACATGCATGCTCACTATAATGCCCACGGGCCGCCTCACACCATGCAGCCAGACCGGGCCTCACCGAGCCGCCAGACCTTTAAAAAGGAGCCAGGCACCTTGGTGTATATAGAAAAGCCACGGAGCACTGCAGGATTATCCAGCCTTGTGGACCTTGGCCCTCCTCTAGTGGAGAAGCAAGTTTTTGCTTACAGCACGGCAACGATACCCAAAGACAGAGAGACCAGGTAAGGTGCAGTGAGGGTGACCGAGGGTGGTACCTGGGCCCATGTGTCACTATGGGCTGCTCTACAGGGGTCAAACCGACAGAATAAATGTCTGAGCACCCATCTCTGCAGCATGCCCTGTGGATGCTGTAGGGGTTACAGAGTGGTGTCAAAGCCACCGTTGTCTGCAAAGAGTTTCTAAACTGGCAGAGGTTACAGCCATTAAGCCATGTTCAAGAAGACGGGTGCACCAGCAATAGTAATCAGTCCCTTGTGCCTCTGGAGCATGGATCTAACAGCATTATCGTTTGTATACATCTGAATAATTTGGAAGAAAATTGTCATTAGCAGAAGCCAGATGAAAAGATCAAAAGGTCATAATAATTGATCTGCTACTGCTGAAAATAAGGAGTGGTTTTCAGTTTTAACTGTTGGAAATAGCAGTTTGTGTTTTTCCTTGTGGGATACAATTTTGTTTTCTCATCTGGTTGTGGGAAGTGGAAAGAATGTGTCTGTTTTCTAAGAGGATAAAAATCTGAATTTGCATGAAAATGGAATGGCTTGGATTTGATACTTATCTAGGAGTGGTGCTGAAATCAGCAAAATTTTCCTAGTGAAAGACTCTCTGGGGATTTGAATTTCTTTTTAAATAGATATATTTTATAATTTACCAGTTCAGATGCTTCCTACTCTATCTTGAAAACCTTCCAAAGTTCATATAGTAATAGAAAAGCTAATTTTGATAAAGGAAATTTCTCTAGCCTGAATTGGTTGAAAGAAGTCAACAAAATAATCATAAAAATCTAGCCAAAGAAATTGAGTCCAAAAGACGTGTAAGCATGCTGCTACCTATTGTTATATATGAGTTAAGGGGTATGAAAAATAAGATGTCCAGGCCGGGTGCGGTTGGTCACGCCTGTAATCCCCGCATTTTGGGAGGCCAAGGCGGGTGGATCACCTGAAGTCAGGAGTTCTAGACCAGCCTGGCCAACATGGTGAAACCCCGTCTCTACTAAAAATACAAAAATTAGCCAGGCATGGTGGCAGGCACTTGTAATCCCAGCTACTCGGGAGGCTGAGGCAGGAGAATCACTTGAACCTGGGAGGCGGAGGTTGCAGTGAGCTGAGATCACGCCATTGCATTCCAGCCTGGGCGACAAGAGCAAGACTTCGTCTCAAAAAGAAAAAAGACAAATAAGATGTCCAGATACTCAGTTATTCAATACCTTATTAGAACCACTGCTTCTCACTAAACAATGTTAATATCACTTACTGTTACATACTGTATAAAAAGAAGGCCAAAATTGTGAATGGAATGTGACCTGTCTACCTTACTATTTTCACACACAAGTCAGAAAGTCCTGAAGTCCTCTTTAGCACAGTTTTATTATGAAAGGGCAATCCCTTCTTATTTGTTCAGGTACTGGGAATATCATAACAGAAAGATTTCAGGAGATGGAAAGAGAATGAACATGAAAGTTTTGGGATCATTAATGAAACAGAAAGTTCTACCTCTCTCATGTAGTTAGAATAACAACAACAGTGACTGGCTTGATGATGCAGGACTAAGAAAATATAAGAATTAGAAAATAGTATTCATTCTCTCCTTTCGGAAGTTTTCATGAAGTGAAATTCTAGGCATCAAAGAAAGGGACTCTTCCTATCACTACAGACAGCTAAAGGGTATAGGATAAACCTTCGCAGTGGTTCACTGGAGCAAACCATTGTGACATCTGGAGAGGAATCTACCGAGATGTGCCATAAGTCTTGGAAGCCTGTGCTGCATACTTCACAGAAAAGATAACACACCTGTCCCCTTTGGTGGGCTGTGAGGTGCTGGTTGGAAAATGGTATGTCATTGAGGGGATGGAACTTACAGGAGCAAGAATTTAGTCCAGGAAACAATAAAAACAATCTGTCTCCTGCATATAATGTTGAGAGCCAGAATCCATCCTCTCCATCATCCCCCTGCCTCCCACACTGACCTGTCCTAGATGGAAGAGCATCAGGAGTTGATTTTGCCATGATCATATTGAACTGTTTCCACCCTGGTTCTTGGATGATAAAAACCTGAATTTGCATGAAGATAGATTAGTTTAGATGTAATATTCTTTTGGGAGTAGTGCTGAAATAACAAAATTTTGGGCCAACCAAAGATGGTGTGTGCCTTCTTTCTAGAACCTAGCTCAATGTCACCCATGTAATTACCACACATACACAACTTAATGTACATCCTTGAGCCTCACTTTTCAAGAGATTTAGTTATGGAGAGAAAAAAACAAACCCTCTGCTGACCTGTGGAGTCATCTCTGTATGGGATCAAAATCTTGAAGGATTTTAGCTTTTGGTACTATGGGTATTCTTTTAGGGCCTCCACTCCCTTTTTTAAAAAAGATCTGCCAACCTCAGAGACTTCCATTTTGTAAAATTTCAGAAAATTCTATGGACTTGAGTTTTACACGTTAGAGAACCTTTTTAGAAATTCCAAATTATTCTCTTTCCAGTTTAACAAATATAAGAAAAACTGACTAAACAGATGAATATTCACCTAAAATACACTGTCATTATCACCACTGTGTTCTGACGTATGATTGTAATTATGAATGTAACGTTACATGTTCACATTTTTCGTTCCCCATAATGTGAAATAGCAGGGGAAGAATTTTATCTCATACATCTTGCCAAGGTGACTCCCCACCTGTAATCAGCTTATCTCCAGAGGGTGGAATTGGAGTGCTTGGTTATATGTGGGCTGGTTAGATTCTCTTTTCCTAGAGACCTGCACATAGACACACAGACACGCAGAGACACACACATACCACATGGACACACAAAGACACAGACACATGACACACACAAAACAGACACACATACACATACCCCCACACAGACACATACACACACACTCTCTCTCTCTCTGTCTACATCTAGAGTCACTATTGCTGAAAGACCTAAACACTCCCCGCTAACTCCACTCAGACACATGTCAAAGGTGAAGAATAATTCTCTGGTCAAAAGAACTTAAGTCTGGAACTTTTGTCCTCAGCACTCCTATGTGCTTCCCCCATTTTTTCTTACATGGGACAAAGTGACAAGGGTGGAGCTCATGCCATACTTCCTCCTCCAAGGGCAGCTCAGAATCTGGCCCTGAACTCTTTTAGATATCTTGGTAACTAGGCTGACATGTAGCATTCCTGGGGGATGTGTAGGAAGGAGGTGAACGGCACCTATCATTTGTTGAGAGCCTTTTATGAGCCAAGCACTATGCGAAGTGGTTTCTGTACATTATGTGATATAATCATCATGACAACCCAGTGAGGTATGTACTGTCGTCATCTGCATTTTACAGATGCAGAAACTGAGGCTCAGAGAGGGTAAGTAACTTGCCCGAGGCTGCAAAGCCAGTAAGTGGCATAAAATGTCCAGGACTATTAAAGAATTCTACATATTCCATACTGTTTACCACTGTGCACTATTCTGCCTTGCAAATGTGAACTGTAAGGCCCACCTTCACACAACAGAGAAGTTAATTCAGGAGTGAATTCTAAACATTTTAACCAGAATTCTTCAAAAATTGTTTCAGGACTACATGCTAAGTAACTGCTCCTAAAGGATATTTACAATCATAAACACAGAATTTGCATAATTATGCTGCTAAATATATACATGTCCCATTTTAAATATAACTGCCCTAGCTAGTATATTAGCACAATTATGCAGAAATAGGAGAAGAAAGAGGACAACGTTCTTGGTATACTTAATTTTTTCAATGCATCTGAGTACTATGTCAAAGAAAAATGTTAAAAACAGGAACATCAGAAACAATTACTGAAGCACAAAATTATAGCCCATTGTCTCATCTATGCCATGATGTTATTTAGAAATACTTCATCTGTGTAAGTATTGTTAAAGAGTTTTCAACCCCTTAAAGCTTAACTTCATGAGCACAGGGTCCTATAAAGAACCAATCCAATTTCTGTTGCAATTTCATAATATTAAAAAGCAAATACATCTGAGAGTGGTTTTCATACGAGACTCTCAAGTAACATTTTACATCAAAGATGTGAAGCTGCAAAAACACAGGAGGGAGGCTGAGAAATTGGTGGCTGTGCTTTCTGTTGGCACCGCTGGGTTCCTATGCTGTTCTGAAGAACACTTCAATATAATAGTCCAAATAACTGCGGGACGTTAGAAATCAGAGGGAAAAATTCTTCCTTCCACATTCATACTTTGAAGACATCCAGTGGTAGCTTTTTGAAGGAACATGATTTGGTAACAGCTCTGTTGACTTGAAACTAGCTCGCTCAAGACTAAGTAATTGAGTCTTGAGTCTTATATTTACTCACATACCTTGTGCTAATGAATTTGGCATCTCTTTCTTTCTAAAGATGCTTCAGTGAGCATCTAGTAATAATAAATTGCATCTAGAATATCTGGAGAACACAGTGTCTATGGAATAACATTCACGTGATGGTAGGGTTCTCCTCCCAGGAATACCAGGGACTTTGGGGTATAGTGACAGATCATAGCTGCTTTGACTTTCAGAACAGCCATTCTAGTGTCTGAGCTTCTATAAAAGAAAACAATCTTAAGTGATGAAGTGATTTTACCCAAGTGACTTCCTTTCAGCTAGGACTCCAAGTAGAGAATAGTCCTAGTGACTAGGAGAGACTGCCCAAGGAGACCATGTGTGACAAATGGCTTAGTGCCTGAGGCTCTGTCTTCTCTAGGTTGTAAAATTACTTCATTAAACAGCATCATTATTTCTATTCATGGCACATAAAACAGCCCTTAAGAATTGTAAAATTCTAGGGCATTTATGTTTTGCTATTTTCTATTTGTAGTTTGGATCATATACTGTAATGTAAAATACCTTTAGTGAAATAACACTCAAAATCCAAGAGTGCTCATTGCAAAGTGACTACCTTGCCTTTGAAATGTATAACGGATTCCTCCAAATTGATTTTTCAGGACACAGTAAACTTGAACTGAGATTGTATTTTTACACTATTCTATACCTAGAGCAGCTACATTCAACAAATTAGTATAGAGTTACACTAGGAAGAAAAATTTTGCCCATTCTGAGCACCTATAGCTATAGAAAAGCAAGCAACTTGAGTTTCTGTTATGATTTTTGAGGCATACTAGACTTAGCAGAACCTTCTATGTACAGGAGGAAGCCCACATGGCAACTGGCAGCTTGTGTCTGCTTTTAATCATTTCACATCACTTTCTTGTTTTATGAGAATTCAGTGTTACTGTGTTGGTAACTTTTAGGGGTGAGATGGATCCTTGGTTAAACAGTTAATCAAATGCAAGTCTAAATTTGGATTTATGTCGTTGAAAAATATTCACTGTGACTGGAAGACCTTTGAATATTTCCTAAACCATGCTTTATCCTCCTAGAGGACAGTCAGATTGAATGATGGGAAAAGAAGGATTAATTATTTTCCTTTCTTGCTGGTGTAGTAAAAAGTGAGTCACATCAGAGACATCCTAAGTAGTTAGACTTAGCATCTTGGTAAAGCAGAGTTTCTTAACCTCTGCAATGTTGACAGTTAGGTCCTGATAATTTGCTATAGGGGGCTATCCTGTGCATTATAGGATGTTGTCTTAGTCCATTCTGTGTTGCTATAAAAATATCTGAGGCTGGATACTTTGTAAAGAGAAGATGCTTATTTAGCTCATGGTTCTAGAGGCCGAGAAGTTCTAGGACATGGCCCTAGCTTCTGGCAAGGCCTTTTGTGCTGCATCATAGCATGGCAGAGGAGGTCAAGGGAGAAGTGGACTCAGGCAAAGAGGGAGAAACCTGAGGGGGATCTGGTTTCATAACAACTCACTCTCAGGGGAACAAATTCATTACTGAGAGAATGAATCCAATCTCTCAAGAGTGAGAGCGAGAAATCACTCACTACCTTGAGAACAGCAAGAGGCCCTTCAGGAGGGATCCGCCCCTATAACCCAAACACCTTCCAGTAGGCCCAACCTCCCAGCACTGCCACACACGGGATCACATTTCAACATGAGTTTTAGTGGGGACAAACCATATCCAAACCAAACCCTAGCAGATGTTTAGCAGCATCTCTGGCCTCTACCCACTGGAAGCCAGTAGCAAATACCAACCACCAATCCTGCCCTAGCCAGGATAATCAAAGACATCTCTAGATATTGTAATGCCCTGCCCAGGGGGTGCAAAATGCCCCCAGCTCAGAAACATTGCTCTAAAGGAAATTTGAACTTTTTCTACTTTTAATAAAGTAGAAATAAAGAGAAATGAAAGAATACCCCATGTTCGAGCAATGTAAATGGTGACATTCATAAGGCAAGGACCAGGACAGTTATTACCTCCATTCTGCCCTCTTCCTCTTGATAAAGCAACTCATTATTGATAGAACTTGCTATGACTACCTTCAGGTCAATCAATACGTTCATCAGCCAAACTTGTAATGGACTTCCAAGTCAGAGTACCTGGGTTCAAATCCCAGTTCTAACACTTGCTAGCATCTGGGACCTTTGGCAGAATACCACATCTTGCACTGCCTCCATTTGCTCCTCTGCGACATAGAGATTATAACAGTGTCTACCCCATAGGATGCAGCAACTCATTACAGTTCAGTGTGTTATGCCATCCTGGGATATACTTAGTGGTCAAGAGTTTCTAGTCTGAGCAAAGCACTCTACTAAGTGCTACTAAACAGGAATGTAAATACACAGAGTTGGCTAGGATGAGGAACTGCCTGAAGCAGCGGGGAGAGACATTTTTTAATATAATATCAGAAAACACATAAAGGGAGCAAGGGTAGGAGAATTAAACTAAATGTGAACACAGAATCAAATGTGCTGGGCTTACAGCTCCAAATTAGAATGTTTAGAGTATCAGAGCTGCTTTTAAGTTCATTTCAGGAAAGCAGTCAGGGTTACATAACTGCTTAGGTCCAGGGGCAAAAAGAAAGCTAGGTTCAGGGCATCCTTTTAAAACTGCATCTGAGCTATAAGACTGAAGGTAAAGACAGCTAAACCAGGTATGCATGAAATCATTAGGTTATCTGTTTTGATGCCTAATAGTGCCTGACTGATTCAGCTCTTGTCGGAATTGCTTTTTCATGTAGCTGTAATTGTGAATCAATAAATGTTTATTGAGCTGCTCTTATGTGCTTAGCTGTGGACTGGATGATTTGCTGCATACAAAGAAACGGAGATATGGTTCCTGTACACCAGGAACATAAACCATGAAGATAGTCATAAAATATTAAAAGCTTAATATAAACATATAAGCTTTGTCACAGTTAAGTACAGGAAGCTTCTGAGTTATAAATGCCTACTGAATACCTGTTTTTGAGAAACAACCACGATCATAGAATTTCACACCTGATATTTCTTTTGGCTTTGGTGATGCCCAGGGATGCTCTTCTTGTCACATCCAGAGTGACAATGTCTCCTTGTGAGTCAGGGGGGAGAGAAGGGGACATGCCAAGTCACATGCCACCCCCAGAGGCTTGAACTCCAGAGAAAGATCTCTTCCCAGCTTCCCAAAGTCCAGCTTGGAAGTCAGGACACGTTTTCCTTGAAAACAATGAGGAACAACGACAGGGCTAATAATACATTGTAGGTTAAAGAGGCTTCCGTGGGCCAGCTGGAAATCCAACCACCATTTATTCCAAGTTCTAAACAATGAAAGTACAAGTACACTTTTCAATGACAAGCCTGCCATAATTTGGGGTCTGCTTGTACGTAATTAATTCCAAAGAAGTGATACAGACAGTAATTGCTATGAATTCAGAAAAGGGAACAATTTCCCAAAGTTATGTGGGTCTGAGAGCCTTCATGAGAACATTGAGCTGGTCTAGAATTTAAGGCATGTACGTAACGAAAGGAAAAGATGTCATTTGGGCAAGACCAACTAGTCTCTATCCAAAATCTGCTATACTTTTACCATCAAGGTACCTATAAAAATGACATCTCGATATGATGTTTTGCCAGTCTCAGAAATCAAGGCTGACCAACTGTTGTTATTTCATTCACAGGAATGGACTTGCATGGTTAAGTCATATTTGCTAGTTATTCGTTAGACTCCTGAGTTCAGGCAACAGATATTTGATAAACATACCAGACCAACTAACAAATTTATGAAAGTAGCTCTATTCTTATACCAGGGATACTCTGTCAAAAATACCAATGGAATGGCAGCCACGAGGTCTGTGTGCTACTTTAAACAAACCAATCTCTCAAAAGGAAAAGGCATCGTCTGTCACTAATTAGATCAAATTAAAACGTGCCTCTGTATCTCCTTTGAATATTCACGAGGTGCTGTCAACCAGAAGTCCTAAGTCTGAAACCAGAAACTTAAGCCAGAAAAAACTAAATACTGTGAGGTTCAGGTAACTCCTTCCTTTGCCAACTAGAACGTCTTCAAAGAGAAGAGGAATAGCTTAGGTGCAGAGTCAGCCTCCTGAAGAGATGGCAAAATCAACTTACTGCAGAATCATGGGGTTCCCACCCAACCTAAAGATGGATCATCAGAAGAGCCCAGGAGCTGGTAATCCTAGACTCTGTGATGCACAGAACACACAGTCTAGCCTCTCTTGTGATTTACTTGTCCTTCTGTCTGGCAGAAACCATGGAGATTACACTTGTCCTTATTTGAATTCTGGACTTCATTTTTCATGAATGAAGTGATTCAAAAAATATATCTGGGTCTAAGCATGAATTCTAACTTTCAAAAATCGCAGATCTTAAAATGTGTGTATTGAACTGGGTGCAGTAGCTCATGTCTGTAATTCCAGCATGTTAGGAGGCTGAGGCAGGAGGGACACTTAAGCCCAGGAGTTCGAGACCAGCCTGGGCAACATAGTGAGATCCCATCTCTACAAAAAATTTTTTTTAAAAATTAGGTGTGGTGACACATGCCTGTAGTCCCAGGTGCTCGGGAGGCTGAGGTGGAAGGATCACTTGAGCCCAGGAGTTGGAGGCTGTGGTGAGCTGTCATTGCATGACTGCACTCCAGCCTGGGCGACAGAGCAAGATCCTGTCTCAAAAAAAAAAAAGAAAAGTCTCTATTGTGACAGAGCGAGATCCTGTCTCCAAAAAAATAAAATAAAATAAAATAAGTCCATATATACTCATACAGGGCCAACTTCTATCACCAGTAAATACTTCCTCTGTCTCCTTGTCCATCCTCAAAGTTAAAGAGACCTTAGAGAATACCGTGTCCTAATACCTGACTTTACAGCAGGAGAAACAGCAAGGAGACTTCCTAAAGGTCCAAGGACGGGAGCTACTCTAGCTAAATGACATTTCGCTATCATGCTGCCTTGAGGGTGGCTCCAGCCATTGCTCTCGACCTCGCAGCCACCTGCTGGGCCAAGCCACCTCCATCTGTCATCTGACTTGCTGCAGTGGTCTCCCAAAAGGTCTCCTCACTCGGTCCCTGCCCACCTGCCGCCTGTTCTCAGTGGAGGGGCCAGAGTGACCCTGTTAAAACAGGAACCCTTTCATGTCCAACCTCAGCTCTGAACTCGCCATGGCTCCCCTCACATTTTGTCTTTGCAAGCACAAATAACTAAGAAGACAAAACAAAAGGGAAATGCACTAGAGAGACCAAATGTAGCAATTTTTTTTCTTTTCCCTAAGAGTCATTATTTTGTTTCTTTTGAGTCCACCCTAAGATTTACAGCTCTAAAGCAGGCGGGAGTGGGGAGTTCATTTCCACAGTCACCATGAGGTCCACTCAAGAGACCATCTCTCCTGACACTGTCTCTCATTTGAAGGTAAATTAGCTGACCGTGTTCAGGTGGCCCATAACATGAAGCAACTGCTACTCCTACCTGTTTGTACCTGTGCAAAAAATGAGATGTCACTTCCAGGACATGAATGTTCCAGATTAGCCTCAGGGAAGAGAAAGAAAATGCAAAATAGGTGATTTCATAAAGCAGGGTGTAGGCTCGCCCTGGGGAGCGGCGGCTCTAGTCACCCAGCAGAGAGCCAGCAGGAAGTGAAGTGCCTCACCCCAGACGTGAGTCACTAAGGGAGGCAGCTCAGTGCCACAGAGAGCGCTGGATCCGAGAGCCTGCAGGCTAATTGCTCTGTTTCCCTAAGAAAATCCCTGCCTGGCTGAGCCTCAGTGTCTTTTGTACCAATAAGGGGATGATAATCTACTCAAGAGTTCTGTGCAATTATTTTTATTTTATGCATGTGTGTGTATATATATATATATGTGTGTGTGTATATATTTATATTTTTATTATTTTTTATTTATATTTTATTTTATATAATATATTATATCATATTATATATATATATATTTTTTTCTTTTTGTTTTGAGACAGTCTCGCTCTGTTGCTCAGGCTGGAGTATAGTGGTGTGGTCTTGGCTTACTGCAACCTTTGCCTCCCAGGTTCAAGCAATTCTCCTACCTCAGCCTCCTAAGTAGCTGGGATTACAGAAGCCTGCCACCACACCCAGCTAATTTTTTTTTTTTGAGACGGAGTTTTGTCTTGTTGCCCAGGCTGGAGTGCAATGGCATGATCTGGGCTCACAGCAGCCTCCGCCTCCTGGGTTCAAGCCATTCTCCTGCCTCAGCCTCTGGAGTAGCTGGAATTACAGGCACCTGCCACCGCGCCCGGCTAATTTTGTATTTTTAGTAGAGATGGGGTTTCTCCAAATTGGTCAGGCTGGTCTTGAACTCCGGACCTCAAATGATCCACCCGCCTCGGCCTCCCAAAGTGCTGGGATTATAGGCGTGAGCCACGGCGCCTGGCCATTTTTTTGTATTTTTAGTAGAGATAAGTTTTCACCATGTTGGCCAGGCTAGTTTCAAACTCCTGACTTCAAGTGATTCGCCCACCTTGGCCTCCCAAAGTACTGGGGTTACAGGTGTGATCCACCATGCACGGCCTATTTTTATTTTTTAATGTATTATTATTTTAGAGATGGGGTTGTGCTCTGTTTCCCAGGCTGGAGCACGGTGGCACAATCATAGCTCACTGCAGCCTGGAAGTCCTGGGCTTAAGCAAGCCTCCAATATCAGCCTCCCAAAATTTGGAGATTATAAGTGTGAGCCACTATGCCTGGCAGAGAGCCGAGTTCTGTGCAATTTAAATGAAAATAGCTATTAGATCACTTTGTGTACTGGAAAGTTTTCTATGAATAAACGTTTCATTGACATAAAACCGTGAAGCCATATAGTTGTGCCAGCCCTTCAGATCTGAGGGGGATTTTGTCCTTATCCCTGACTTGGGACTCTTTCCTGGTCCCAACCAGAACAGCCTACACAGAAAGTGAATTGTGAAATAGATTAGAGGCTGCCTGGAGCCTTCCTCAAGTGCGTTTGCTGTGCTGGGCAGAGCACTGCTGGAACCTCGGAAACCAATTGTGCATGCGGGGAACACCAGGCCTGGTAGAGACTGAGCTTGGCCCTCCTGGTTGGACCTGCCTGCCTTTTATTTTTTTTTTTTTTTAATTGCTTCAGTCAAGATCACAGACCCAGAATGGGAAGACCTATGGGATTTATGTAAATCCCTTCCAACTGGAAACTTATGTAATTCCAGGATTCTAAGTGAGGCTGGATTTCTGTGGGTAGTGGGTGTGAAAGAATGGGTACCCCTGTTTAACAAGGGGTTGGGGCCTTCTGTGATGGTTTCCTCTACAGAGTAAGGGTTCATTCAGCCTTTTCCATGGCCTGCCAAAAACTCAACTCCATATTCTCTCACTTCCTGTAATTGACCATATCCAGGACTTTCTGACCTTAGAGAATTCACCTTTGCTCTTTCTTCTGCCTGGTGCATTGTTCCACCAGATGTCTGACTGACTGGCTCCTCTCCAAACTCAAGGCTTTGGCAAATGCCACCAACTCAGGGAGGCCTTTCCTGGCCATAACACTTGAAGTTGCAACACTCCCCCACAGTCTCCCGTGTCCCAAATGTAAGTTCCATGAGGGCAAGCCCTGTGCTTTTACCACCATACCCCCAGCATCTTGAACTGTGCCTGATTCAAGAAATATTTGTTGAATGAATGAATTTAAAGGGATATCATGAAGGCTTATACATCTTCAGTGGTTTATAGATTATCATGTGCTTCCCTGCACGTTTTTCTCATTTGCCCTCATTTCAGTGACTCTAGGGTGACAGCCTTTGGGACAGGTAAGGCAGTTGTTTTCCCAGTTTGATGGTTAAGGAAGCGGAGACGCAGAGATGTTAAGTGAATTCTGAGTGGAGATTTGTATCTCCCCATGGATATCTGTTAATGAACTTGAATGCAGCATGCCCAAAAATAAAGTCCTATCTTCCCCATATCAGGTAACAACAGCTTCATTCATCCAGTCCCTCAGGCCAAAAGCCTTGGTGTCGTCTTGACTGCTGTCTCCCCAACCCTGCGTTTGGACACCCAGACCCAGAGAACAGTGAGAGCTGTACTTGGAGGTTTCCTGGCTCCAGCCATTGCTTTCGACCTCACAGCTACCCATTGGGCCAAGCCACCTCCATCTCTCACTTGACTTGCTACAGTGGTCTCCCAAGAGGTCTCCCCACTTGGTCCCTGCCCACCTTCAGCCTGTTCTCAGTGGAGGGGCCAGAGTGACCCTGTTAAAACGTGAGCCCTGTCATGTCCAACCTCAGCTCAGACTTCCCCATGGTTCCCATCACACTCGGCGTCAAAGCGAGAGTCCCTAAGATGACATACAAGTAGGGAGAATGCCCTTCTCAGCTGGACTGGGACAGCTCCGGGGCATCCCTGTTGTCCTTGTACAATATTTGCAATGACCAATGGCTCCCCTGTCCTCTTTCTGAAGTGTCCTGGTGTGGAGAATAAATGATGTGATTCCCCTTCCCACAAACCCTGGCCAGGTCAACCCTCTGCCCCTCTGACATCATTTCAATCACCCTCCCCTTCCTTCCCTCACTACAGTCACACTGGCCTTCCCAGCTCTCGTCAGACCTGCCAGGCATGCTCCTGCCTTGGACGGAGCGTATATGTGTGAGTGCACCTGCTCTTCCCACAGCCTGGAATGTTCCTCCTCCAGACAGCACACATGGCCTGCTCTCTCACTTCCTTCAGGTGTTTATTCAAAAGTGACTTTCTCAGTGAAGCCCTGTTTGCTCACCCTGTGTAAAATTTCAGCTCTTCTTCCTATCTCTCTTCCCAGAATTTTTTTTCTCCTTCATGTTCATTGGTGTCTAAGGTTTAGCATTTATTTTGCTAATGGTCAGTAGAATGTAACCTCCGCGTAAGCAAGGAGTTTTGTCTGTTTTGTTCATGTCTATGTCCTTAGTGCCTGGAGCATTCCCTAGTATGCAGTAGGTGCTCAATAAATGTCGGTTGGATTAATGGATGAAAGAAAGGTTACACCACTGTGAGGATGGAATCAGAGCACAAATCCGGGTTAATTCCTGGTCCACTGTTTTTGCTTCCACTAAACTGTATTTGGTCTACAGCTTCTGCGCTTGCCCTGGAACCCTGCTCAGAACACTGCTCCCTTCCCCTTCTTCTCCCTCTGGATAAATACTACTATTCTTTTCAGCATCATTCACATCTCACCTCTTATAAGAACTTGTTCTTCCCCAGCCTATTGCTCCATCTCCATCATCCAGGAGCACCTTATTGATAGCACTGAGCACAGAGAAAGCCCACAGAATCCTGACTGGGCCGTAGCCACCATGCCCACCCAAGCCAAGTCATCCAAAGCCTAGGATCAGGAAGAAAGGCATCAGCATCACTGACCCTCAGCGTCCATCATGGTGCTCACACGCAAAGCGATGGTGGAAGTGAACTGAAATTGACCTGATAATTAATTGTCTCCCAAGGCCTTGAAGAAAATAAACAGCATCCCTAGGAGTATGTAAAGAACTATTTATTAGCGAGAATACCATCATCTCCACAGCATTCCCTGTCCACATCTCATTGCCAGTTTTCATTCTCTCAACACCTCAGTGAATTTATGAAGAAAGCTTACAAATAGCTTTTTCCTCCAGATCCTTATAAATAGAGCTTCATTTTTGCCTGTTTTTTACAGGTGTCCTTAAATGTGTCTATCTTCATGCATTGTAAGTTCAATGCAGAACATTTTAGATGAGCCCCTTTGGCTAATAAGAAGGTGTCCCCTAACTCTGTCTCCTTGAAGATTACCAGAAGGAGAGGACATAGGAAGAAATAGAAGGGGCACAGGGGGCCTTTTCTTCTCATTTATTACCTGCTCTGTCATTCAGAAAGCAATGTCAGTATAGCATGGGAACAGTAAGGCTGAAAAATAGCCCAGATGCAATGGAGTTCAGTTGGGATAATGTTGAAAGTATTCAGGGTCCAGCCTGGGTAAGAGCCAGGAGAAATGACCAGAGACTGTTCAGACAGTATGGAAGGTGGAGAAAGTAAGGTCAGGCTACAGATAAAGAAATAGTTTGCATGAATAAGAGAAATGAAGACAACAAAACATCGCCATACTTAGAAGGGGTTTTGCAGTTTCACATCTAGACAGTAACACCATTCTCAGTTAGAATTCAAGGTCGGAGGATGGCTGTAAAGCTTTTGAGGCTCTATAGTGCCACATTTCCGTAGGGGTTGTGAGTATGGATGTTGAATCTACAAAGAATGGCAGCTGGGGTGTGGTGGATGGGAGCACAGTTCCATGCTGATCACCCAGGGATGGGAGGGATTTCCTGGATAACGGTAGGGAACTTAGGGATGAGATAGTCAAGAATTCCAAAGCAGGGGAGATGCTGAGACATCAGATGAAACAAAAGATTGAAGTGCTTTTTAGGGGAGATAGAACATACCCAGTCTTCTTGCTCATGCCATGAGCACAGGGCCTGGGGAGAAGAAATGGCAGCCTTGACTGCCAACTATACCAATGTCTCCCAAATAGATCTAAATGTGTCAATAAGAAGTTAAATGTATTGGGAGTTTGGGGAACAATGTCTTTAGTTACACAGCTTTTTCCAGCAATAGGTTAACTTCAGGCAGAAATAGAAAGTTCATTGCTTAGAGTCACATTTGAAGCTTTACCACAAATTTGACAATTTGAATTCTTTTGTTTTGTTGAACTCATCTGAAAACAGAGTCTTTAATTACTTTGGGTTTTTTTTTTTTTTTTTTTTTTTTCCCCCTCATACCAGAGTCAGGGCATGAACAAACAAGGGCATAGCCTCGCTTTAAACCTGTTCACTATTGCATTCTGGAAAATGCCTTCGGCACTGCCAAGACTAAAGAGTTTTAGTTCAGATAGATTTCTCCCAGAAAAAAAGAAAATGACATTGTGAAAGAAAGGCACTGCCTGGGAAAGCGGGTGCTGTGCCTCTGCTGTGTCCACGGCAGCTGGCACATTATCTAGCACATATTAAGGGCTCAAAAATATTTGTTGATTGACTCATTGACCATATAACACTTTCTAGTGAAGAGAGATGAGGGGGAATGAGCAGGAATACAAAGAAAAAAATTGCAAAATTTAGAACTAGAAGCAAATGGAGGAACCACCTAGTAGGGACTCTCAGAAGACCAGAATAATGCAGTTGTTACTGACTACAGTGGGTTGAGGCTGCAATGAGCTATGATGATGTTCACTGTACCCCAGCCTGGGAACAGAGTGAGACCCTGTCCCCCCCAAAAAATGTTCTATAAATGGAGTCACTGGCTAAAAATAATCCCCTAACTGGTTAAGAAGGTTAATGCTACAGACTAGGGGCTAATCACATCAGCTTGGCTAGCTGGTTTCAGCCATCTCATGTAATACATCTTCTGGATATTTAGGAACAAATCCTTTGGGATTCTTAATAGGGGAATCGCCAGCCTCATATGTGTTATGCTATTGACTTGTGTCTTAATAGCCATTCATTTACTTAGATATATAATAAGGACTTAATTCAGGCTTAGTGATGCCTTGATCAGTACAAAGTCCCTAGTCCAAAAAAAAAAAAAAAAAAAAAATCAAGGTGAAACTTGAATCAAAAAGTTATATAAGTAGGCCAGGCATGGTGGCTTATGTCTGTAATTCCAACACTTTGGGAGGCTGATCTCGCTTGAGTCCAGGAGATCAAGACCAGCCTGGGCAACACGGTGAAACTCCATCTCTACTAAAAATACAAAAGAATTAGCCAGGTGAGGCAGTGCGTGCCTGTGATCCCAGGTACTTGGGGGGCTGAGGCGAAAGGATCTCTTGAGCTCGGTGAGTTGAGGCTGCAGTGAGCTATGATCATGCCACTGTACTCCAGCCTGGGAATAGAGTGAGACCCTGTCAAAAATAAAGTTCTATAAATGGAGTCACTGGTTAAAAATCATCCCCTAAACACAGATTTTTTTTTTTCTTTTCTGTGTTGCAAAGACAGAACAGACCACCAACAGTATGAATTTTGCTTCATCTTCATAGACAGACTTGGAGCTTGCAGGAAAGTTGTTTAGAGTAATCGTTTTAACACTGGAAACAGCACTTCCCTGAATGTGACTTGAGTTTTTTATTAATGTTATGTTTGGATCAGGAGAAGACTCATTCAGCCAAGCTGACTTAAGACATTAAATGACTAGTTAACCATATACACTAATCACATAAATATGGTTTGTGGAATGATATAAAATGGTTTTTGAAATCATTTTTAAGCCATCTTTTCAACAGTAATTGTATCAGTCCTGTCATATTTTAAACCAAGTGATATTGGCAAGAATGAGCCTAAATGTCTTTAATATTCCGATGATGAGCATACAAAATTGCCACTGCAATAAAATGACAGGGTTGTGTTCATTTCTCTTCTTCCGTGGCACTTTGCTTTCTTCCCTTTCAACTTTAAAACACACTTCCTAAAATTTCATCATGGGAGAAGGCTGCATAAGTTTCCAGTTGCTGTAATTTACTTAAACCATAAAATTGTTTCCAGATTACCAACCATAAAATGGAAAGACAATCTTATTTATGAATGTATAAATCAAATAATGTCCCCAAAATGAATCCTGAAAGCAGACACACTTTGATGATTAAATAGGAGGGAAAATGTTTTCTCATTACCGTGTGTCAAAAGAATTGTATTTTTGTGAAGTGGCTTTGGCCAAGACAGTAGAGCATACACATGTATTCAGTGCTGTGTGTACTGCCTGCTCCCACCAGGGAGAGAGTGACTTCCCCTCTACTGTCAAGCATCTGAACTCTCCAGGGGGGGTGTCAGATGAGAAGCCACCTGACTCAGTATCTCTGATGCAGCATGTCTCTTTCCTGGTGACCTTGCAGGTGACATATCCTGAAAGAGGCCACCCAGGGAGCCTTCACTCCCTTCCCCACAGATACAAAAAGGCAAGCCAAGCATGTGGGTACCTGGAGTGGATATAGCCCTTTTGTTCTAAAAGCACCCAAACCCTTATCCCAGGCAGATATCAGCCCTAAAGAAAAATAGGATGTTGTTTGGGAGTTGTCTCTCTCTGCACCCTAAAACTATTATCTGGTGGAAGCCCAGGGTAGAAGCTGAGTACTCACTGAGCCAAGGAACATGCCAAAGGTGTGTGTGCAGCCCCACGGACTTCCATGTGCAGATGATGTGTGGTCTGTGTTGTGACATTCTACAGTTCTCAACTCAAGGATGAATCAGTAGAAGACCAATGTTCTTTATCCAGAATGATTCAGGTCCTCCCTCCCTCCCTCCCTCCCTCCTTCCTTCCTTCCTTCCTTCCTTTCTTCCTTCCTTTCTTTCTGACACAGTCTCGCTCTGTCGCATCTGCTCACTGCAACTTCTGCCTCCTGGGGTCAAGTGATTCTCCTGCCTCAGCCTCCCGAGTAGCTGGGATTACTGGCATGTGCCACCACACCCAGCTAATTTTTGTGTTTTTAGTAGAGACGGGATTTCACCATGTTGGCCAGGCTGGTCTTGAACTTCTGACCTCAAATGATCCACCCGCCTTGGCCTCCCAAAGTACTGGGATTACAGACATGAGCCACTGCACCCGGCCTGTTTCAATTTTTAATGCTGATGCTCTCCTTTGTTGGACAATGTAATGAAACCTGTTGACCAGACTGGAAGCAGAAAGAAGGCTGGTCTAGTGCTAACTAGCATTGTTCTCGTGGCCAGCAATGGAATCCCAGGACTCCCCTCTGCCATTTCCCTCTTACCAGAGTCTTATTTAGTCTCTACATAAGTGAGACTTACCTATTTCTTGCATTTCTTAATATTACTGTCTTCTGCATGTACTAAGGTTGTCATCATGCCTTTCTATCCCACACTCCAGCTGTACAGAACCCTTTAAGCCACTTCCTTACCAAAGCTCTCTAGACTCTAAAAATGCCATGTTACCTTTTTTTTCTTAAAGAAATATCCGTTGCATTTGCCTAGGATTGAAGAAGAGCAGTAAACTAGTACATCTCAAGGTAGCCCTGAATGCACCTCTGCTCTTAGTGTCATTCATTTTACTCCAGCACCACTGTGGATAGAGTCCCTGTGGGACGAATGAGGACTCTGGGCATCTTTCACCTGGGACTGAGCATTCTCCCAAGGAAGTCATTCATTTTCCAAGAGTTTGTGCAAGTCTGTGTCTCCCATGTGGCAGGAAGAGGGACCAACCAGCACTCCCATTTTTTCTGAGATGCCGCTGTGACTTGGGTCAATAAGCTTGACCTTGCCGATGGATATTCACTAACTGGCTTTCCTTATTTGAATTTCTTACCATTTTTTTGCCTTTGATAATGTGGACAATTTTATGGCAGAGAGGGCGCCAAGGTATGACTGAAATCCTGTATGGTTGAGAGGTTTAGCATCAACTTGTGTACCTGGAAATATCTGCAAATCACTCCGGGGAGATACATTTCCGTGCTCACCATTTGAGATTTCGTCTTTCCACTCTATTACAGCAGAGAGATCATACTATTAATACTTAAAATTACTTGGTGTTTTTTTTCCCTCCTTGGTGGATTTGCAACCTTTAACTATCCAGACTGCATGACTTACATATAAGAAACTCAGTATTGTGACAGACCATCAATTTTAAACTAAAGAAAATGTGTGGAGTTCTGATATCAGAAGCTTACAGTTACAAAATTAAGATCAGTGTTACACATGGCACTGAGAGTTACATTCCAAAGGCAAAACTCAAGGCTGCAATGCTTGAGTTGGATAAAATTACCCTTGAATATCATCTTGATTGTCATAAAGTTCAGGATGCGGATGCACCGTCTCTCAAAAAGAGCCCAACTTAATCAGCTGGCTTTTTCTGTGAAGGAACAGGCCATCATTACTCTTTTTTTTTTTTTTTTGAGACAGAGTCTTGCACTGTCACCCAGGATGGAGTGCAGTGGCGCAAACTTGGCTCACTGTAGCCTCCACCTCCCAGGTTCCGGTGATTCTCCTGCCTCAGCCTCCTGAGTAGCTGGGATTACAGGCGTGCACAACCACACCCAGCTAATTTTTCTATTTTTAGTAGAGATGGGGTTTCACCATGTTGGTCAGTCTGGTCTCAAAGTTCTGACCTCAGGTGATCCGCCCACCTGGGCCTCCCAGAGTCCTGGGATTACAGGCATGAGCCACCGTGCCTGGCCTGACCATCATTACTTTTTCCACTGAGAATCAGATAAATTAACCAGCTTGTATTTAATAGTGTAAGAATATACTGTTTGCAGAACAGGAATCCCATCACTAACAAACCTAGGCGTCTGTGGGACTGAGATCCGCAGTGAGGAGTGAGGTCCCTTCTCTTATCTCAGGCTCGTGCAAGGACAGTCACACATGAGAGATAACAGCACAGGCAATGCCCATGCCATATACATTGTTCTTCTCTCTCCTTTTCCTGTTTTGAACTACGAAGTATGCATAACTGAATTCACATGAGGTGACATGTGAAGCCTCTATTCACTTACTTGTATTGTTGTTTTTAACAATGTGTTGAAAACAATGGCAATAGTTCTGCAAAACGTCCGTTGTCTGAGGTCCAGAAATGTGAGCCTATTTCAAATGCCAGTTAAACTGTAATGAAGCATCAAAGAGCCCTGGAGAGAGGGGAGCAGTATCTGTATATGGAAATCACTGGGAAATTTTTCATTAACGTCTTGAGATGGCCAAGCTGTTAGGGATATTTGTTTTCCTGCATGATTCTGTAAAAGCCTCCAGGCTAAAGTTCCTATGACATTAGATCCAACATCATCTAATTTCAAATACGTGGGTTTTTTTGTTGTTGTTGTTTGTTTTTTGTTTTTGAGACAGAGTCTTGCTCTTTTGCCCAGTCTGTAGCTCAGTAGTGCAATCTTGGTAGTAGAGACAGGGTTTCACAATGTTGGCCAAGCTGGTCTCAAACTCCTGACCTCAGGTGATCTGCCCACCTCAGCCTCCCAAAGTGCTGGGATTACAGGCATGAGCCACCGTGCCTGGACAGGTTTCAGCCATATTTCTCCACTGTCTAAAGAAGAGATATGGCGGGCCGCGGTGGCTCACGCCTGTAATCCCAGCACTTTGGGAGTCCAAGGCAGGCAGATCACAAGGTCAGGAGATCGAGACCATCCTGGCTAACACGGTGAAACCCCGTCTCTACTAAAAATACAAAAAATTAGCCGAGAGTGGTGGCGAGCACCTATAGTCCCAGCTACTTGGAAGGCTGAGGCAGGAGAATGGCGTGAACCCGGGAGGCGGAGCTTGCAGCGAGCAGAGATGGCGCCACTGCACTCCAGCCTGGGCGACAGAGCGAGACTCCATCTCAAAAAAAAAAAAGAGAGACATGTTTGTGTTGCCCTTAAGCTGTGACACAAGTGTTACTACCCACACAGCAAACATCTCCATCATTTATACCAAAACCACTCAGCAGCCTCCCAGCTGAGGTGTACGGCATAGAAATGTGTGCAGCTCAGTGAGATCTGGCCTGGGACACTGCCATGCTAGGAAACAGCCCTTTTGTGCAAGGTGAAAGAAAGAAAGTAGGGCAGAAAGACTAGAAAAACACAGGATGTGCAAACAGGGTTGTTTCCAAGGGAGAAATTTTTCATTTTTCCAGGAGGCCCCTGTTGGTCCGTGCTGTGTCTTTTTTTTATCCAGTCAGGTCACTGACTTGATACTGAACACTGATCACGAATCTTGACCTCAGCTGGGGATGTGCGGCTCTTCACGTTCCTGAGCCAGGTTGGGTGAACTTCCACGACCTTCTAGGTGGTACCTTTTATAACCATCGGGTGGTGCATCCACCTGGACAAACCGGTCTGAAAGTCAATAGAGCTTTAACAAACAATTCTCTTGTTTTACAGAGAGAGGATGCAAGCCATGGAGAAACAGATTGCCAGTTTAACTGGCCTCGTTCAGTCTGCACTTTTTAAAGGGCCTATTACAAGTTATAGCAAAGATGCATCTAGGTAAAAAAGAAGAAAGCCAATGAAAAATAATAATTCAATCTGTTTCTCTTTTAATCATTAAGATAATTCATTCATTCAAATCTGTTTCCTTGTAATCATTTCAAGGCTGAAAATATTCACATCTCTATGGATCATGGGCATTTTTGTTTGTTATTTGGGGTTTGGTTTTTTTTTTTTTCCCCCTCCTTCTGGTAGTTCTTGGTCGAAGGTAACACTTTGGCCCAAGAAGGTAAATGAGCTTCCCAGTGCATGTGGCTTCATGGACCACTCACCATGCAGTGCCTGCAACCACCACCCTTGCGTGTCCACGTCGCCATCATCTGAAAGTCACAAGTGAGCCTGGCTGCATTCCACCCCCAGTGTCAGGTGCACACCTGGGAAGCCTTTTCCATCCTGGCCAATTGTGATGCTGATGCTAAAATACCTTCATTGCTTAATCCCATCACTGCCAATTGCTTCAAATACTGAATGGAATGGGCTAAAAAAAAAAAAAAAAGGCATTTTGGAAACTGCATAGCTGACTCTTTTTTTCTTTTATTCAGCGAGAAAATGATGAAAACCACAGCCAACAGGAACCACACAGATAGTGCAGGTAAGTGAGTGTTTTTGGAGTTGTAGGAGGCCTGTGGGCTGCCTGGGATGAGTCCTGACTTGTCTCAGAAATGTTTAACATTTCCCTAAGTCACTTATCTGGTATGATGTCAGAGGATTCCTAGATATTCCTGCTAATACTGAAATTCCAGATTTATTCATTAATTCAGGGGGCAAAGCACAGTCTTTTCCCTTTGGTTTTCATTCATTCACTCATTTGTTCATTGATAGGGCCATACGGTGGGCATCTTGCAGACATGGCGCTGCCTGCCTAGAACCTAGAATTCAATAGGGAAGATGGAAATGGGACAAGTAATTTTATGTGTGTCGAGTGTTTACAAGTGCAGGATAAATGCTTCACCAATAGGACTAGCCTATACCAAGGGCAGCCCCCAGAGGAAGTGACACAAACTAAGCCTGGAAGGATGAAGTGACACAAACTAAGCCCGGAAGGATGAAGAGGACTTAGCGGGAAGAAGAGTTGTCCAGTCAAGGGAATTTAGAATCGTTCTAAGTGTAACGTGGAGCCATCGGAAGGTTGTACACTGAGGAAGGACATCAGCCCAGCTGCAATACGGGGATGGATGAGAAGGGACAGTAGCCAATAAGGAATGACCAGTGTCCAGATGGGAGAAAAAGGAGTACTTGGCCTAGGGCCTGCTTTTTATCTTTTTAATCTCATGAGAGATGACAGGGCTTGCTTTTTAAATGCCAGCATTCCCCAGAAAGAGAGCCCAGTTCTGTTAGTAGTGGCGTTCACTAGTATCCAGGTCTTTGCAATGAATGTCTCATCTAGCAGTCTTAAGCCAGGCCTCTGCAAGCAGATGAGGTCTTCCCTCTCATCGGGTTAGAAATAGAAATCCTTAGCAGGAACACATTCAGATACTAAATTACACAGAAAGCATATGGCAAGTTGGGTGAAACCCCAAATTTAGGGAAGCCACGTGTACTAGTTTTGTGCGGCATGGTAGAGTAGACAGATTTGGGAACTTCAGTTTAGGACTCTGTTGGTCGTGGTTCTCCTCTGGCTGAGCATAATTTAGCTACAAGGCCAACAGGGTCACTCTGCCAGCGTTCCTGATCCTGATGGGATTTGTTGTTTTGCTTAGAAATCAATCAGTGGCCTTGGCCGAAGTCAGAGAATTATTTCACGGAAATTGCTAAACTTGTCTTCAAAGCAATTGCCAGTTTGTTTCGGAGATACTTAATTTATTCATTTTTTAAAATGTATTGTAAACTTAGGGAGAAGAAAGGAAACTACTAAATATTAAAAGCTCCCATCCTTCTGTAGTCCATTCTAGAAATGACTCATATCTGAAAGCACTGCTCTAATCAGTATGTGAGTGCTGTTTTGTATGATCCTTTTATTTCTTTTTGCTTTTTAGAGAATAATAATAATAATAAATACGTAGTGAGTGCTTCCTATGTGCTTTTCAGGCGTTCACTCATGAACTCCTTACCGCAGCATCCACGGAGAGGTACAATTTTTATTCTCATGTTCCAGAGAAGAAAACTGAACACATATCCACACACGTGACACACATCATCATATGCCTGTCATTTTAACTCCTTCTTTTATGTTTAGATTCCTCAGTCCCTTTAAAGATATATAGGTTGTTTCATTTCTTTGTTCTAAAATCTCTTGTCAATTTCTTTTCAAATGTGGGGAAAGGAGCCAATGTCATTTCCTCAGATGTATTTCCCAAAGTGGAATCGGTGAGACCAAAGGGACAGTGCCGTGGCAATGGTGACATGCTGCTAGTTTTCTCTTCTGAATGGCCGAGCTGATTTGCAATGCCACTGGCAATGTGCACGTGGGCTCACTCCCCACGTCTCTGCTAGGTTTGGACTTTCTCACTCTAACATATCAGGGCGAGATATCGTCCACAGGGGCTTCGTTGCCATAGCAGCCTTGTGTAGTGCACAAAATAGAATAATTCTTCCAGAATCCTAGGAAGTAAGCTACAAGACAAGTATTATCCCTGTTCTGTAGACAAGTAAATGGAATTATATAGAAGTCAAGGATCTCATCTGGCCAAGAGTAAAGGAAAACCTAGACTTCCTGGCTACTTAAGGAATGTGTAGTTTACTGTGGAAAGAGAACAGATGGAACCTCCCATCTCAAAGATTTTTATACTGCGCATTAGATCATTTAACACACAAAATCCTATAAGGAAGATGTCATTACCCATATTTTACATGAAAGGAGACAGAAGCTCAGGGAGGTTAGGTTAGTTATCCAAAGCCACAGAGTTAGTAAGAATGATAGCCAGGTCAGGCATGGTGCCTCATGCCTGTAATCTCAGGACCTTGGAAGGCTAAAGTGGGAGGATTGCTTGAGACCAGGAGTTTGAGACCAGCCTGGGCAACATTGCAAGACCCTGTCTCTACAAAAAATTAGCATGGTGGTACACGTTTATAGTCCCACATACTTCGGAGGCTGAGGTGGGAGGATTGCTTGAGCCTGAATAGGTCAAGGCTGCAGTGAGCCGAGATCAAGCCACTGCACTCCAGCCTGAGTGACAGAGCAAGACCTTGTCTCAAAAAAAAAAAAAAAAAAAAAAAAGTGACAGCCTGCCTGGCTGATAATTGAGTAGATAGTGGTACCACTAGCTAAAATTAGGCCCTTATTATAATGGTTATTGAAGACTCAGAAGCAGGCAGGGTGGGAGGGGGTGAGGGATAAAAAACTATAAATTGGATACGAGATACACTACTCGGATGATGGGTGCACTAAAATCTCAGATTTCACCACTATACAATTCATCCGTGTATCCAAAAACTACTTGTTCCTCAAAAGCTATTGACATT
This sequence comes from Piliocolobus tephrosceles, assembly GCF_002776525.5. Taxonomy (NCBI): domain Eukaryota; kingdom Metazoa; phylum Chordata; class Mammalia; order Primates; family Cercopithecidae; genus Piliocolobus; species Piliocolobus tephrosceles. The sequence continues at coordinate 106,859,643 of NC_045442.1, read as the reverse complement.
ATATATATAATAAAATTAGGCCCGCAGAGACAGAAAGAGGTTTGGGGAAGACAAGTGGAAATAATGAATTTGACTTACTTATGGAAAAGTTCAGTAGTGGCGTGAAGGCATTGGTATGTGGATCTGAAGATAATTGTGTGCTGCAGACGAGGGTGCGGGAGACCTTGGCAGGTGGTGGTAGCAGAAGTGACCTCCCTAGAAATCATGTCCATCCAGAAGAGAAGTGGACCCAGCGACACAACATATCAGGACTTAAAAGGTTGACAGAGGAAGGAGTTAGAAAAGAGATTGACCAAGACAGAGCAGCAGAAAGGGAAGAAGATGATGGAAAGTTTCAAAGTGACTGAAAAGAAAAGAAGTGTCTGACGAAGCTCAGTGTCACATTGAAGCAAAGTCATGTCAGCCTAGGAGAGAGTCCACAGGGTGACAACTAGAAGATCGCTGAAATGAACATAAAGAGCCATTTCAGGGAATGATGGAGCTATTACATGAACCAAATACAGTGGATTAAGAGGTTATAGATGAATATACTTTAAAAATGAGTGTAGATTCCATAAAGGAATTTGGTTGGCCGGGCGTGGTGGCTCACGTCTGTAATCCCTATACTTTGGGAGACCGAGGCAGATGGATCACCTGAGGTCAGGAGTTCGAGACTAGCCTGGATAACATGGTGAAATCCCATCTCTACTAAAAATACAAAATTAGCCAGCTGTCTGGGTACGCACCTGTAGTCCCGGCTACTCGGGAGGCTGAGACAGGAGAATTGCTTGAACCCAGGAGGCAGAGGCTGCAGTGAGCTGAGATCGCACCACTGCACTCCATCGCAGCCACTGCACTCCAGCCTGGACAAGACAGAGTGAGACTCCATGTCAAAAGAAAAAAAAAAAAAAGATAACGAAAAGCTTGCTGTCAGGTCTCCTGGAGCTCCATTGTCAGTCCTTTAAAATGCCTTCTGGCCTGCTCCCCTGCTGCCTCCCCAAGAGGGCCATTAGAAGGGCTGGGAGACTGGCCCTATTTGGATGGTCATTCAAGGATGAAGAGAATGGGGCTCCAGCAGCATCAGTGTCGCCAAGGCCAAGCAAGAAAGAGAACAGTAGCAGGGAGCTTCCTGGCTCATGAGCCACTTTGAGCTCCACTGAGGCCTGGTTGAGTTGTGTGTGCTGGAGAGGGAAAGGTTCCCGAAATGGCTGAGCCACGATGGGAACACAGGCTACCACCACACTATAGCCACTCCAGGGTCTGCAAGTGACCGCAGTGCTCTGTCCTGCAAGGCCAGCTGGCCTGCAACAAAGCTTGCACTTGACCCTTTACAGGAAAGGGAACTGAGCCGAAGTGTGTGTGTGTGTGTGTGTGGTGTGTGTGTGTGTGTGTTTATTAGTAACATGGATCCAGCCTCTTCTTCAGGTACCTGTTCCATAGAATCACACTGTCGCTTTTAGAGTCCTCTCCTTAAGGGTTTTTGCATCTTGCCTTATTTTCTTACTAAAGGAGTTGTGTGCAGACGCCCTCCTTCTTTTGATTTTGGAAATCTGAAGGGATTCGGGACAGTACCCAGTTCTTACTAGTCTCAGCTTGGCGACTGGCCGAATCTCTGCCCAGAAATAAGTTGCATGTCCTTAGGTTACATTTGCCATCCAGGAAATAGTCACATAAGCACTCTATATTAGGTCTCGGAATTTTAAAATCAGTTTTTTCTATTATAAAATTACAGATATTCAGGATGCAGATTTTAAAAATACAAAAAAGTGGCTGAGTGCAGTGGCTCATGCCTGTAATCCTAGCTCTTGGGGAGGCAGAGGCAGGAGGATAGCGTGAGTCCAGGAGTTTGAGACCTGCCTGGGCAATACAGTGAGACCCTGTTCTCAAAAATAAAAAATAGTAAAAACAACAACAGCAACAACAACAACAAAAACCTTATATTGGAATACCACAGCTGGAGATACCATTAACACTTTGTTTTATACACTTCTAAGCTTTTCTCTATGCAAACCTGTGTGTTTAAACAGGCTTTTCTTCCAGAGGTTAAGAAAAGAAAAAAAATGAAATAAATTAAAAAAAACCCATAAACAAGATTGATCAATTAATAGATCAATCAGTCGATAGATAGATGGGAACACAGACAGCACTGTGGCCTGCCTTCCTATGGCACTTTCTTACTAAACTTCTAGAATGTGATTATTGCACACTGCATACTATAACACTGCATAATTCATATATATGCATTTTTTTTTTTTTTTTGTAATGAGAGAAATGGGCCTTTTTGGAACTACCAGTTATCTGCATTGGGATGGGATACATAGCTTAGACTTTCCTTTGTGGCCTTCTGAGTTCTCTGATGCACTTTTCTCATAGGAACTCCCCATGTGTCTGGTGGGAAGACGCTCAGTGCTCTGGAGTCCACAGTGCCTCCCAGCCAGCCTCCACCTGCAGGCACCTCGGCCATCCACATGAGCCTGCTTGAGATGAGGCGGAGCGTGGCGGAACTCAGGCTCCAGCTCCAGCAGATGCGGCAGCTCCAGGTATTCCTCATGCACAGCGGCCTCTGTCTCGGTTGCCCTGAGCTCTTCTTACTTGCCTTTTCCTAGGGGCTCCATGAGACCTAGAAAATATAGAACCGTAACAGCATGGCTTCCTCTCTCACACACACAATCCAGTTCTAGAGCCTTCCATTGCAACTACAGTCAATGTATAGCCACTTTAAGCTATGTGTGCTTTTACGCAGGAAGAGACTCTAGGGCATTTGCTTTTGGAGAAGAGCTGAAAGGACAGGGGCCCCAGGGAGCATGCCGACAGCCAGTGAAGGCTGCCTTCTGACAGCTTGGAGGCTCCATCCTCCTCCACACTGAGCAGGCACAAAGGTGGATAGTCAGCCAAGCTTTTTTTTTTTTTCATTTTTTTGCAAGGATCTGTGATGTATTTAGAACTATGAATTTAGAATAGAAGATGAATTCATAAGGAAAAAAAACCACCATAGTGATTTGTTAAGAAAAACATCTGCATTTCATTCAGATACTGTGATCCATCCTTTCCTTGCTCTTTTCTATTGTTAAGAAACATATGAACTCTACGGGAATCAGGATGAGTGACCCTTCAGGTCACGAATCTTGGTCAACAAATCCCATAAATCTGCCAAAGCAAAATAAGCTGTCTCCTGGTCCTGGGTAATAAGGAGGTAGAGATGTACGTCTCTGCATGAGACCACATATTTGCTCTGTGCACCTTTTCCCACCCCCCTGCCCTGGCTGGTAGGTTAGGCGTTGAGGATACAGTGCAGGCCTAGTCTCTATACAGACATCCTCCCTGACTTCCAGAAGCTCATAATCCAAATGTTGCTAGAAGATAGGGCCAGGTGTCATGGCTCACGCCTGGAATCTCAGCACTTTGGAAGGCCGAGGCGGGTGGATCACTTGAGGTTAGGACTTCGAGACCAGCCTGGCCAACATGGTGAAACCCCATTTCTACTAAAAATACAAAAATTAGCAGGGCCTGGTGGTGTGTTCCTGTAATCCCAGCTACTGGGGAGTTTGAGGCACGAGAATCACTTGAACATGGGAGGCAGAGGTTGCAGTGAGCCAGGATAGCACCACTGCACTCCAGCCTGGGCAGTAGACTGAGACTATGTCTCAAAAAAAAAAAAAAAAGATAAATGTATCCAGGATCCTGGAGCAGCCATGGGGATGCAACCTCCTGAGCCCTTTCCTCTAATAGGAAAAAGGCTTCCAATCACAGTTCTTCTTCAGCACAGCGAAGGCACAAGCCCTATGTTATTTAACCACCTAATGAAGGCTAAGAAAACAATTTCCCCTTGCCCTCTGCCTACCAGAAAACCCACTGAAAGGCAGCTGGTTTGAGAGACCTGCCCCGATGTCCCAGCATAGATCATGAGGGTTGCTAGAAGAGCGAATGCTCAGACCTCCAAAGGCTACTCTGTCTCTTAGGCAACATCGCAGATACCTTGGACATCTGATGCAAATTCATTTAAATATCCTATTGAATCGCATCATCTGTGATGGTCCCATCCTTTGCATTAGCTTCTCCTCGCTTTGCAATTTTAAAGACACATTGCAATGAAATGAAGTGTACAGGTTGGGCTGGGTTGTGTCAGGGGTGACAAAGTTACATGTCTTCAGTGTCCAGGCAGCAATTGTAAGTGAAACGGAGGAGAGACCACAGTAAATTGGCCCCTTTAAAGGCTAGTAGCCACTCAGTTCCAACTGGCTGTTACCCTGATAGAATTAGTATCCAGTGTTTCTAGATATTTCAATATTTCAAGCGAATCTGGAGACACAGGTTTTATATGAATTACCACCATTTTAAAATGTTGGAAAGTACTTAAAAACCGATTACTAAGTACTCTGCAGGCCAAAGGACACAACTGCAGTTCAGAGGGGGCCCGTCAGCTCCCAAGTTCTTTCTTTCGTGGGGCTCCCGGAGGTTAAGCCCCTCCTTTCACTGCTCCTGCCTTTTGGCACCATCTGCTGGCCGTTTGGAAATTGTTACTTCCTCATTGCACCCCTGTAAGAAAAACATACCTATCATTTGTATGGAAATACCTAACTGCTCTCAAAAGTGAGCATTTGTTGGTTTGCGGACAGGGATGGAATTGCTTTAGCATAAATGCCACACTTCCCCTGGGAATTTCACAGGGGTTAGAGGTGAATTTGATACCAAGGCTATCTTGATGTCTGTCGCTACAGCATCACCCCATCAGTGGCGGGTGTAGTTTGGTGCTGTGGCCGGCTGGGACGGATCTCCCACACTTGTCTCTCCTCGCAACCCTTGAACTGTGCAGCTTTGTGAAAAAGAGCAGTTTTCTTAAACAAAGAAGGTCTTTGGTCAAGGTCTGGGAATGCTGTGTTAACCACACAAGTTTCTTTATTGTTCCAGAACTACTCAACTTTTCTGGCTTTCTGGGAATAAAGAACAGTGAGCAAATGTGCTTTTGAGCCTGGGAGGTTGGGCAGTTCTAAAGTGCAGACTCACAGGGAAAATAAGTATGGTGCTTCCTAACCTGGCTGTTCCTGTTTCTACCTCTGTCTTTGTATTCCCTGGGTCTCGTTCAGCTTTCCTCCCCATCAAACTTCTGTCTTTTCAATCATGGGAGTCTACGTAAGACAAAAACAGTTTAGAATAATTAAGCTATCTCGGCACCAATTCTCCTTCAACATGTGCAGTATGATATACCAAAAATGAACAGCAGTCCCACAGTGGTTATAAGTCCAATAATGGAGCTATCATTAGAGATATACGAAACACTAGACTAGTCTCAAAAGAACAAAAATTGAATTAGAAATTCAAATGTTCTTTGAACTGTGTTATAAAATAGTGAAACTGAATAAAACCATTTGTGCTTGGCAGCCAGCTCCAGTAATTAGATAATTAAATCACTGGAAAATCCTAGACTGTAGAGCATATCCTATTTGAGCATTTCATTTTCAAAATTGATGGAGTATTCTCAGGAACAGAAATTTGTTGCAGACACAGTGGGTTGGGTAGATTTCAAAGGGACAAAGGGAACCTAAGCAGAAGATCAAGGGAACCACTAAAAGCTTGTCCATGTTATCTTCTGCTCTCCAGTTTCACAGGAGTTATCAGTCCAAGAGAGGTTCTCAATCCTGGCTACTCATTAGAATTACCTGAAACCCTTAACAAAAATGCCAGTGCTCAGGCACCATGGCCAGAGTCTGACTTCACTGGCACGGACTGGAGGCTAGGCACTGGTGACTCTAGAACATTCCAGGGTAAAAACTCCTGCTCTCAGGTAATATGAATGCTTAGTCCATGAAGACACCTCCTGGAAATGTTGAGATAGTCAACTATTACCAATGACTTAAAGCCTTGACTTCAAACAATGCACCTCATTCCCAGTGGCAAATCTAATATGTTCTCCGCGAGCTACAATTGGTATGAGAGCTCTACGGAACCTTTATAGCATGATATTCCCATTCCCAAGTAACAGTTGGGTCTGTAATTAGCTAGCAACAACGAGAAAGGATTTTCTCAAGGTTTTGTACCTAACAGATGTTCTCCTCCAATGATGATTATATTTGCCTGTTACCTTTCCTAATGTCATTTTGAAAAAAGTCCATTTTTTCTAAATAATGAACATCTTTTTCCCAGAATGCCACAGTACTTGGATTTTACCAAGTCATCCCATATCCACAGAAGTGACTGCACTTCTGCCCCTCCCTGTGGGCGGTTGAGGAGAGAGAGAGAAGCTTCTGGAAGAGATAGTACAGGTTCTGTGGAGGCCAGATAAGACTTGGCCTAAAGAGAGAATGGAAACCTCCTACTTCTTTCATCCCCACAATTTTTTCCGTGGACCCAATCTCTTTATTCTGCTTCCTGATAAATAAAAAATTGGGTTGTTCTGAACTTAGCATTACATTTGTAGGACTCCTGAGAATTTACTCTCTCTTTCCAAGAGAAGGAGAAGGTAAAATATCCACATAAAAAATAAACATAGTAGTGCACAGAGCTCTTGTATTTGAAATGATAAAATTCAACACAGTTTCCGTAATGTGTCTTTTTATAAGATAGCACCTCACAGAAATATGCCAGGGTCTCATTTGTCTTCTGAGGTGTATAACAATGGTCATGGGAATGCGGATCCCCGAGAAAAGCATGTTGGAGTTTTCCATGTGCAACAGACCCGTTTCCCCAGCCAAGAAAAAGTAATAAACAGAACTAGTACCGGGCTTGAGATTAGGCTGCTTACGATGTACCAAGCTCTAGTCAGATCTTCAGACAACAGTTAGAGGCTTTCTAAGATGGGGAGACAGCACCCCAATAACATGAGTTCTATAGCTGTGACCAGGCATCCCTTGTCTTGTTCCCTGAAGCCTGAGGGAGTGGATCCAGGTGGGATCGGGAGTCATTCTGAGGTCTGGCTTTCCTCCTGAAACTTTCTGATTCGTGGTATAACCACTGTTCCATGTCACTGCTAGACGGCAAAATCAGTCCAATTACATTATCCATTGTTGGCAAGACTGACAGTCTTAGATTTTACCTAAGAAATCAAAATTGAGTATGTGAGATATAGGCCCATTTTCAGGTGGGTAGAATTAGGTTTAGGCAGTTTTCTAGTTTTTCCATGAAGTGATTTGGATAACTTATTTGGTCCAATTAAAATTTTAATGGACAAGAGCATTGTTTCTGTCTAAGAGTGCTTATAAAAATGTCAAGGCATTTTCAATAAATTAGGTTTCCTGCTATGAGGAATAACTGCAACTCTACTTGCCCCTCCACCTCGCCACTGTTGACAACTAGAAAACTGAAAAATAAGCAAATGTATGAAACAAATGTTTTCAGAAATTAGACAGGACTGTAATCCTTAAGAGAATGGGAAAAAAACCTACAATTGACGCAGCTCTCTGCCTGGAGGCACTTTTCAAATCTTGGTGCAGGAAGGAAAAACCCAAGTGTGGCACTGACAGTGAGTTGAGGAGATAAGACCAAAGTTTAGAGAGCTGAAACAGCTAGAATTGGTGGACTGGAGTACCAAATACAAGAAAGCTCTGCAGAGAAAGAACTACATCAATAAATGGGTCTGTTATTGAATGTTAAGCCAAGCATGTACAGTATGAAAGCAACTGTTCAGCCAGGCAAAGACTAAGTGGGGGGCTGTAAGCCAAAAAGTTCCCGAAGTTCACACAGGCCTGGGAGATGTTCATATTTTGAAAAGCAAAAAGCGAAGCGGCCTTGTTGAGCACCTGGGCATTTTGTAGAGATTGGAGAAGGACTGTGCCTCAGTCTTAGGACTTAACTAGCCCCAGAGGAAAGACTACCCTAGATTTAACCTAACAGCTTAAAAATAAGCCTTTAAAGGACAAAGTTGATCCACAAGTAACTGGACTGTCGACCAGAGAAAATCCAAAATCTGTAAAGGAAAACAACAAAATTGAAAGCTCCATGCCCAATATCCACTCAAAAATTACTAGACATGTGATGATGCTGAAAAATGTGACCTATAACCTTAAGAAGATTTGTCAAGAGAAACCGACCAGACATGGCAGGGATGGTGAAATCAGCAACACGGACTTCAAAACAGCTATTATAATTTTTCTTAGGGATTTAAAGGAAGACATGAATATAATGAGGAAAGAAAGGGAAGATATAAAAACTATCCAAGTGGAGCTTTCAAGAGTTGAAAAACAATATCCAAATGTGCTTAACAGAAGACTAACCACTGTCCAAAATGTCAGTAATTCTGAAAACAGCAAAGGAAACTGTTCACACTGAAGTATAGAGACACAAAAGACTAAAGAAAATGAATTAAAATGTAGTGACCAGTGAGACAATATTAATAAGAGCTTAAGTGGAAAGAGAAAAATATTCAAAAAGGTAATGACTGAATTTTTTCCAAATTTGATGAAAGCTGTAAATCCACAGACCAAAAAAGCTCAATGAACCCCTAGAATGGTAAGCACAATGGAAATTACACCAAAGCACGTGGTAATCAAATTGCTAAACACCAGGGATAAATGGAAAAATCTTCAAAGCAGCTGGGGGTGGAGAGAAAACCCATTACATACAGGGAATCATAATTAAGAATTAATGCCAACTTCTCATCAGAAACAAAAGGCAAGTCAGAACAGTGGAATGACATCTTTAAAGTATTAAAAGAAAGAAACTCTTTTAGAAAACAGAGAATACTTCCTAACTCATTTTATGAAGCCTGCATTACCCTAAGAGCAAAACCAGACAAAGATATTATAAGAAAAGAAAACCACAAACCAATATCCCTCATGAAAATATATGTAACAAATCCTTAAGAAAACATTAGTAACTGAATCCAGCAATATATAAAAAGGATAATACATTATCCTGGGGTTTTATTCCAGGAATGCAAGATTGTTTTAATATGAAAAAAAAATCAATGTATTTGACCTTATTAACAGAAAAATCATATTTCATTAAATGCAGAAAAAAGCATGTAACAAAATTTAGCATCAATTATAAAAACAGCACTCTAGAAGTAGAAGGAAGCTTCCTTACCTTGATAAACAACGTTTGTGACTGACATACAGAAAACATAGTTAATGGTGAAACACTAAACAGTCCCCCAAAAAATCAGGAACAAGGCCAAGAAACCTACACTCACATCTGTTTAACACTGTACTGAAGATTGTAGCAAGTTTAGTATGGCTAGAGAAAGAAATAGAGGCATGCAAATGGAAAAGTAAAATGTCTAATTGGCTTTACTCACAAATGACATGATTGTATACGTGTAACATTAAATGGAATCTACAAAACATGCTACTAGAAGTAAGTGACTTGCCAGGCATGGTGGCTCACGCCTATAATCTCAGCACTTTGGAAGGCCAAGACGGGCGGATCACGAGGTCAGGAGATCAAGATGATCCTGGCTAACATGGTGAAACCCCGTCTCTACTAAAAATACAAAAAAAAATTAGCCAGGCGTGGTGGCGGGTGCCTGTAGTCCCAGCTACTCGGGAGGCTGAGGCAGGAGAATGGTGTGAACCCGGGAGGCAGAGCTTGTAGTGAGCCAAGATCGTGCCACTGCACTACAGCCTGGGCGACAGAGCGAGACTCCATCTCCAAAAAAAGAAAAAAAGAAAGAAAAGAAAAGAAATAAGTGACTTGAGCAAGATCACAAGAATCAAGTCAATGTACACAAACATTAAAATTTTGTTATATCCATTTGTACAATGAAGTGCCACTCAGCAATAAAAGAATGAATCACTGAAAAACTCAGCAACAGGGCTGGATCTCAGAAAAAAAATATTCTGAACAAAAGAAGCTGGACACAAAGGAGCACATGTTATATAATTCCATTTTTATAACGTTCTAGAACACAAAGAACTCATCTGTGATGACAGACAGCAGACTGGTGTTTTTTGGGCTGGGGGTTGGGGATTGATTGCAAAAGTTCCCAAAGGAATATTTTAGGGTGATAAAATATTTAGCTGTCTTTTCAGCAGTGATTACATCAGTGTATACATTTGTCAAAATTCACTGAACTGTGCACTTAAGATGGATATGTTTTATTGTTTGTAAACTTCGTGCCTCAAGACAATTGATTTTAACTATTAAAATGCAGGTATCACCTCTTAAGCAAAAACCAACTTAACAATTTGAGTTTCCATTAACTAATTGACTTGAAGCATTTAGAGAAAGATGGTGATCCACATTCTATATTTAGCACTTTTTTACACTGTGCTCAGATAAGCAGGAACTGTCCTGCAGCCTGGAGACAGTGGCAAGAACACCAGGCAGGGAGGGTGGGGGGACTGGGAAAGCAGACAGAGAACCTGTGTAGACACTGTTCATTCACGACTCACTCCTCATTGCCCACGTGCCAGCCAGTGAGCTATGACAGCCTCCCTCTTTAGTACCCTCAGCAGGATCCTGTAAGGCCCCGCTTTCTAGACAGGAGGATAACAAAGCCTAGAATTGAAACAGAGCCTTTCCCTCTCCTTCTCTTCTAGTGGAGTAAGTCTAGTTGCATTTAAACATTATGCCCAGTTGTATTCTTCCAATATGTTCTTATTCTTCTCAGAAACATTATATTGTGATTCATTCATAAAGCAAATACAGTTGTGCCTTGAACAACAGGGGGATTAGGGGTGCTGACCCGTCACGCGGTAAGAAATCCATAGCTTTTGGCTCCCCAAAACTTAACTACTAATAGCCTACTGCTGAGTGGAAGCCTTACCATAATAGTTGATTAACACATCTTGTGTGTTGTACGTATTGTATACTGTATTTGTTTTTTTCATATGCCTGCTGTCTCAAATACATACTGTATTCTAACAATAAAGTAAGTTGAAGAAAAGAAAATATTATTAAGAAAATCATAAGGAAGGGAAAATATATTTACTATTCATTAGGTGGAAGTAGATCATCATAAAGGTCTTCATCCTCATCGTCTTCTCATTGAATAGATTGAGGAAGAGAAGGGGTTGGTCTTGCTGTCTCAGGGGTGGCAGAAGAGGAAGGAAATCTACATATAAGTGGACCCACGCATGCAGTTCTAACCTGTGTTGTTCAAGTGTCAACTGAATGTGTTGGGGACCTACCATGTGCCACACACTGCTTGTAGCTGTGAACAGAATGGCATGCTCCCTGCCTTGCTAGAACAACTTGGGGTGCTGGGGAAATTGATGAGTTGAATTCAGAAGACCTGGTTCTAATCCTAACTGTGCTCTATAATTGCCAAGCAGACCCTGAACATGTCCTTTGACTTCTCAGGGCCTCACTTTTCCCACCTTTCAATTTTATGAATTTCAAATATTTCACCAATGATGTCTAGCATGATATCCAGTGTTAATATCCACTAACTAACCAGACCCCAGATTTACGTAAGCTCGTTTTAAAATTTGGGCAGGAGGGTTAGGTGCCCTACTGTACCCCATAGCCCATGGCACAGTGACATCATCTGTCTATTCAAAAGCCCTTTTCTTAGGTTATGAAATCATCCTTGGTGGCAAATCAAATCATCTGAGGAGTTTTAGAAATTCCCAGCAACCAGACAGTACCTCAGACGGGTAAAATGAGAATCTCTCATTTGGGATCCAGGCATTGGTCACTCTTAGACCCCTTTAATTATCTACTCATTTTCCCCTCACATCCCTGTCATCACTCATTCCCCCACCCCTCCAAAGGCAGGAGCTCTGGGGATTAGACACAGGGACTGAAGTTGAGTGAATCATCTTGATAGTACGTGGTATTGCTGTGTGTGGCTAATTGACCGATATGAACAGTGGTGCTGACCTGTAGCCCTGCCACATCCCTGCAGTGAGAGCAAGACAAGGCATAGAAGAGCTGATCCCAACACCTATCTGAGCCCATGGGTCACAGTAGGTTTCAACCATTTAGAGAAGAATTTTGGATTCTTCATTGTTGCCTGTTCTTATCAATGTTACTGATTCATTCAGTTCATGCATTCAACAGATGTGTTTTGAGTTTTCTGCTAATATGCCAGATACCGTGTACCAGAGACTCTGTGGAGGGCAGAAATTAACCAGGTGGAGGGAAGAGAATTCTGGGAGATGGGAATAGCAAGTGCAAAGGCCTGGCAAAAAGGAGTCTGGCGGAGGTTGCAGTGAGCTGTGATCACACCACTGCGCTCCACCCTGGGCAACAGAGTGAGACTCTGTCTCAGAAAAACAAAAAACAAAAAAGGAGCCTGGCCCCTGTGAAGAACTGAAATGATGTATGACTGGAGCAGAGTGCTAGGTGCATGCAGGGAGGGAGATCAGCCACAAGGGAAGGGACCATTCTGCCCAGTGCCTGGAGAATGGGCTGTAGCCAGAGAGAGCATAGGAGGATGTTGTTCTCTGTACAATGTCTCTAAAAATGGAGCTTTTTGGCCTTGCATGGTGGCTCATGCCTGTAATCCCAGCACTTTGGGAGGCCGAGGTGGGTGGATCACCTGAGGTCGGGAGTTCGAGACCAGCCTTGGCCAACATGGAGAAACCCCGTCTCTACTAAAAATACAAAATTAGCTGGGTGTGGTGGTGCATGCCTGTAATCCCAGCTACTCAGGAGGCTGAGGCAGGAGAATCGCTTGAACCCAGGAGGCAGAGGTTGCAGTGAACCGAGATCATACCATTGCACTCCAACCTGGGCAACAAGAGTGAAACTCCATCTCAAAACAAACAAACAAACAAACAAACAAAAAAAGGTGCCTTTTAGCAAAATAGTGACTGACTGGTTTTTAAGACCGCAATAAAAAGACATTAGCAAAAGTCGTGTGAGAGCATGATCATGAGTCCTGTAGAGAAAGTAACCAAAAGTGGTACATTTCTATGTGGTTCCCTCCCAGACAAAACGTCAGGCTCCACCCACTAGTTCATGCTCCCTGATAGCAATGGCTGGTATGTGCTCAGGTCTAGATTGGAGCCAGACACTTTATTTTATTGTCTCACTGAGTCTCCATGACCAACCTACGGGCTATGAGATATTACTACTCCTTTTTTGGATAGACACAGAGGTTAATAGCTTGCCCATGGTCACACATCTACTAAGTGATAAAACTGGAAGTTGAACCCAGGCAGTCTTTCCCCGGAGGCCAGTTCATCACCATGCAGCGCTGATGTTGGGACCTAATGGTGGTTCTGCTTGTGGCCTGTGTTGAAATGTTTTATCTTTATTCAGAGAAAAACAGAAGGCATGATGTGTTTTAAGCAGGTGGTGACATGGTCAGATTGCATTTCCCCTCAATTTACACGGATAATGGACGGTTGACAAAGACATCATCACCCCCATGAGACAATAAACCAGTTCATGAAACTGGAAAACAAAGGAAACCATTAAAATTTGTTAAAGGAAACCATTGAAATTTGTTAAATGATATTTCAGTGGAACTTTAGGGATAATATACTAGGCATAATATCATTATTGTTGTGGAGGCTGATTGAGTGAATGCACCTGATGGATCTGCTGTTAGAAAACTGTCCTGCTCCAGGGACTCAAGTGTTCAACTAGACTCTTGTGAAGCTTGAATAAAGTTCCTACCTCCTATATTCTCTGGGATGAGAAATAAGAATGTTCTGGGAACTGTTTGGAAATTGTGAGCTTCTGTATACAGGCAGCCCACCTCCAATCTAGAGAAATTCATAAATTGCCAAGAACCCTGGACTCATCTAGAATCATTATCATTGCCAACATTAAAGTCCTATGTTTTAAGGGTCTGTGATTTTTGTGGTATGTGGTACATGGAATCATATGAACGAGAAGGACACAGACCCTCTTTGAACTGATACTGATATATTTCATAGCCAAATCACCATGTGTTGAGTTCCCATTCTATACTATGTGGTATTTCATGTAGCCCTCAAGAATGGCCAAGGAAAGTGGATTCCCCATCCTTAGAGGTAAGGAAAGGAAGATCAAGGGAGTCTAAGTAATGGGCCCAAAGTCTCACAGTGGGCTAGGGAGAGAGTATGTGATTTGACCCAAAGTCTTCTTGGCTCCAAAGCAGGTGCCCTGTGCTGTTCCCTGTAAAGATACGTCAATGAGAGTTTATGCCTGTTGTCCATGATGCATTGACCAGAGTAGAAAAAGGATCCTTTGTCTTGCAGGCAGTCTGGTTGTCAGTTAGCTGCCAAAATTCAGACGTTGGTGGAAGAAGCCACATTATGTACACAGTCTTTGCTCCCTTTCCTTTCTCATTGAAATAAGTAAAGATTCAGCCACAGGGCTGTCTACCCAAAGTGCTCTGAAGACTTCAAGGCATTCACTCACCTCCATTTCAGGCAAGCAGAGCCCACTGAAGTTGATTTTTTGTGTTCACAGCTGCAGAACCAGGAACTGCTGAGGGCGATGATGAAGAAGGCCGAGCTGGAAATCAGTGGCAAAGTGATGGAAACAATGAAGAGACTGGAGGATCCCGTGCAGCGACAGCGCGTCCTGGTGGAGCAAGAGAGACAAAAATATCTTCATGAGGAAGAGAGGATCATCAAGAAGTTGTGGTGAGTGCCAGTCACTTGCATGTTGAGCTGTTTCACCTGCAAAGGAAAATTATCGTTGCTAAGAAGGAGGTCCTTCCCAGTTGCCCTCTCTTTATTGAGCACCTACTGTGTATACATTAGAGTTCTGTTGATGGTGGTATATGTGGACACTTCAGTACCTTTCCATGGAGGCCCAGGAAATTCGGTGGTCCTCAGGTGACTGAATTTCTTTAACAGTTGCAGCATTGCTGGGCGTGGTAGTTCACACCTGTAGTCCCAGTTACCCGGGAGGCTGAGGCGGGAGGATTACTTGAGTCCAGGATTTCGTGACCAGCCTGGATAACATAGGGAGATCCTATCTTACAAAAAAAAAAAAAAAAAAAAGAACAGAGAGAGAGAGTTGCAGCTTCATACTCTCTCCTCCAGGGCTCAGCAATACACAAAATTAAAAGGAGTAAATGGCAAAACCCAGTGACAAATAGTAAGCCTATATTTCATCTCAATAAATTAAAACTCATGGCCAAAATAACACAGCACTAAAATTATCTTCCTATTATTCAACTGTAGTTAAAATCGCAAAAGAAGAATTTAAATGTAAAGTGTATCTGATCCCGAATGAAAGATGCTTCCTTAGCTGTTATGAATGTTATTTAAGGTTCTTATTGAAAGCATCTATCAATTCCTACTATTGAAATGAGCAGAATTGTATTACTCCCCCGTCACCAGGCAGGCACATCTTTTATGGTAATTGTATATTTTGGTATGCAATGAAGATTTATCATAGAACTATCTCACCTTTTAGTATAATGAATAGTAATTTTGAGGGGTTTCTCCAGTGTTGATAATTCTCTTGTTTCTTGGAAAACTTAAATCTCTCAAATTGGGATTGCAAGGGAGCAATTTGCAAACTCTTCTCATGGCCATAATGAGAAGAGGTTTCCATGATGGAAAGCATTGTGTTCAATCACCTATCTCCTACTGGAGCTGTGGCTCATATCGCCCTGGATACCAACCTAATGTGTTTGATTAAAATTAGAGTGTCCCTCTCAGCAGTCTAGAGGGGGAAAACAAAAAACAAAAAAAAAACTTCAATTTGAGTTATTCTTTTCCTAATAAATTAAATTAGGCCACTGTTCATCCACATCTCAAAATAGCTTCCAAAATTCTACTTAGTTCACACATTTATAGGCAGAGTTAATCACCCACCATGAGTTGGTAAGGCTGTTATTTGTCTGAAATGTTTTTGTGACAGCCCAATTATCTAAAACTAGGTCTCCAGATTCTTCTTTAAAACTTCTTTTAAAATGCATATCCTGGCCAGGCACAGTGGCTTATACCTGTAATCCCAGCACTTTGGGAGGCCGAGGCAGCCGGATCACCTGAGGTCAGGAGTTCGAGACCAGCCTGGCCAACATTGAGAAACCCTGTCCTTACTAAAAATACAAAAAAACATAGCTGGCCATGGTGGTGTGTGCCTATAGTCCAGCTACTCAGGAGGCTGAGGCAAGAGAATTGCTTGAACCCAGGAGGGGGATGTTGCAGTGAGCTGAGATTGTGCCACTGCACTCCAGCCTGGGCGACAGAGCAGAACTCTGTCTCAAAAAATAATAGTAAAAATAAAAATAAAAACATATATCCTTTTAATAACATTTATATAAATTTTCCAACAAAATTATGAAAAAATTTTTTTTGGAGATGGAGTCTTGC
>NC_045442.1:106811109-106843119 GCF_002776525.5 Piliocolobus tephrosceles | reverse complement strand
CCACCTCGCCCGGCTAGTTTTTGTATTTTTAGTAGAGACGGGGTTTCACCGTGATAGTCAGGATGGTCTCGATCTCCTGACCTCGTGATCCGCCCGTCTCGGCCTCCCAAAGTGCTGGGATTACAGGCTTGAGCCACTGCGCCCGGCCCTAATTTTTGTATTCTTAATAAAGTCAGGGTTTTATCATATTGGTCAGGCTGATCTCAAACTCCTGACCTCAGGTGATCCACCTGCCTCAGCCTCCCAGAGTGCTGGGATTACAGGCATGAGTCACCGTGCCCAGTCAGTAAATTTCTTTTTTTAAAAAATTGTGTTTATTGGTTAGCTGAAATAATTCTCACTTCTGGCCTAGAAAAGTCATCTTTAATCTCAATAATCCTCTGAGATTACAGCCTAGCATAGGAATGAGACAGAAAAAGTAATGGAACGAACATATCATAAGAGGGCTTTATCTGGTTGGATTTGTGGGAAGACCACAGATGAGTAAGATATGCAAAGAGCCCTTAAGGATCTTCAGTCTAGCAAAGCCAACCTGATAAATAGGAGTATAGCCCCAAACATGGGATTTACAGGTACCAGTTGTACCCACACAAAAGAGAGACTAACCCAGGGATCAGGAAGACTTAACCTGAATGAAGTCATTCTTTGTATGACCTACAGGCCACACACAGTACCTTGCACATAGTAGTTTCAGAAATGGTTTGTTAGGCTGGGCACAATGGTTCACACGTATAGTCCCAGCATTTTGGGAGGCTGAGGCGGGAGGATCACTTGGGACCAGGAATTCAAGAACAGCCTGGGCAAAAAGCAGAACCCTGTCTCTACTAAAAATAAAAAATCAGCCAGGTGTGGCGGCATGCACCTGTAGTCTCAGCTACTCAGGAGGCTGAAGCAGGAAGATCGCTTGAGCCCAGGAGTTCAAGGCTGCATTGAGCTATGACTGCGCCACTGCATTCCAGCATGGATATTGGAGCATAGACCCAGTCTCTAAAAACAGAAAGAAATGGTTAAACTCAACTGAGATGGCCTTGAAAATGGGGAGATTGCATCAGCAGAGGCTAGAGAGGGAAGGACTTCCAGGCAGTAGAACCCTGCAAACCAACAAGTTTCTGGCCTGGAAAATGCAAGATGTCTTTGGAGAACTGGGTAGCAGTCCAGTTAGGCAGGAGAGTTGGGTGCAAGATACTAATAACATCCCATATTTGGGGAGTGCCATTCCATTTGCACACTGACTTCCTGGATCTTAGACCATACTCAAGGCCTCACGTACCTGCTTGATGCCTGTCTGGGCTGTGCCTACAGAGATTGGAAGATTCTTTCAGAGAAATCTGGATTTCTGGCTTTTCTGGAAAGTTCCAGGGTTCAACCCCAGATTCACAATTTCTGTGGATGGAGCTTAGGAATCTGCAGTTTACAAACAAAGCTGGTGATTCTGAAGCACCTTCACATTTGAGAGTTACTGCCTAGAACGATGAGGAAGACACTGAGTGTTTGGGTTTTTTTAGGTTTTGTTTTTGATCAAGGAAGTAGCAAAGCTAGAGTTGTATTGGATAGAGGTCCCTCTGGTGATCATGTGCGGGACTGATTGAGGGGAAAATAGATCAGTGACTAGGAGACCATATGGGAAGCTACTGTATCCATCAGGCAAAGGCAGTGAGGCCTGAACCAAGCAGTGAAAGTAAGAATGAAGTCAAATGCAAAACGTCCTATGGTATTCACCACCTATGACTAGCTCTCAAAATTTTTCTTTAAAACACCTTTTGAAATATATATCCTTTTGGCTGGGCACAGTGGCTCTTGCCTGTAACCCCAGCACTTCAGGAGGCTGAAGTGGGAAGATCACTTGAGCCCAGGAATTCAAGACCAGCCTGGGCAACATAGGAACATAGGGAGACCCCATGTCTACAAAATAAAAATTAAAAATAAAAAGTAAACCCTAAGCCGGGCATGGTGGCACACACCTGTGGTCCCAGCTACTCAGGAGGCTGAGGTAGGAGGATGGCTTGAGCCTGGAAGGTCAAGGCTGCATGATCACACCACTGCACCCCAGCCTGGGTAACAGAGCAAAACCCTGTTTAAAATAAAATTTAAAATAACTATATACATATATGTCCTTTTAATAATGGTAGTGTAAATTTTCCTTCTATGAGGTATAAAGCAGGTCAACTGATTGGATGGCTAGATCTGAATGGCAAGAGAGCAGGTTATAAAAGACAGCTGGAAATAGCTAGAAGAGAAGAACTAGAATGTTTCTAGCTTGAAAAACAAATATTTAAGGTGACGGATATCCCAAGTACACTGATTTGATCTGTACGAATTATATGTACTAAATTATCACATGTACCCCAAAACTCACAACTAGTATGCATTGATTTTTAAAAGCTTATTTTTTAAAAGCCAAGAATTTCAACTCTGGAATGCCAGAACAGCAATATCCCTCTTTCCTTCCCCTCTCCCTCCTCGTTCTCCTTTTCCTCCTTGTCCTTCTTCTTCCAAGCACTAGAAATATAAGCCTCCTTGTGGAGACTTATATTCAACTCATATTAGGTTGAATTACTGGCGAGCCATTCAGAAGGCAAAGAGATTAAATTTGGGTCTAAAACTATGAAAAGATGGGCCGGGCACGGTGGTTCACACCTATAATCCCAGCACTTTGGGAGGCTGAGGTGGGTGGATCACTTGAGGTCAGGAGTCAGAGACCAGTCCGGCCAACATGGCAAATCCCCATCTGTATTGAAAATACAAAAATTAGCTGGGCATGGTGGCGGGCACCTGTAATCCCAGTTACTCAGGAGGCTGAGGCAAGAGAATCACTTGAACCCGGGAGACGGAGGTTGCAGTGAGCTAAGATCGGGCCACTGCACTCCAGCCTGGGTGACAGGGAGAGACTTTGTCTAAAAATAAAAAATAAAACTACGAAACGAAATTGGGTCTAGATAATTTCTACATGAAAATAATAATTGGTCTTCTAATAATAGTCAGGTGAAATATATTCCAACAAACTGGATGCTTCTTTTTAAAAAAGCTAGGATGAAAAGCAACTTAAACAAATAGAATGCTGTAAACTGTAACATCTATGAATATCTGACATTCTGTGGCGTGAAGCTGGTGTTTCAAAAGTCATATTGATTACCATGTCAAAAATATATTTCCAGCATTCGTTTTAGCTCCATGTCTCTCTTACATTTTTGAATTAATAAATTTGAATTTTAATGTTTTATCTAAAGTAGGTATCATAAATATTTGAATAGAAGTGACATTGTTGTGTACCATCGTATCAATATACATTTCTGTATATTCCATAAAGCTGTGAAATTTAAGAGTCTCTGTATGTAAGGTTGTGAAATCCAAGAGGTATATTGTACAGAAGAGATGAAAACAGAATTCTAGGCAGGCTGACTTTGAGTCAGATGACAGCCCCTTGCAGTATTAATTACACACTGACAGACATGTTGGTTGTTAACGGAATCAGGATAATATTTGTGTCTTAGCTCTTCCAGCAAAGCTTTGCAGGACTGGACACTGTGTCCAGTCAATGCAGGGAAGTCATTCTGTTTGGTTATGCAATGGCAAAGAACTTTTCCACACGAAGTTACCATATTTAGAGCCCTTCAGTGGGGTGACACAATCTCTTCGTGTCAAGAATGCAATAGCTGTAGGAAGTTTCCCGCTGGTGTGTTCACAGAACACTGAGCCCCTTTCCATAGTTCACGGATGTGGACAATGAGCAGATGAGGCTTTCTCCCTCTGGTCCTGAAGTAGCATCATTTCATCTGAAATGACCACAAGCAATTTTGGTTTATTTTTCATAACAGAATGAAAGACATGACCAAAAACTCCATCCCACTTCTTGCAGTGGAGGAATTTGTCATTTTCCCTGGGATCCTGTTGAACACATGTGGCATCCTGCCTGAACCCCTCCCGCAGCTGCCATGTGACCCAGAGCTCTATCCACTTGCCCACCTAAGTGGAAAGGGCCTTCGAGGGCCATCAGTTTACAGATGAGGCCGTGCATTCCTTTTTCTCTTTCGGATGCTGGCTCCACACTCCGGGCTCTAGGAGGTGGGATCGCTGTTCACTTACTGCCCCCTAGTGGTCGCCATTTCCGAAACGGTCTGCGTTTCCGAAAGTTCTTTTTCTCTGCTTCCTTGAGAGAGATTTTTGTCTTTTAGATGTATAGGTGTTTAGGATGGGGTTAGTAATGTGCCCAAGGAGGTTACTGTTTTCTCAAGGGTGAGACCTCGAGCTCCCTCTCTTGGAGCTAGCATCCGCCTCCATCCACAGACACCACATCTGTCGTCATTTTTATTTTCTGCAGTCATTTCTTCTCTTGGTAGCCTGGAGAAGAAAGAGCTCATCCTTGTTGATGGGACAATCAGTATAAACCAGAGGTTCTCATTTAGGGGCAATTTTGTTCTCCCTTCCCCAGGGACATTGGACAGTGTCTGGGTCTGGAGACATTCTGGTTTGTTACAAGTTGGGGTAGGCAAGGTTGCTACTGGCATCGAGTAGATGAAGGCCAGGGGTGCTGCTAAACATCCTAAAGTGCACAGTTTCCCCACACCACAACGAAGAATTACGCGGCCCCAAAATGTCAAATGCTAAAGTTGAGAAGTCTGATATGAATCAATGTGGGCTTCTCGTTTTACTGCACCGCAGGTCGGTCTCCCTCTCTCTCTCTCTCTCTCTCTCTCTCTCTCTCTCTCTCTCTGTGTGTCTCTCTCTCTGTCTTTCTCTCCCCCCCTCCCCCCCCCCCCCCCGAACCTATCCCTCCCTCCATCCCTCTGCAAGCATCAGCACCAATGAATATAAAGACTGGGTCCTTTGTTAGCCAGGCACAATCGTCCCTTCGACCAATGTGGAACATTCCCTGGAAAAACCTCCTTGTACCTGCCTCACACCATTGCGAAATGTTCCCAGCCACTGTTAAAGATGAGCGCCCCCGCTCCACCACCACCACAGAGAGGCAGGGGAGGGGCTGGGGCTCTATACAAAATCAGAGGTCTAGACGGGCACTCGGGCACTTGGCCCCGCACTTCCTCAGGCAGGGGAGGGGCTGGGGCTCTACACAAAATCAGAGGCGGAGACTGGCACTCAGCCCGCACTTCCTCTGTGAGGCCTGGTGTTCAGCTCTCTGTGCTGCTGTCCTTGCTCCCGCAGCGAGCTGGAAGACTTTGTTGAAGACTTGAAGGACTCCACGGCAGCCAGCCGATTGGTTACTCTGAAAGACGTGGAAGACGGGGCTTTCCTCCTGCGGCAAGTGGGAGAGGCTGTGGCTACCCTGAAAGGTAAGCTTTGTGCTGCGTCAGGGGAGGAGTCTGAACTATCTTTCCTGGGGTGTTTAAAAATCTGCCACATAGAGAAGGATTCATTCATGTATGCAAGTATTTATTAAACACCTACATGTGCCGGGCATTGTTCTGGGCACTTGGGATATCCCAGAGCATAAACATCCCCCTCTTCCTGGAGCTGATATTATAGTGGGTGCTGTAAGATTTCACACTAAATGATTCCAGTAACACTTTCTATTTGCTGGGCTCTTACAGTGCACCAGGATGCATGTGCCAAACTCATTAAAAACACAAGGTGGGAGGATCACTTGAGCCCAGGAGTTCAAGACCAGTCTAGGCAACATAGACCCCCATTTCTACAAAAAAAAAAAAATTAGCCAGGTGCAGTGGTATATGCCTGTGGTACCAGCTACTCAGGAGGCTGAGGTGGTAGGATCTCTTGAGCCTGCAAGGTCAAGGCTATGGTGAGCCATCATTGCACCACTGCAGTCCAGCCTGGCAGCCTGGCTGCCAGAGTGAGACCTTGTCTCAAAAAAAAAAAAAACCCCAAAAAATAAAATAAAATAAAAATAATCCTGTAACCAGGCATGGTGGCTCATGCCTGCAATCCTGGCACTTTGGGAGGCCAACACAGGAGAATTGCCTGAGGCCAGGAGTTCAAGACCAGCCTAGGAAACATAACAAAACCTCATCTCTTAAAAAAAAAAAAAAAAAAAAAGTTTTTTTTTCTGGCCAGGTGTAGTGGCTTATGCCACTTTGGGAGGCCAAGGCAGGCAGATCACCTGAGGTCAGGAGTTCGAAACCAGCCTAGCTAACATAGTGAAACCCTGTCTCTACTAAAAATACAAAAATTAGTTGGGTGTGGTGGTACAAACCTGTAGTCCCAGCTACTCAGGAGGCTGAGGCAGGAGAATTACTTGAACCCAAGAGGCGGAGGTTACAGTAAGCCAAGATCATGCCACTGCACTCCAGCCTGGGTGACACAGCGAGACTCCATCTCAAAAAAAGAAAAAAAAATTTAATTAGCTGGGCATGGTGGTGTGCAGCACCTAAATTGTCCCAGCTCTACAGGAGGCTGAGGCGGGAGGATCGCTTGAGCCCAGGTGTTTGAGGCTCCAGTGAGCTCTGATCATGCCACTGCACTCCAGCCTGGATGACAGAGAGAGACCCCATCAATCAGTCAAATTACAAAGTAATAATAATAACCCTAATGGTCTATTGGCTTTATCCCAAATACACAGACAGGAAACAGGCCTAGAGGAGCTTTACCCTTGCCCAAAGTGACTTTCTCCAATGCTCCTCTGTGCTCTTAACCCACTGCCACCTGAAGATGTGTGAGCCACCCTGTGGCTTGTGAACTCTGCACTTCTCTGTCCAGTATCGGAGTGCGGGATGAGGGTTGTCGTTCTGGCTTTTTCTCCTCCAATTCACCTGCTGGTTTGGCCTGCAGGAGAATTTCCAACCTTACAAAACAAGATGCGAGCCATCCTGCGCATAGAAGTGGAGGCCGTGCGGTTTCTGAAGGAGGAGCCACACAAGCTGGACAGTCTCCTGAAGCGTGTGCGCAGCATGACAGACGTCCTGACCATGCTGCGGAGGTGACTGGGCCCTTATCGTGCTGGGGGTAGCCTGCGGAGGGGTATGCTGGGAAAGCGAGAGTGGAGGTTTGGGACTTCAGGCTTCCACCATGCTCCCAGAACATATCCAGTGTCCTGAGGAAAAGCCCCAAGTCCTTCTCACGCTTGAACTTTTATTGCAACATGGCTTGAGGTTCTAATTCTTCAACACAGGATTGTTAGGTGGAGCCCATCCTAGGGTTTAAAATTAACAGACACAATAAACATTGTTTTAAAATCATCTGAAAGGCCAGCTGTGGTGGCCACTCAGGAAGTAGAGGCAGAAGGAGCCCTTGAGCCCAGGAGTATGAGGCTACAGTGAGCTAAGACTGAGCCACTGCCCTCCAGTCTGGGCAACAGAGAAAGACTCCATTTCTTAAAAAAAAAAAAAAAAAAAAAAATCATTTGAAGGTGCGTTTTTTAAAATAATATTTTGAAGTTGAAAAATTGATTGAAATAGTTTATTCGCCTCCTTCACTTCAGGGGCATAGATAAATTCAGTTCAAAGAAATGTAATAGAAGTAAACAAAGTCTTTCTTAAATGACCTCCTGAAGGAGCACCTGTGACATTGTTGGTCCTGCCTAGAAAAGAGAAACAAAGCCTTTTGAGTGGCTTGGGCCAGGCTCCCTTACTAAAGGTAAACCTGCTCATCAAAGAGGTCACAGTGGAGTAAAGACCAAAATAAATTCAGGACTTTCGCTGAAAAGAAAATTCCAGGCCGGGCACGGTGGCTCAAGCCTGTAATCCCAGCACTTTAGGAGGCCGAGACGGGCAGATCATGAGGTCAGGAGATCGAGACCATCCTGGCTAACACAGTGAAACTCAGTCTCTACTAAAAAAATACAAAAAAAAAAACTAGCTGGGCGAGGTGGCGGGTGCCTGTAGTCCCAGCTACTCGGGAGGCTGAGGCAGGAGAATGGTGTAAACCCAGGAGGCAGAGCTTGCAGTGAGCTGAGATCCGGCCACTGCACTCCAGCCTGGGCGACAGAGCGAGACTCCGTCTCAAAAAGAAAAAGAAAGAAAATTCCAGTACTCCACACTCACTGAAAACACATATGCATGCAAAATTTGTGTTGCCAAAAGCACCTTCACTGGCCAGGCATAGTGGCTCACGCCTGTAATCCCGCATTTTGGGAGCTGAGGTGGGTGGATCACTTGAGGTCAGGAGTTCGAGACCAGCCTGGCCACCATAGTGAATTCCCATAGGAATTATAGGCAGTGGCGTGCCTGTAATCCCACCTACTTGGGAGGCTGAGGGAGGAGAATTACTTGAACTCAGGAGGTGGAGGCTATGGTGAGCCGAGGTTGTGCCACCGCAGCACTCCAGCTTGGGAGACAGACCATGAAGTCACCTTCATGGAGATGATTATTGAAAATGGGAATGATCACTGGTTGCAGTGGTACGTACTTGTAATCCCAGCTACTCAGGAGGCTGAGGCGGGAGGATCCCTGGAGCCCAGGAGTTCAAGGCTGCAGTGAGCTATGATCACACCACTGCACTCCAGCCTGGGTGACAGAGCAAGACTCCATCTCTACAAAAAATTATTTTAAAAATTAGCCAGGAAGGATGGTGTACACCTGTAGTCCCAGCTACTTAGGAGGCTGAGGCAGGAAGATCTCTTGAGCCTAAGAGTTTGAGGCTGCAGTGGGCTGTGATTGAGTCACTGCACTCCAGTCTGGGCAACAGAGAGAGGCCCTGTCGCTTAAAAGAAAAGAAAATGGAAGAGATGGTTAAGACAGAATGATAGGGAAAGGAGAGAACAAATCCTTGGGGATCTTTAAGAATCTAAGGGATTGGAGTAAAAAAAGAAAAGTAAACAGCAAAAGAAAGAGCAGTGAGTAGCAGAAGAGTTATAGAATGCAATGGTTTTGTTCAAGTGAAAAAAAAGTAATATAATACAAAGGGGATGAGGGACTAATTAAAAATTAGAGGTCAAGTACCATGTTTGACATTGTCTCACACATAACTTTACAATCTTAATGTTAGTCCTAACAACAGGCCCTGAGGAAGTCGTTAGCATCACCATCGTCATCTCCATCTTCATCATTACATTTTATGCAAAAGTACCTGAAGCTTAAAGAGGCGAAGTTCTCAACGTTATATACAACATGAAATAACTGATATTCAAACACAGATCTGACACCAGACACCCTTTTCCACTACATCATGTGTGGGGTAGGGAGGGATATATAGCTTCAAATGACTCCAAACACCAGAAGAAGTTGAGGAGTAAACATGACTGTTAGATTTGGAGTCACTGTGTACCTTGTGGCAAGACTTGGCTGAATCTAGGTGGGGAAGCCAGTGAACAACAGGCTGAGATACAGAAGAGCAAACAGAAGGAATTAGAGTGAGGGCTGCCCTCCCAAGATGCTTGGCAGTGAAAGCAGGAGGGAATAGGCAAACTTTTGGCTTAGAACTAAGCACATTTGAGGCCTGCATAGGCCAGAATCGGGTGGAGGAGTTAAAGAGGCTGCTGTTAGACTCATGGTTCATTTCCTTCTACCCACCCCCCAAACAATGATGGAGTGGCAAGGGTCTGAGTACAACAGCACCAGCAAAAAGGGATATTTCCATACATGTCCCTAAGCAGCTACTCTGAGCTTTGGGATGTGTGACTCTCATCTGGCTTTGGGATGACATAGCTTGCAAGTATGCCACCATGAGAAAGTGGCATGAGGGCTAATGCTGCTGTGCATGGTTTCTCCTAGACATGTCACTGATGGGCTCCTGAAAGGCACGGACGCAGCCCAAGCCGCACAGTACATGGCTATGGAAAAGGCCACGGCCGCAGAAGTCCTGAAGAGCCAGGAGGAGGCAGCCCACACTTCCAGCCAGCCCTTCCACAGCACAGGTGCCCCTGGCGATGCGAAGTCAGAAGTGGTGCCTTTGTCCGGCATGACGGTTCACCACGCACAGAGCTCCCCTGTGGCCATCCAGCCCTCGCAGCACTCCGTGGCCCTGCTGAACCCCGCTCAGAACTTGCCTCACGTGGCCAGCTCCCCCGCCGTCCCCCAGGAAGTAAGCTCCACCCTGCAGACGTTGCAGGCTCCACAGTCCCCACAGACACCCATGAATGGGTCTGCCATGCAGAGCTTGTTCATTGAAGAAATCCACAGTGTGAGTGCCAAGAACAGGGCAGTGTCTATCGAGGTAGAGTCCTATTTCCACTTCTCATAACCCCATAAAGGAGTCTGATACATGGGCCTTTCCCTCAAAGCATTTATAGGCCGGATGATGACATAATTGTGTGTGGATCAGAGATAGAGTTTTGGAAGTAGAAGTGGGATTCAGTGGCCAGGTTAAGAGATAGGTCATCTGGTTTCAGAGAAGGGTGAGACACCTAGCCTGTAGGAAGGTGAGGCAGTGGTGTGCTGGTAAATGTTTAACAACCAGCTCTCTGGTACCGGTTGTGGTGGCGGGTTGGTGGGGGGGCTACTCTATGTGTGGCATTTGCCAATTTCCATGGTGTAAATATCGCAACCATGGCTGATTTCAAGTTACAACATGACACCACTGCTGCTGAAGTTGGGAAGAAATGTGACAATCAGCTCTCCTGGGCCAGGACAAGCCAGCTTCAAGCACTCCATTGTGGTGAAGGCAGCCTGAGGAGGGTCTGCAACTCATGTAGACGATAAGTGGAACCTGGTTAGCAGGGGAGGGTGGTGAGGATATCCTAGGATACTAACATGCTGGATCACAGTCTGGGACCATGACTAAGCCTGTCTAAGTGGAACAAGAACGAGGACCTAAGACTGGGGAAATGGACTGGAAACTGACTTGAGAGTTTAAAAACCAGTCCATGATGTTTAGAGTTTATTTGGAAGGTGTCGGAGAAATGCTACAGCTTTAATCCATGATTTTTTTTAAATGGCATCTTCTGGAAATTAATCTAGAAACAACATACAGAATTGATTGAGGTGGTGGGTCTAGAATTAAGAGAGCTGGATGAGAAGTTACTATAGTCATCTAAGAATGAACGGTAGAACAGTCAGAATGAAAAGAGAAAACTAGGTCTTAAGATCAAATGACATGAGGCCATGTGTGGTGGCTCATGCCTATAATGCCAGCATTTTGGGAGGCTGAGGCGGGTGGATCACTGGAACACGAGTTCAAGACTAGCCTGGGCAACATGGCAAAATCCCAACTCTACCAAAAAAAAATATACAAAAATTAGCTGGGCGGTGTGTCGCCCCAGCTACTCAGGGGGTTGAGGTGGGTGGATCACCTAGGTCCAGGGAGGTCAAGGCTTCAGTGAGCCAAGATCACATCACTGCACTCTAGCCTGGGCGACAGAGCGAGACCCTGTTTTAAAAACCATGAGATCAAATGACATATTATGTTTTTAAATATTCTTTTTATCAAGGGCTGGTATCAATGCTCCAATAACACATTTGGCTTTTCTACTTCTCTTTTTCTTCTTGCCTCGTAACTTTTCCTCCACTCATTTGCTTTATCCCCAGCAACCTTGTCCTAACCCTCCTGCCTCTACTGAAAATCACCAGTGGAGAGCTCAGGTTGGGTATATCGAGACGACCTGGCGAAACTGCCACAGCCGCAGTCACAGCCTCGGGGCCTCTGAACGCTAGGTGGTTTCTCTCTGTCCCAAGGGCCCTGGCTTGCCCCTAATCAGAGCCAGCTATTTAAAAAATGCATATCACAGGGGTATGGAAATGTGATTGATGGCGTGTGATTCTATTCCCAGTACCTAGTAGGGCAGGGGAGGAAAAGACATTTCCTCCTGAGAACTGGCAGACCTGTCACTTAAGACATCGTGCCACTTTAAACATCTCAACATTTACAGGATGTCAGTATGATGGCACTCTTATTTAACAGATCTCCATTGAGGACCTAGTGGCCATAGTTATCATTGTGATGTGTGTGTTTTACACTTTGAGGGGAGATGTGAGTCATCTCTGAAAATGCCCTGATCCACAGGTATGGAGGCCTGGGTTTTTCTGCCAGATCTGCCACTGACAAATGGGGTGAGCTTTATTCATTCAACAGAGATTACCGAGCCCGCTATGTGCCAGGCCCTCGTAGGCTCGGGGGGAAGCCAGTGAACAGAAGAGACAAAGTCTCTGCCCTCAAGAAACTTACCTACTTGTAGGAGGAGACAGAAAAAAACGTATGTGCCAGGTGGTAATCAATGCTAGGAAGAAAAAATAAAGGAGGGTTAGAATGGTGGAGGTGGTGGCTATTATTTATATGTAATGAAACTTGGGCAAATTCTTCATCTCACTGGACCTCAAAGTTCCCATATGTTGATTCAATGATCTTTGCCAATTCTTATATTATGGGGTTCCACTAATCTTGGTGTGAATTTTCACCTTGCCCTCTTGGAATTATTAACGTGCTAGTTCAAAAATCACAGGAAAATGTTCTTTTAAAATGTGTACAGATGTTTTAAAATGCATTTTATGTATAACTCTCCAGTGTAGAACTTAAAGGAGCTTACGGGTCATCTAAATAATACCTCCTCCCTCATTTTATAAGACAACGCAACCCAAAGGGCATATAGCAATTCTTTGATAGAAGTGGTTCTAAGACACAGGATTTTTGTTCTTAGTGTTGTGGGTTTTGATCGTTTGCTTGGACATCTCTTCTATAATGAAAACTCAAATTAAAAAAAAATTTAGGCTGGGCATGGCGGCTCATGCCTGTAATCCCAGCACTTTGGATTACAGACTCATGTCTCACTCAAGGCAGAAGGATTCCTTGAGGCAAATTGTTTAAGACCAGCCTGGGCAACATAACAGACCCCATCACTATTAAAAAAAAAAAAAAAAAAATTAGCCAGGTGTGGTGGCTCACATGTGTAATCCTAGTTACTCAGGAGGCTGAGGCAGGAGGATTGCTTAAGCCCAGATGTTGGAGGCCGCAGTGAGCTATAATGACGCCACTGCACCGCAGCTTGGATGTCAGATTGAGACCCTGCCTCTAAAAAAGTAAATCTTGGTAGTAGAAGAAATACTTTTAAAAGCATGTTATTTTAAGTTCGGGGGTAGAAGTGCAGGTTTGTTACATAAGTAAACGTGTCATGCGGGTTCGTTGTGCAGATTATTTCATCACCCAGCTCTTAAGCCCAGTACCCATTAGTTATTTTCCCTGATCCTCTCCCTCCTCCCGCCCTCCACCCTCTGAGAGGCCCCAGTGTGTGTTGTTCTCCTCTATGTGTCCATGTAACGTTCTTTACCTGCTATATTCCTCCAGAAAGCAGAAAAGAAATGGGAAGAAAAAAGGCAAAATCTGGACCACTATAACGGGAAAGAGTTTGAGAAGCTCCTAGAAGAAGCTCAAGCCAATATCATGAAGTCAATACCAAATCTGGAGATGCCACCAGCTGCAGGCCCACTGTCAAGGGGAGATGCCCCAGTGGACAAGCTGGAACTTTCAGGTAAGGTCCAGTCCCACAGCAGGAACATATGGAGGTACATGGCCTTGGGCTACGGTGCCATCCACAACAGGACATACTCATCAACAGAACCAATGTCTCAGTTCTTACAAATCTTACAAAATGTAAAACCTGGAAGAGCAAATCCTCTGGTGTTCCTTAGATCTTTACTACTATCTCTTTTTCTTTCTTTCTTTCTTTCTTTTTTGTTTTTTTGAAATGGGGTCTTGCTCTGCCACCCAGGCCGGAGTGTAGCGGTATGATCATAGCTCACTATAACCTCCAACTACTGGGCTCAAGCAATCCTCCCACCTTAGCCTCCCAAGAAGTAGCTAGGGCTATAGATGTGCACACCACTGCATATGTCTAATTTTTTTTTTATTTTTTGAGAGACAGGTTTCTCACTGTGTTGCTTTGGCTGGTCTCGAACTTCTGGCCCCAAGCGATCCTCCTGCCTCAGCTTCCAGAGTAGCTAGAATTACAGGCTTGAGCCACACTTGATTTCACTACTACTGTTTTACCCTAGCCGTAGAGAAGCTGAGTTCTGTGTTAGGATTCTAGAATAATGGCCAATAAAGGAAAATTTAAATTCCTAGTATTTGCCTTTTCTATGCATTTGTGATACTTCACCGCACGAGCTGGGAAAATATTAGGCCTGCATTTAAGACAAGAGCTTTTTGTATGCTTGCAGAAAGAAAATGGTAGCTTTTATGAGCTACCAGGGGATATTAGATCATAAGGCAAAATTGCATTTTTTAATCAAAATTATTAGAATATATATTTAACCAACTCAACTATGGAAGTTAAATGCCAACCTGGCAATAATAATATAACTTCTAGGAATCTCAACCTATTAAATATTCCATCATTTACAAACCATGCGTCTTATTCTGATCTTAAAATTATGGACCCAGATGTTATTTTACTTGCAGCCTAATGTCTCCTCAGTGTCACATTCCACAGTGCCTTATCCAGCAACTACAATTAATTTGGAAAGGAATCCCCATCTTGGCTTGCATGTCAAGAAACATTAAAGTGGATTCCATTTATAACCACTATGCAGTCATCCCTTGGTATCCACGGGAGATTGGTTCCAGGACTCCCATCGGATACCAAAATCTGAGGATGTTCCAGTTCCTGGTATAACATGGCATGGTATTTGCATGTAACCTACTCACATCCTCCCATATACTTTGTGGGGCCAGCACACCTCTGCTGTGCGACTCTGCTGCCTGCCTCCATATACTTTCAATCATCCCTGCATTACTTATGATACCCAATACAATGCCTACACGTTACTTCATTTGTGTGGATTCAACATTGTACTTGGTGCAAGGCAAATTCAAGTTTAATTTTTTGGGATGCGGAGGGATATTTTCCATCTGCAGCTGGTTGAATCCACAGATGTGGAACCCATGGATGCAAAGGACCACCTGCACCTGTCTCCTCCCCAGTTTTCATCCAGTTCATCCCCTAAAGCTCCACTCACTGCAGCCCTCCCCTTCCGTCTGTGCTAAGAGGCTTTTCTTATTCTTATGCCTTTCCCCACCTGCCAGTTGTGTCAGGTCTGTCTAGGGTCCTGGGCGGGGCAGCTCTTCTCACACAAAGGTGACTTTCCTCCCACAGTTCCCATGGAGAATTTCTGATGGAGAAAATGCCCTAGCTCATCACACTTTTTTTTTTTTTTTTTTCTTTTGAGACTGAGTCTCACTCTGTCACCCAGGCTGGAGTTCAGTGGCATGATCTTGGCTCCCTGCAACCTCTGCCTCCTGGGTTCAAGCAATTCTCCTACCTCAGCCTCCCAAATAGCTAGTATGACAGGCACCACCACACCTAGCTAATTTTTGTATTTTTAGTAGAGACGGGGTTTTACCATGTTGGCCAGGCTGGTCTCCAACTCCTGACCTCAGGTGATCCACCCGCCTCTGTCTCCCATAGTGCTGGGATTACAGGCCTGAGCCACCGGCCAGCTCATCACATTTTTATCTTGCCTAATTCTGCTCTCTCTGCCGCATTATTAATTTTGTCATAGAGTCCTCTGATGTTTCATACAGATCTCATAACTGTTCCTTCTCATGACTGAACAACAAAAGCATATTACATTTTGTTCACTTACCTCATTTTGGCTCTTGATTCTATCTGATTTTTTTAATTTGTATAAATCACTTTTAAAATTACTCCCCAAGGTATTTTGACTTAGTTCAAATGTTCTTGTTTTTTCTTTTTCAATGCATCTCTGACTTGGTCTCAGAAACAGTCCAGTGACGGACAGGCTACCAGAAATGTGTGAAGGTAGCATCCGTGACCTGTAAACATTAGTTTCTGTCATTTTAATTTATTTGTCGTGGAATTATCATTTTTAATGTATTTTTGTTGATTAATGAGGCAAACTTCTAAGTGTAGAGTTTTAAATACCATTTGTATTTCCCCTTGTGTGAATTTTCTATTTGGATAATGGAGGAATATGGATAATGATCAAAAATTGATAAAGGCCGGCGTGGTGGCTCATGTCTGTAATCCCAGTGCTTTTGGAGGCCAACATGGGAGGAATCACTTGAAGCCAGGACTTTAAGAGCAGCCTGGGCAACATAGTGAGACCCCATCTCTACAAAAATTTAAAAAGCAGCTGGGCGTGGTGGCACACACCTGCAGTTCCAGCTACTCTGGGCTGACGCAGGAAGATTGCTTGAGCCCAGGAGTTTGAGGCTGAGGTGAGCCGTGATGGCACCACTACACTTCTGCCTAAGTGAAAGAGCAATACCCTGTCTCAAAAATAAAACAAAAAAGGCCAGGTGCAGTGGCTCACACCTGTAATCCCAGCACTTTGGGAGGCTGAGGCAGACAGATTGCTTAACCCCAGGAGTTCAAGACTAGCCTGTGCAACATGCAAAACCCCATCTCTACACACACAAAAAATAAATAAATGAAATAAAGAAAATTAGCCAGGTGTTGTGGTGCACACCTGTAATGCCAGCTACTAGGGAGGCTGAGGTGGGAGGATCACCTGAGCCCGGAAGGTCAAGGCCTCAGTGAGCCTTGATCATACCACTGCATTCCAGAGTGGGTGACAGTGAGACCTTATCTAAAAAATAAAAAAAATTTTTTAAATGTTGTTTAATTAAAAAATTCAAATCTACTTCCTCTCCAACTTTGTTCTCATTTGCATCCCATTTTTTCTCTGGCCCTCCCTAGGCCAGATTCTACTGTGACATTGACCTTCAGCAGAAAACCCTCTTGCTGATGCTATTTTTTCAGACTGAGGGATGAAGGCTTTGGAGGCCAAGCAGGGGGCTATGGATTTGCCCTTGGGCTCCGATTTTTTTTTAATCTATCCAAGTACTACTCAGCTTTTTTGCATAACAAGAATGTTATTTAATAATATTAATAACAGGCAGTACTTTACATAGCATTTACATTAAGCCAAGTTCAGTATGTAAGTCATTCAATCCTAATGACACCCCAAAGGAAAGGATATTATAATACCCATTTAACAGATGAGAAAACTGAGACTGAGAGAGGTTTAGTAACTTGTGCAGGGTCATTTTGGGATTTAAATCCAGTCGCTCTTTAGGGTCTATACACTTAATGCTTGCTCTATGGAGAGGATAGAAAATGTTTAAATCAGATTGCATTGAGTTTGTAGCAATATACCAGACTTTCTGGATGTTTTCTTGCAACAAGATTATTCTTGCAATGGTGCACTGTTTTCCAGAAGATTCTCCAAATTCAGAACAGGACTTGGAAAAGCTAGGGGGAAAGTCGCCCCCTCCTCCTCCCCCACCTCCTCGTCGAAGCTACCTGCCAGGATCGGGACTCACCACCACGAGGTCAGGCGATGTGGTCTACACCGGCAGAAAGGAGAACATCACCGCTAAGGTCTGATAGGCTAAGCCCTGGTAAACTGGCCTCTGGGTTCAGATGATACCCTTAGACAAGGTTCTGTCTGTTAGAACATAAAAAGTAGTGAGGCAGAGAATTAGTGACTCGATCATACAAGATCCCCAGGAAGCACCACAGGTGGGACAGTGGCAGCCAGTATGATTGGACAAGACCCAGACCATGAGTTTCATCCTTATTTGACTTTTAGCTGCAACAATGTGAAATGCAAATCACAAGCTGTTTCCTATGTGGGCATCATAAGATTGAAAATGAGGGTAGGAGGGGGAAAGAAAGATTATCTTCCAAAGGTAACTGAGGTGAGCTGACACTGTTGTGGGAGTCTATACAGAAAGATGTTCAAAGAACTTTAGATTCCACTTAACTAGCCAAGTGTTAGCTTTTATGTTAAATGTAAAACACAATTTCCTCCAAAGAGATGGAGTGTAGGAGGGCCTTTCATGAGGACTGTGTTAGTCTGTTCTCAGGGTGCTGAAAAACACATGCCTGAGGCTGGGTAATTTACAAAGGAAAGAGGTTTAATGGACTCACAGTTCCATGTGGCTGGGGAGGCCTCACGATTATGGCAGAAGATGAAGGAAAAGCAAAGGGACTTCTTACATGGTGGCAGGCAAGAAAGAGATTGTGTGGGGGAACTCCCATTTATAAAACCATCAGATCTCGTGAGACTCACTCACCACCGTGAGAACAGCACGGGAAAGACCTGCCCCCATGATTCAATTACCTCTCACCTGATCCCTCCAGTGGCACGTGGGAATTATGGGAGCTACGATTCAAGATGAGATTTGGGTGGGGTCACAGCCAAACCATATCAAAGACACTGAATGTTGAGGAGTTCCAATTATATTATCATTATTTAATCCATTCATCAAAATGACAACTTATGCAAACACAAACCCAAACTAAATGCAAAGGGATAAAATAACCTTTCAGCTCTTTTCTCAGCTAAGATCTAGGAAGCCAGTGTTACAGGCAGTGAGGGACCATCTGTCCCTGTTTTGCTAGCACCTAGGAGATGTTAAGCCACTATCCATGGTTTCAATCTCCCACAGGCAAGCAGTGAAGATGCTGGACCAAGCCCACAGACCAGAGCCACAAAATGTCTAGCAGAGGAGCCTGCTTCAGCCTGGACCCCATCCCCACCCTCTGTCACTACCTCCTCCTCAAAGGATGAGGAGGAAGAAGAAGAAGAAGGAGACAAAATAATGGCAGAACTCCAGGTATGTGGGTGCGGTGACTGACATTGGCTCCTTGCCTCCCGCCTGGGTCTCTCCAGCCATGGCACTTACAGATTTGTTAGCGAGAGGGCCAGGAAAGCGCATGGAGCGGGACCATAGAAGCTGTGTCTTCTGGCCTTGGCCTTTGCTTTCCCAAGATGGCGCTGAACAAGGCTCTCAGGGTGCCTATATGATGTGCAAGGAATGACCGTTTCACAAAACTACTCACGCTTTCCTAACTCTGGCTGGTAGGATTGATTCTCCTTTCTTTCCATCTTAAGAGACTCTGCTTCATTTCAAAAGCAAGTAAGATAAGGATTAGAAATACCAGCCATTGTCCTGTCTTGATAAGGACAGACTGAAGCACACGTTAGGTGGGTTCCCATTCCTTGGCTTTACCACTTAGAGCCACTGACCTTGGATGGTGGACTCAAGGCCAATGACTGGCTTCCTGTGGTCCATACCAAGTCCCTGTTCAATATCAATGTCATCTTTTCAGATATTATGAAAAGCTGAATTATTTTGTTTTCCATTTTCCTTGGTCTATTTGAGAAATGATACTGTATTAGTTTTAGATATTTATTTTTTAACTATGACATAGTCCACTCATAGGATGAAGGATGGGGTGCCAAGGTTGTGCCCAAAACTGATCCCACATTCCCATCACGGATGTGATTCTACCTCAGGTCTATGTCCTGAGAACTTGTCTCATCAGAGACATGTACACAATTCCTAGAACAAACTTTGTGTAGAATATTTCATTTGCCTCATGCTTCTTATAGGATTTTTCTGTCAATCAGATAGTTGGAACACCAGCACCTTGGGGCTCAAAAACATGTTAGCTTTTTACCAGTGTACCAATGGCTTTGTGCCAACCCATAAATTTTCATTTTTTCTTTGGAGTAGGAAGAACTTTCAATCCACATGATTTTCACTGCACTTGTTCTACTCTGGTTTCCATGGTAATAACTGCCAAAATTGAACTGCCTGGATTTTGCAGGGAAAACAGAACTGCTGGTTGAATTGACACATTCATGAGCCCTTTCACGCTTCACTAAAACTCACAGCCTAGCCTGGGACATCCCCGCAACCAATCAGGCTATTTGCAGGTTTTTAGAAGGCTTGGATAATTGTTTTCATAGGAACCCCAGATTTATAAAGCTGGTATCTTTCAGGCTTGTGGATAATTTTTTACACCTCTGTAAGAGAAATACTAAATTTGTTGCAGCCACTTATAGCCCACCACTGAGGGACACTTTTCTCCATTGAAGTCTAAATATTTGATGCCCTCTTTGACTATTTTACAGACATTGGCATATCTGGCTTCATGCCATATTCTTGGTGGTTAGATAATAAGAGTGGTGGCCGGGCGTGGTGGCTCACACCTGTAGTCCCAGCATTTTGGGAGGCCGAGGCGGGCAGATCACCTGAGGTCAGGAGTTCGAAACCAACCTGGCCAACATGACAAAACCCCATCACTACTAAAAAATACAAAAATTAGCTGGGCATGGTGGCAGGTGCCTCTAATCCCAGCTACTCAGAAGGCTGAGACAGGAGAATCACTTGAATCCGGGAGGTGGAGGTTGCAGTGAGCCAAGATCATACCACTGCACTCCAGCCTGGGTGACAAGAGTGAAACTCTGTCTCCAAAAAAAAAAAAAAAAAGTGGTGAATGAAGTACTCTAACCTCCTTAACTCAACCAAACCCTGTTAGCCCTCTGGCTGGGATAAAAACCCAGCCTGCTAAATCTGCAACTCGGTCAATGGCCTGTGGCCATAATGCTTCTCTTATTTCTACACCTTCTCAAGGCAGGACAAGGAGAAGCTATGGCCCCTTCTAAGGACAATTGTGCAACCACTTTCTGTGTGTGTGCTCCACATCTCCAGGCATCAGAAGAAAAACAGGCTCTGAAATCGAGGGCCTAATAGCTCAAAGGAGATGGCAGTTGGCATTTGTAAGCAGCACTCTAAGTAAGCGGATAAACCAAACACATCCAGGGCATGCTAGGACTGGTGTGACTAAGAAACAGCAAGGAGGCCAGGTGCAGCAGAGACAGGGGAGCAAACAGTCTGGACAAAAAGGCCAGAGAAAGTCCCTCATCAGCCACCTTCAGATTTTAGGACTAGTGATGGAATGTTTACTGAAAGAGGACATATATTATTCTTTCTGCCAGCAGAGATACCTCCAAATGACAACATTTGACATAAAGAAAACACTAGGCAATTATTTAGGCTGATTCATTTAAATATGTGGTCTTTCGCCGGGCACAGTGGCTCATACTTGCAATCCCAGCACTTTGGGAGGCTGAGGTGGGCAGATCGTTTGAGGTCAGCAGTTTGAGGCCAGCCTGGCCAACATGGTGAAACCCTGTCTCTACTAAAAAAACTACAAAAAATCAGCCAGGCATGGTGGCAGGTGCCTGTCATCCCAGCTACCTGGGAGGCTGAGGCAGGAGAATTGCTTGAACCCAGGAAGCAGAGGTTGCAGTGAGCTGAGATCTCACCACTGCACTCCAGCCTGGGCGACGGGGCGAGACTGCCTCAAATAAATAAACAAACAAACAAATAAAAATAGTTTTTAATCCTAGCTGCACATTAGAATTATTTTGGGAGTTAAAAAAAAAATTCCTACAGCTCAGAGATTCTGATTTGTGTGTTATCTGAGTGGGGTCTCAAGAGTATTTGAGAACAACAGTGTTTTTTTTTAACCTGGGTGGTATATAGCCTGGTTGAGAACCACTGATGTCCATAAGTTTGGGTCCCTGAGTTACCAGTCTCTCCTCTCATGATCAGGACATTGCTCACATGTCGGCTTCCTTTTTAGCCCTGTAGACACCATCTATGTCTGTACTTTGTCCCTTTGAGAACTGGCCTCCCTGACTTAAATTCACAAGAACCAACTATTGGCTCTTACAGTTTTCAGAGACAAATCTCCAGGATGCAGGCAGCTCCTAGGCCACTCGGAATGACATCGTTGCTTAAAAGCATCACTTTATTCGAAATGAGCCTCAGAACACTTTGGAGCGCGGTAGTACCTATTTCAGAGAACGGTTGTTAAGAGTACTTTTATTCTAAGAGTTAAAGGTTTAAAATGGCTTCTGAGCTTTTGCTGTATAATTTCAATAAAGCTCATAAAAAACAAGGAGGAAGAAAAAAGAAAGATAGTGTTTTGTTTTAATTTATTTACATATTGAGCATTTTTTAAAGGTGAAAGCAAGAAGCCCTCCTAAGTACCAATTTAGGTTCACCCCAGAGAGGCAGAAAAGGTAGTAGTGTCTGTTTTATCTTGGCATTACCAAGAAAGGAAGGCAGCCTTTGCCCCAGGCTCAGCCTCCAAGCCAGCTTTGTCAACATGAGAGAACGTGGGGAGCAGGATTTCAGGGTGCTACCTCCCTAGCCTAAACCTGCCTGCAGGACCCGGGCTGGGGTCCCCAAGCGTCCGGTTGTTCCTGCCTGTTTCCGTCCGTTCTCCTCAGTACCCTTGGATCCCTGTTAACCTCAGTATTTTAATTCCTTAGGCATTCCAGAAGTGTTCCTTTATGGATGTAAATTCAAACAGTCATGCTGAGCCATCCCGGGCTGACAGTCACGTTAAAGACACTAGGTCGGGCGCCACAGTGCCACCCAAGGAGAAGAAGGTAACGTGGCAACTGCACATTTGCCACACGGTTGGGAGTCCTTCCTTCCTTGCTCTGACACTAACAACGGCTCTTGTACTCGACCTTTGTCCCCTCTGTCTTTTTTCTCTCTCTTTTTTTTTTTTTTTTTTTAAACTAATGGAGACACAGGTATAGGTTAAAATCAGAGATATCTTGCTCAGGTTTTCAGAGCAAACACTGTGTTCCAGCCCACAGCATACAATAGTATATGCAGAATTTAGACACTATCTTCCCAAACTAAAGAGTATACCCCTTTCAGTACTTTCTAGAACGACTCTAGAAAGAAATATATAGAAATAGCAACCAAGTATTTAGCAGTTTTTCTAATTTGTAACATCCTTTGGGCAAAAAAGGAAAACAAGTATCTATGTTTAAAAAAATTAGGTAAAAACCAGTCGGGTGCAGTGGCTCACATCTGTAATCCCAGCACTTTGGGAGGCCGAGGCTGGTGGATCACCTGAGGTCAGGAGTTCGAGACCAGCCTGGCCAACATGGTGAAACCCCATCTCTACCTAAAATACAAAAAATTAGCTGAGTATGGAGGTGGACACCTCTATTCTCAGCTACTCAGGAAGCCAAGGCAGGAGAATCGCTTGAACCCTGAAGTCAGAGGTTGCAGTGAGCTGAGATCGCACCACTGCACTCCAGCCTTGGCAACAAGAGCAAAACTCTGTCTCAAAAAAAGAAAAAGTAAAAACCTTTGTTTTGGGGAAGAAAATGCATGGTAGAAAGTACCTACCACCACACACAGGTGTAACTTCATGGAAACATACAAATGTTTATTTGCACAAACGTCCAAGGATGCCAAACAGAATTTTTGCTAAGTATTATCCATTTATAAAGTATACCTTCCAAGATAGTAAGTTCAGTATAGTTTTAGTGTTAAAATATATGTGTGACGCCAAAAAAAAAAAAAATCCAGGCTCTGAAACAAAGTCTGCTGTCATTGTAAAAGTACTCTAGGGAAATGACCATGGCCTGAATGTTTGAAATGCAACTTTAAGTTGCACCTAGAGCATCTATGATTTTTAGATATAGAGACATCTTACTTGAATTAAGCCTCCGTCTAAACTTCAGGATAAAAAGCTTGCAATGACCAATTCAAGGCCTAACGTTTTTCTCCAGGGACTTATCTTTCAGAATTCAAGGATTCTAGCTTTCCTTAAACAAAGTCAAACTAATCAGATGCAAGATAGCCCGATAGCTACTACAGATGGGTACCTCGGTCCATGTATGACAGCTCAAGGAGGTAGATGCTGTATCACAAAACTGAAAGGCTATTCTAACACAACAGTTCAAGAGACACAGGCCAAGGAGGCCAACCCGCTTCTCCTTGGCTCATAGCCACGATGGCGCCCTTGTGTAAACTCTCTGCCACATAAACTGACATGTGACACTGTTAATAGGGGGAAGAGAATCTCACTGTATACCAAGGGGGGTTACTGTTGATAAATGTTTCTCATGAAGAAAACCTGGCCTGGCCTGGTGGCTCACACCAGTAATCCCAGCACTTTGGGAGGCCAAGACGGGAGAATCACTTGAGGCCAGGAGTTATCCAGGGTGCTTATTCTGGATAATTAATCTCACTAGATTAACCTACTTCAGAATGATCATGAGTATCAGACTTCTCTTATCCCCGATTTTGGGTCTTTATTAACCTCTTCCAGGGCTGAGTATTTACCCTTCCATAAATCAGATGTTTTCGTAAGCATTTTTTTATCCTGTCATCACTGAAACTCCAGCCTAGTTCTTCACTTGTATGCAATTTTCCTGTAACCCTGTCTCTCATTTTGGTTTATTGTCCATATGCCTATTGAATGCTTTTCCAATTGTCTTCATAATCCAAATCTCAGGGCCTATAAATACATATTAAAGAGGCATAATTACCTTTCACGCAGAGTCTTGACCATCTAAGACTAAGAAATCATTGTGAGTTTACATGACAATTACGGCCAAGCTCATGCACTTGCTTTGATACATTAATTCATTTTTTTCTAGCCCAGCGATAAAAAGTATAGGTCGTGTGAAAACCAAACTTCACATTTTTATCCTAGTGACTTTACATTGGAGCATTTGTGCTACTACTCAATTTTAAAATACATATATTACGGGGGGGGGCGTGGTTGAAATTTATTTATTTATCTTTGAGACCGAGTCTCGCTCTGTCACCCAGGCTGGAGCGCAATGGTGC
Source organism: Piliocolobus tephrosceles (assembly GCF_002776525.5). Lineage (NCBI taxonomy): Eukaryota > Metazoa > Chordata > Mammalia > Primates > Cercopithecidae > Piliocolobus > Piliocolobus tephrosceles. The sequence continues at coordinate 106,818,852 of NC_045442.1, read as the reverse complement.
AATCTCAGCTCACTGCAACCTCCGCCTCCCGAGTTGAAGCGATTCTCCTGCCTCAGCCTCTTGAGTAGCTGGAATTACAGGGGCGTGCCACTATGCCTGGCTAATTTTTGTATTTTTAGTAGAGACAGGGTTTCACCATGTTGATCAGGCTGGTCTCAAACTCCTGACCTCATGATCCACCCACCTCCACCTCCCAAAGTGCTGGGATTACAGGCGTGAGCCACCACACCTGGCCTGAAATGTTTAATGATGGGAATGGCACGGGCCATGACCAACCAGAACAGACGCCAGCCCTAACCCCCAGTAAATAGACCCCGAGAACATCTGCCACGTATGTGTCTTTAGGTCACATTCCAATTCCATCTGCAATTCAGGGGGCAAGTTCTCATTCGGGTCCTAGCATGATAGGCCGACTCCATATCTGGAGTTGTAACCTTAGGCTGAAACCTTATTTTTTCTTTTTTATTTACATGTATATATTTTTTGAGACGGAGCCTTGCTCTGTCGCCCTGGAGGCTGGAGGGCAGTGGCATGATCTCAGCTCATTGCAACTTCTGCTTCCCAGGTTCAAGCGATTCTCCTGCCTCAGCCTCCCGAGTAGCTGATATTACAGGCGCCCGCCACCATGCCCAGCTAATTTTTGTATTTTCAGTAGCGATGCGGTTTCACCATGATGACCAGGTTGGTCTCGAATTTCTGACCTCAAGTGATCCACCCACCTTGGCCTCCCAAAGTGCTGGGATTACAGGCGTGTGCCACTGCACACAGCCTATTTTTATTTTTTATTTTTGTGTGTATTTGATGGAGTCTTTGCTGTGTTGCCCAGGCTGTTCTCAAACTCCTGGACTCAAGCAATCCTCCCGCCTCAGCCTCCCGAGTAGCTGGCATTACAGGAAGCTCAATTATTTTTCTTCTTTAAAACCTTTTACTTGACATACTCATTGTTTCATATTTTAAATTTAAAATCCCACAAAAGAAGCCATGTGGTTCCACTGCAGCAGCCGAATCATTGCACTCATTTGGGGGCTTCCTGGGGAGCAAGCAGAAGTAAAACAGGAGGTATTTGGTGGCTCGTGCACCCTGTACTTTGCGCAATATTTCCGTGTGATTAATTCTGACTGCGTTGTTTGTGTGTCGTTCCTTGGTTGTGTATGAACAGTCTTTCCATTCTTAACCAAGGTCATAGGGTTGCTCTGTGTTGACTTTGGCTGGGCCCGGGTGTTTGTGCTTTGTGTTGTCATTGCTTTAACCGTAGCCTTCATGGGAATTGTGCTCCATCCTGCTGTAATGAACCACCTCAGCAAGAAGAAAGGGCAGCAGTGCCTTGGAACCGACAAGGCATCACTAGTGTTAGTGTTATGTCAGGGCCTGAGGCTACTGATACGCCTTGGGAAAGGCCAGGCCTCCGGGTGAAGTGCTTTGAATACCTGGGTCCTCACCACTGGATCCTTCAATCCTGAATCTTGGTGGGAGCCTAAGACATGTATCTTCACTCTACACTGGAAAATACAGAGAATGAAAGCTGAGTCGTGATATCACTGTCACCAATTTAACCTCAAATATCTGCTTTGTGAATGTTTAGGTTATATTGTGACAGCATGATGGCTATGAATTGAGGTTATATTGTAACAGCATGATCACTCTGAATTTGGATTTGATCATCTTGGCTATGAGGAGTGTGAAGGTGATTTTGACACTTTGACACCTGCAGTATAAACCGCATTTCAATTTGTCATTTGATCAGGGGAAAATAATGTTTTTTCATCCCAAAATGCCAAACCCAACCAAGGCAGATGTCTTTATAGGACAATCTCCATAATAGAAGCAGAGAGAGGACTGAAATAACGAGCTGTAAGGGAAACTAAAATTCCCCTGGGCTGGTTCCTAAGTTTATAGGCAAGAAAACTGAGGCCAAAGAAGTAAAGTGATTTATCTAAAGTAACACAGTTTAGTGGCAGATCTGGATTAGAATCCAAAGTTTCTGTCAGCCCACACATTGTGCTTTTCACAATTCTTCAGGTTTTAGATTCTGCTAGGCTCACAATCTGATGTTGAAAAGAGGACATGTTAGTAATGACTCTGTCCCTTTATTCTCTTCACTGCTCCCCCACAAATTTTAAATTCTTGAAATCTTTTGCTAATTGAGATTTTCATCTTGTGCAAACACAGGGCATTTTTGGCAGTTGGAGAACAAAGCAATCCAAGGTAAACAGCTCTAGGCTTTGGATTGGTGTGTAACAATTATGCGTGGCCCGCATGTCTTAGAAATGTAATTAAAGGAACGATTTAGTTATAGTCCACTTTTGGGGGCAATGTGGTTTTGTGGAGTAACATGTCCTACACTGTTCTACCAGAATTTGGAATTTTTCCATGAAGATGTACGGAAATCTGATGTTGAATATGAAAATGGCCCCCAAATGGAATTCCGAAAGGTGAGTTCACCAGATCTGTTTTCCAACCGATACCATGCACATTAATTGCCTGCCTCTGCAGATCCATTGCTGATTAACGTGTGTGGTTTCCCTCCTCCGTTCTCCCTCTCAGGTTACCACAGGGGCTTTAAGACCTAGTGACCCTCCTAAGTGGGAAAGAGGAATGGAGAATAGTATTTCTGATGCATCAAGAACATCAGAATATAAAACTGAGATCGTAATGAAGGAAAATTCCATATCCAATATGAGTTTACTCAGAGACAGTAGAAACTATTCCCAGAAAACTGTGCCTAAGGTCAATTTCAGTTTCTCTGGCATTAGTTCATTAGCAGATGAAATAAGCAAAGGGTCTAAAGTCTCAGGCCTGCAATACTCTATAGCGGACACGGAGAACCAGAAGCTGAATTATGGAAAGACAAAGGAGATGGAAAAGCAAAATACGGATAAGTGTCACATTTCCTCTCCTAGTAGATTAACAGAATCAAGTGTGCATGATTTTAAAACAGAAGATCAAGAGGTTATCATGACAGATTTTGGCCAAGTCGTTCTAAGACCCAAGGGGGCAAGGCATGCTAACGTGAACCCTAATGAAGACGGAGAATCCAGTCCAAGTTCTCCCACTGAAGAAAATGCAACCACTGACAACATTGCCTTCATGATTACCAAAACCACTGTCCAGGTTCTTTCCAGTGGGGAGGTGCATGACATTGTTAGCCAAAAGGGAGAAGACATACAGACGGTTAATATTGATGCCAGAAAAGAGATGGCCCCCCGACAAGAAGGGACTGATGGTGAGGAGCCAGTTGTGTGCCTGGACAAGAAACCAGTGATCATCATTTTCGACGAGCCCATGGACATCCGGTCTGCGTATAAGAGACTTTCAACTATCTTTGAGGAGTGTGACGAGGAATTAGAGAGAATGATGATGGAGGAAAAGATAGAGGAGGAGGAAGAGGAGGAAAATGGAGATTCTGTAGTCCAGAATAATACCACTTCCCAGATGTCTCATAAGAAGGTGGCCCCGGGCAATCTTAGAACAGGACAACAGGTGGAAACAAAGTCACAGCCACACTCTGTGGCAACAGAGACCGGAATCCCAGGGGGACAGGAAATGAACAGAATGGAGCTGAACAAGTTCAGCCACGTGGATTCTCCACATTCGGAATGCAAGGGTGACGACCTGACCGATGGCCAGTTTGAAAGCCCCAAGAAAAAGTTTAAATTCAAATTCCCTAAGAAGCAACTCGCCGCTCTCACTCAAGCCATTCGCACGGGAACTAAAACAGGGAAGAAGACTTTGCAAGTGGTAGTCTACGAAGAAGAGGAAGAGGACGGCACCCTGAAACAACACAAAGAAGCCAAGCGCTTCGAAATCACTAGGTCCCAACCTGAAGACAGCCCTGAAAACATGCTGAGGAGGGAAGAACAGTCCAGCATCGAGAGCACATCTCCGATTTCAAGAACTGATGAAATTAGAAAAAACACCTACAGAACGTTGGATAGCCTGGAGCAGACCATTAAACAGCTCGAAAATACAATCAGTGAAATGAGTCCCAAAGCCCTAGCTGATACCTCAGGTTCTTCCAACAGAGATTCTGTTGCAAGTTTATCCCACATAGCCCAAGAGGCCTCTCCCCGGCCCTTGCTAGTTCCGGATGAAGGCCCCACTGCCCCAGAGCCCCCTACGTCAATACCTTCAACTTCACGTAAGGTATCTTGGTCTGCTGGAAAATGAAAAGACCCAGCTGCTTTCCTAAATCTGCCATAATCACCATTAGCGAAAGGTGTCTTGTGACTTAATTGCTTTCTTTCAGGTGGCTTTTTTTTTTTTTTTTTTTTTTTTTTTTTTGTCTGTTCGCCATGAAACCCTTCTTTCATACTTTCTCCCTCACCTTCAAAACAACAACTAGGTGTCTAACAGCTAATCAATTCTGGTTTTGCCTCTGTTGCTGACTGGTGTTGGGTAAACACGAGGCTGCCGGGTCAGCCATGTGCTGTTGAAATCATTGCTCTGATACTCACATTAAAATCCGTTTGATCAGTAGTGAGCAGTTGATTCTGTTTGATTCTTCTGATTAACCCCAGTTGGTGTCTCCTAGATCTGTCCTGCATGTAGGGCTGTGGCTTCTCACCTTGAGCTTCTCTGAACATAGTGGAGCAGCCTCACGGATGACCTACTCACGTGCTTCTCCTTCTCTTCCCCCTCTCACTGGTCCTTCCCACAGGGCTCCAGCGGGGCCCCACAGACGAGCAGGATGCCTGTCCCCATGAGTGCCAAGAACAGACCCGGAACCCTGGACAAACCTGGCAAGCAGTCCAAACTGCAGGATCCCCGCCAATATCGTCAGGTAGTTTTACCTTAAACCCAATTTTGGATGGACGCTATTTCAGTTAAGAAGCAAGTCACTGACTTAGTTTATACCAAATATTGTGCTTACTTTGTAAGATAACGGTTTACATAGACATCCTGGATCTGGGGGCATGAAGAAAGTCTAAAAACCATTTGTTAAACTTTTTCACCACACTTTTGCATGCTTGCAGTAAAACATCTTTTACTTTGTGACTCCAAGCTCCAAATTTTAACTGTTAACACACGGTGCCAGACCAGGTGGCTTTTCTTTGGTGAATGTAGTGTTTCATCTGAACACCTCGGGAAGCAGAGACAAACCAACCTGTGGTGGAACTGCCCTTAACGTCACCACTACTAACGTCTATGTTGACTGTATTGCGTTAGAAGCACATTAACGCTCCGTCAAAATGCCCGACCCCCACCCCAGTAATTATCCAGACGCATGGCCCACCTGGCACACGGGAAATGGTAGAGCTGGAATGATGGGACTCCTCTCACAAATGCGTTCTTCCTTTCCTCCTTTCCTGTCCATCCTTTGCTATGTACGTGGGGGGTTTCTACCAGGTCCAGTAAAGCACAACAAGACTTAGCTCAGGCCTTGAACTGTGTTTGGTTGGTTTTCTTTGATTGAATTATTCTCAGAAGGGCTGTGTTGCCAGGCCCTGTGGGTTGGTCACGTGTCCACCTTTCTGACAAAATGTCTCCCGCCATCTTTATTTGCAGGCTAATGGAAGTGCTAAGAAATCTGGTGGGGACTTTAAGCCTACTTCCCCCTCCTTACCTGCTTCTAAGATTCCAGCCCTTTCTCCCAGCTCTGGGAAAAGCAGTTCTCTGCCCTCTTCTAGTGGTGACAGCTCTAACCTCCCTAATCCACCTGCTACTAAACCATCGATTGCTTCTAACCCTCTCAGCCCCCAAACAGGACTCCCACCTGCTCACTCTGCCTCCCTCATCCCTTCTGTCTCTAATGGCTCTTTGAAGTTTCAGAGCCTTACTCATACAGGCAAAGGTCACCATCTTTCATTCTCACCGCAGAGTCAAAATGGCCGAGCACCCCCTCCTTTGTCATTCTCCTCCTCCCCTCCTTCCCCCGCCTCCTCCGTCTCACTGAATCAAGGTGCCAAGGGCACCAGGACCATCCATGCTCCCAGCCTCACCAGCTACAAGGCACAGAACGGAAGTTCAAGCAAAGCCACTCCATCCACAGCAAAAGAAACCTCTTAAAGGTCAAATCCTATCAGGCACAAGTCGGAGTTACGTTAAAAACAAAACAAATTAACAGTCTACAACAACTGTTTTCACAAGAGAATGTAACATATTGCTGTATCGTTTGAGGCTTAATGCTAAGTATGTGCTAAATACTGGATTAATAGATTTCAGTAAAGCTCGTTTGTTTTTCTTTTTTTTTTTTTTGGTTTTGGTTTTACCTAGTTGCTATGGTGTCTACCGTCTATACTCAATACCTATAAAATGCAGTAAGCATGTGTTACAAAACGAGGTTCTGGTGGGAGAGAAAGGTGCGTGTGAGACGGAAGAATTGTCTTAAGCATATAAAACATGTATGATTCCAGAATTTTAGTATGTTTTGTATAAAACTATTTTTCATTACGGAGACTAGAAGTGAACAGAGAATTACACAAGTGTGACTATACAAATTGTAAAAGATACTATAATATTTCCTTTTATTTTAGTGTTATTTAGCTTTATTACAGATTTCTATTTTTGTCAAAACTTCATGGTTCCTTTCAAGATCTTTTTTGCCAAAACATTTTGATACTATAGCATTGTACATTTGAAAGTAGTGTGCTAGACTATAAAACCAATGCACTTCTACCTGAGCCCTACACACAGGCATATGTAGAAGGCAATTTATCAAACCTATTGCACTGCCATGAAAAGTATGTATAATAATTTGCTAGCCCAAGCAAGCTAGTTTTCTTTGCTTGCTTCTTTTCTTTCTTTTTTCCTTCCTTTTTTTTTTCTTTTTTCTTTTTTAACATGTTGAGGTTCTCTAGTTGTTTTCTTTGGAGTATCTAACCCCTTCTTTTGTTTTCTGAGACCTGGTAACCCACGCTCTTGCATTGTGGATTTTAAAATGTACACTCTGTACGGTTCTGTAAACCGAAAAACTTTTGTAAATATATAAATATACATAGACATTAAAATACTGTATGTGACAGCACATAGAGTAGTTTTCCCACACCAAAGTTAATTTTTATGCATGCTTTAAAAGTATATATCGGGATGGGCAGAAATGGAAGTATCCATACATTTTTAAAAAGCAACAAGTTTGCACAGCTAGAGTGTTTTTGTAAATAAATGTATTTGTATAACACAGTCATGTAATATACAGAACTATAAGCAGAGACTTTGCAAAACTAAATAAAGGGCTGCATGCTTATTATTTTTTGTACCTTGTCACTATAACTACTTCCTAGTCAAAGAACGAAATGTAACTGTTACCAAGTTTAATGTTTTTCTGCTTTGAGGCTTTGAGGGATATAACCACATCCACTCAAGAGGACACTACTTTTCTGAAAGCTCTGGGGTGACTAATGATGAATTCCTAATAAATTAATTGCAAGTGTGGTGCCTTGGATGTGACCTGTTGGCTCTCTCTCTTCTCTGTGGCTTATCAAGGTGTGGATGACAGAAAGCAAACCTGGACACAGAGTTTCCACCCTCCGTTCCTGGAGGGGCTCTTATTATTTTCTCTCTTTTTCAAAAACTTCCAGCAGAAGTAAAGTGGAAATAAAATGTCTTTATCACTTGGCTTTTTTTCTTTTGAGTCCTCAACTTAAAAAAATATTGTTGGCCTAGAGGGAAATACGCTAACATTACACCATGTGTTTTCATTTTTTTAAATGGGAAGAAGCCAGGCACAGTGGCTCATGCTTGTAATCTCAGCATTTTGGGAGGCTGAGGCAGGAGGATCACTTGAGGCCAGGAGTTCCAGACCAG
>NC_045442.1:106777657-106811099 GCF_002776525.5 Piliocolobus tephrosceles | reverse complement strand
AAAAAAAAAAAAAAAATTTTAAGTTAGGTGGGCATGGTGGTGTTTGCCTGTAGTCGCAGCTACTCAGGAGGCTGAGGCAGGAGGATGGCTTGAGCCTGGGAGGTGGAGGCTGCAGTAAGCTATGATCACACCACTGCACTCCAGTCTGGGTGACACAGCAAGACACTGTCTCAAAAAAAAAAAAAAAAAAAAAAAGGAAGAAAGTAAAAACAATACCAGGATTATGAATTAACCACAGGAAGAATCTCAGGAAACTACTTAGATTTTTCACCTCCAGAATGTTTCATTTGGTGATTTGATGTAAAAAGCAAATACTCTTGGAACTCGGTTGTTCGGTGTTACTGAGTTTCAGGCTTACTTACTTCAGGATGCCTTTGCCAGAAATATTCATCTCTCTGCTCACTATGTTCATGGCAGTCCCGTGTTTCAGGGGGCACTTAGGAAAGTAGGATCCAACATTTCAGTCATGTCCCATGATCACCTTAATGACATTATAGTCGTTTATATATAAATATATCTCACAGCTATTTCATGCCAATTTATTTGCTTCTGTTTATGGACAAGCTGAAAATTCTTTATAAGCAGCAGAACAGCAGATGGTGGGCTCACTTTTGCAGTTTCACTTCACACTTCCCAGAGCTCTGGCAAGGTCACAGAGGTGATGGTAATTTCCGTTAATGTCATGAAGGATGGGACCTGTTCACCAGGTAAGGGAAGACTCCACACGGTCCCATCCACTGCCCTGAGATCCGGCCCAGTGCTGCCTGCCTCTTCAGGAAACTGGAGGAGAAACTACCATGATTGGAGAAACCAGCGTCAGGTGCTGCAAAGTCTTCCTCTCACAGCACAGACCCAGGAGGTGCCTGTCTAAATTAGTGCAGTATAGCTCCTGCCTCGGTACCTATTCTTAGGCCGGACCTAAGTGTTTTGAAACCTTGTTGTACCCCCGCCCTCTCTGGCCTCATTAAAACTTTCCCTCCCTATGTGGTTGTTTGAAAAATAGAGCCCAGGCTCCTTCCTCATCCCACCAACCAAAAACCCAACATTTCCCACACCTGTGGGCCCGTGGTAAAACCTGATGATTAACACCAGAGCCGTGTCAGTAAGTTTCCCCTGCACACGTGTTTTATTGAAACTAACGAATCCACGACCCCCATGGGAAAGCCTAAGTGGTAACGCCCCGGACCCTGATAAAAGCATAGCCCCACAGGCTCACTCACTCGCTCCCCACCTCCTGGATGAGCTCTGCTGCGGCTGCCTCCGGACCTCCCATGGAGGCCCCCCCCGCCCCCACCCTCTCTGGAATCTGTAAGTAAGACATTTCCTCTGTTTGATGCATTTTGGTTTCACCTCATTGTGCCTTAGCTGACCAACACACCCAAACCTAACTACACCCCATTCCATCAGGGCTTCCCTAAAGAGGGGCTATCTCGGCTTACGGCCACTCTCGACAGGGAAACTTCAAGACCACGTTAGAAACTGTAGCAATAAAAACTCACAATAGCACCTCGGTTCTTTGAATATCTCCAGTGAATGACGTCGGGTAGGATGAGCTGAGCTCCTGGGTTTTCAGATTTTGCTAAACTACATTTAACAGACACTCAGTTACGACAGTCTCGTTTCTTTTTTCTTTTTTTTTTTTTTTTTTGTTTTTGTTTTTGTTTTTCTTTTAAGAGACAAGGCCTTGCTCCGTTCCCCAGGCTGGAGTGCAGTGGTACACTCACACCTCACTGCAGCCTCAGACTCCGGGGCTCAAGCGATTCTCTAGCCTCGGCCTCTGGAACAGCTGGGATTACAAGCATGCACCAGCACACCTGCTTGTCTTTTAAGTTCACCATTCCATTATTCGCTTAAACGAAAAAGACTCTTAGAAATAAACCACGTGGCTTCTCAGGTTCATTTAACAAAATCGGTCCATTCATCCAGCCCTCACTGAGCATCTTTCGCACATAGGGTGGGGTGGGGAGGGCATCTGGCCATGGCATCAGTGCTGCTTTCTGGTTGACCACCTTGGGCATGTTTTGGCCTCTTCACCTGTTCATGGAGAATAATAGCACCTACTAAATAGGATCATTGGGAGGATTAAATACAATGTATACAAAATTCTGAAAACAGAGTTGAACATACTGAGCACTCAAAAGTTAATGAGGGCTGGGCACAGTGGCTCACGCCTATAATCCCAGCACTTTGGGAGGCCAAGGCAGGTGGATCACCTGAGGTCAGGAGTTCAAGACCAGCCTGGCCAACATGGTGAAACCCCATCTCTACTACAAATACAAACAAATTAGCCGAGTGTGGTGGTGCACATCTGTATTTCCAGCTATTCAGGAGGCTGAGGCAGGAGAATCGCTTGAACCGGGGAGGCTGAGGTTGCCATTAGCCGAGATCGTGCCACTGCACTCCAGCCTGGGCAACAAGTAAGACTTTGTCTCAAAAACAAAAAAAAATAGTTAATGAGGATGATGATTATTACTGCTGTGGTGACAAGCGGGACACTGTTCTGCTCTTAAGAGGCATCGGTCTAGTTGGGGAAAGCGTGGCGCACACCCCAACACAGATCAAGTCACAGCTGATGCAGATGGGGGAGTGTGAGCCGTCCTGGCAGTCAGCTGCAGGAGGGCACAGCAGCGGGCTTGTCTGGTGCTTCACGGAGGTGGTGGCACCTGGCACTGACAGGTATAATACAGAACTTAAAATAGTGTTAAAGCATTTTTAAAGAAGCTGGTTTTCTTTTAATGCTACTTGTGACTGGATTTTTTTCCAAAGTAAAATAGGCATTCACTTGGATGCAGAAAAGCCCAGGCCCTGGGAATTGTGGCTCAGAACTGTGGTTCTTTTGTGAAGTTCTATTTGCAGGCTTGGGAGAAGGTGCTCCCAGGTCACACCAACCCATATTCCCCAGATGATGCTCATTCCTGGGCTTGAGTGACAGGGGCCAGGCCCATGGGGTAAGAGGGACCCATCCACTGGGTGCTGAGAGCAGGCCTGGCCACTCCCCTCCCTGCAGGCCAGATTTAAAACATAAACCCGGGCCTCTTCCTGAATGCCCCACCTTGTAACTCTAGCTAGGGTCCTTCCCACCTCCAAGGCTCAGTAAATGCAAAGGCATTTCAGAGCAACTGGGAAATTGCTTGGAGGAAGTAGAGGAATGACAACTGCTTCAGCTGAAAATTCCAAAGGTAATCTTGCAAAAGAGGCCAGGTGATACTGTCCAAGAAAACCTACTCCCGGCACTGGGCAACCACTCATTCCTTGATCTATGCTCCTAAGAAGGTAATGTCCGAAAGAATAAAGTAACCCCAAAAGCACCTCTGAGAACCCCAGGCCGTCCCAAGGTGCATGTCCTTCTAGCTCCAAGTCAGGCGCCCACCTTAGAAGCAAATGTTTGCCCTGATGGAACCAGGAAGGTTAAGTTATGCTCACCACTCTGCCAAGAATGCAGGAGAGCTTACAGTGCATGCCCTCGATTTGCACAACATGCTTAATATTTTAATTGCCCGACATATGGGGTGGTCCTTAATCCTTGTGTCTGTGAACACATCAGCAATAACTGCCATCTGTTGCCTATTATGGGCCACGTAGAATGCTAAGGTGTTTTGCATCTATTGCCTTTTAATCCTCACGAACACTGAAAAAGTAGCTGTCATTTATTCCTCCCCACTTCGCTGTAGGACACTGAGAAGAGGGAAGAGGTGACAAGTGCAGTATGCATCTCTGGGCACTCGGCCATCCTGCTTGAGGTGGGGGCTGCTCGGGTTGCCCCTTTGAAAGAAGGTGGCTTTAAGGGGAGATTTTTCATTCCTGGAGCAAACAAATGAGCAAAAAATTATCCCTTTATGGGATTATTAGATTGCAAATTTTGGTTGCCTCACCTTCAAAAGATGCATAGGTAGAGACGCCCTCCACTTAAAGGACTAACATTCTCATCTAGTATTGTTGGAAAGGTGGTGAATCTGGATTGGAACCTGGGATAGGGACTGCTCTTCTCCTAAGCCCCAGGTGGTCAACTACAGCTCTCGGGCCCTGGGCTGGGACTGCAGGGAAGGCTTCACCCGCCAGAGAGACCATACCCCAGGCAAGTCAAGCCCAGCCTAGGTCCTACTCCTACCAGGCCCCGCCTCCTCCTGGCCTTGCCACGCCCCTCCAGGTAATGCCTCATCCTGCCGCAGCTAAGACACACCACACGTTTCTGGTCACACCCTTCCAGCCTCACCATGCCCCTCCTGCTGGTGCCTTCCGCAACTTCAGCTGGTGGAGACCAGGGTAAGCGGCCCCCAGGTGCCTCCTAAAAGGGTTTACTTGAAGTTCAGCTTCTTGGCAGGGACTTGGGAGTAGATACCTCAGACTCTCAGAGTGATCCTTTGAAATTCAAGGATAAGTCTCCATTCCAATAGATCCAAGCTCCCTTTTAGTTACAAATGTTTCGTAAGAGATGAAATTCCTTATGACATCTCCTACCTACTCACCTAGTTTGAAAAATAAAATGCAATGCCCTAGTGGCACTATAACAAAGTTATCGTTACATCCATGCCATACACGCACCCATCAGCAGAATTCGGCAACACACTCAGACAAATCGTACCAGGGACTCGAACGCTGTGAACTGGGCTGGTAATGTGACTTTTGCCAAATAGCGAATGACTGTTTAAAGCTTTGAACAAAGCAGAATACGACTCTCCCTCACTTTACGTGTTCCTGAAAATTTTTGTTGCACATTTTGAGGCTGCAAAAGGGTTTAAATATAAAATAAAATTGGCCTCTACACTCGGATAATTATAAGCAGGGTTTTCCCTTATGCAGATGTCCAGTAGGATGTGACCAGGTCGTGCTGGGGGTGGCGGGGCGGGGGGCCGTTTTTCCTGGGCAGCTGACTGTAGGACATCCCAAATCAGCATCCCTGACCCCTACACACTAAAATGCCAGTTTTGCTTCCAACATTGGGACAACTAGAAAACTCTCCACAAATACACAAAACTGCCTCTCAAGGGCAGCACTGCTGTGACTTAACCACTGGCACAGAATAATGAACAGGGGCCTCACTGTTGAGTTGGGACAAACCCTGAGGGCATTAGGACCCCACAGGGGGCCTCCAAAGTACCCAGCCCAGTGACCCCTCCCTGTGTAAGAGCAGCCCTTAGGGATACATGGAGAGCTGGGGGTGCCTCAGTGACCTGCCACTCCCGGGGGATTTTTGGGAAGCCCATACTGGTATTAGCATTTATGTTCTTTTCCTTCATGCTTGGAAGACCAAATGATGAACCAGGATAGGGTCAGGTGAGGTGGCTCACACCTGTAATCCCAGCATTTTGGGCGGCTGAGGCAGGTGGATCACCTGAGGTCAGGAGTTCAAGACCAGCCTGCCCAACATGGCAAAACCCCACCTCTACTGAAAATATAAAAATTATCCAGGTGCGGTGCTGTGTCCTGTAGTCCCAACTACTTGGAAGGCTGAGGCAGGAGACTTGCTTGAACCAGAGAGGTGAGGGTTGCAGTGAGCCAAGATAGTGCCATTGTACTGTAGCCTGGGTGATAGTGAGACTCTGTCTCAATTTAAAACAAACAAAACAACATGAAAGGAACCCAATCTCTAAGCAATTGACAGGAGGGAAGGAAGACAGCATCTTGGAACAATGTGTGGGAATGGATGTCTCGAGGTGGAGTGCTGAAGCCCTGGGCTTAGCAAGATGGAACTGGGTACCTGGAACTTAGAACCAGGGCCCTAGACTGCCATAGACACCATCTCCTTTCTGACTTAAACATGAAAACATTGGGAACAGGTGGTGACCAGTGGGGTACACCCCTGCAGGGGAGGAACCCAAGAAAGCTGGACCCTCTACTGGGAATAGGCTCGGCTGGTGTTCCAGCTTCTCAAACCCATCTGCACACTGCAATCCCCAAAAAGCTTTCAAAATTCTGCCGCCTGGGCCCTTCCCACAGATTCTCATTCAGGTGCTCAGAGGTGCTGCCTCAGCAAGGGGAGGCTTTTAAAACACCCCCAGGTGATTCTAATGGGAAGCCAAGGCTGAGAACCACAGTGTCAAGCCAGAAACGTGGAGGCCCAGGTGCAGTGAGAAGATGCCCTTTCTTAAAAATAAAGGTGACTGTTACCAACTACAGGAGAGCCGCGCTTGAAAAAGTACAGCTCAGCCACCACTTTTGCATTTAAAAAAAAAAAAAAAAAAAAAAAAAAAAAAAAAAAAACCCCAAATGTTTTTGAAAGAAACAGTTGAAATGTCTGGACTTAATTTTTGTCTTCTATGTAGTGTCACTTGGGGCATTTTAGAGTTTGGCTTTGTGTTCTGATACTTCCAGACTGCAGGGGCCTTCCAGTGTTGGCTGAGTTTGGAGCTTGTTTTATTTGCCAGGAGCTAATGTGTATATAAGTGCCCTTGAATTTGGAGTAATTTAGGGATTAGAGTTCAAGAAAGTACAGACAAAGGTCTTTCCTTAGCCTCTGGAAATTCTAGTAGTCCCAAAAATGGTTCCTCATACTTGGCTGAATGAGACATTACACGCATATTTGTTACAGAGGTCCTACTAATAATGCCTGTCGTTTTAGTGATGTATTTCAAATGTTCCTCCAGGCTTCCAGTGGACATAGTGTCAATAGGTGAAGCCAAAAATCAGAAGTGCAGAGCCACTCCTTGAAGGAGAGAGATTCCGGGAGGGTGGCTCATGCAGCTATGATTTGGGATCTGAGGATAGGGCAGGAGAGTGAGGATAGGGATACGGATACGGAGACTCGTGGTTCCAGTAGAGAAACCCTGGGCAGGCGAGAGCCCATCCCAGTCTTCAGCCTTGCGAGGCAAGACCCGGAGGGTGGCGTGGAGGTTCCCTGCCCATCAGGTTAAAAACATAAGCAGCACCAGGCCAAATCTAAGAGGTCCCCTCTCCTCTCCAATTGCCCTCAGTCTGTCCCTCACTGCTCAGAGATTGTGCACTTTCAGGGAGCACCTCCCCAACACGACCAACATCCACCCCACACATGATCCCGCCCATCAGCATGTAGACAGGTTGCTTTTGCTGCTTCACCACCCTCAGCCCTTCCTCAGTTTCTCTATTTTGTGTGCATGCCCGGTCTTCACCCCCTGCTTCTCCCACTTCTGGTTCTTGAATCACCGTGAAATGATTACCTCTAGTGTCACCTACATCTCTGTATCTCCATACCTGGGGCACATTTTTATTCCTTGCCTTTGGCTTTATGTAAAGCCTTTACCTACAAGTGTTCCATATGAAACAGATGAAAGCCCCTTTCTATGGATGAAGGACAGTAGGGACCAACCTTGCATCCTTACCGATCAACACACCTCTGCCAGGCAACAGGAACCCAGATGATCCCCAACGTTGGGAAGTGACAGTCGAGCCGTCCTGTCTGCAGCATGTTGATTGGATCACACTTTGAGCCAGCATTAAAAGTGGTGTTCAGGACCACTCCTTAAAGAGATTTAATCTAACATAGTACCTTAGACAGATTTAGGATTGCAGATGGATTAGAGACTGTATTAGTTCATTCTGGAATTGCTAAAAAAGAACTACCTGAGACTGGGTAGTTTACAAAGAAAAGAGGTTTCACTGACTCCCAGTTCTACAGGCGGTACAGGAGGCAGGGCTGGGGAGGCCTCAGGAAACTTACAATCATGGCAGAAGGCGATGGGAAAGCAGGCACATCATATGTGGTGGGAGCAGGGACAAGAGTGTGAAGGAGGAAACGCTACACGCTTTTAAACAACCAAGTCTCGTGAGAATTCTATCACAAGACAGCACTGGGGGATGGTGCTACACCATTAGAAACCAACCCCATGATCCAGTCACCTCCCACCAGGCCCACCTCCGACACTGGAGATTATAATTCAACATGAGATGTGGGTGGGGACACAGAGCCACACCGTATCAGAGACCTAAGATTTCTTGTATCTGTAAGGAAGCCAGAGTTTGTCTTTGACCTGTTTGGTCTCCTCCCTTGAGTGTTGTCCCCTTTGTGGTTTTGCACTCATCTGACCACACACACCAGGGTCTGAGTCTGGGGCCTCAGCCGCCTCCTTCCTCATATCTCTGGTGTCCTCTGGGCTGGAAAAGGAGGTCTCTACTCGTTTCTGAGAAATGCTTTTTTTCACCTGACATCAACTCCAGGAAGCTAAGCCAAGAAGGTGTATTTGATTCTTAAACAGTTGGCTAACTTACTTGCAAATGGAGTCAGGGAAGAAAATGTTCAGGAATAACTAGATCATTGTACAGTGCTTGTAGTTGCACATTCTTCAGTCTCACAAATGAATAGAATCCATCGTACAGCAGAAGTTGCCCTGCCAGGCCTGTCGCACCTTCCCCATCCTGCAAAAAGCATGTCCTCTTGCTGAGTAACTCCGGAGAAAGGGGCCCTGACCACCTCCTGCCCCTTCTGCCTGAAATCCCTCAAAGGAGACACTCCCAAGGCCAAGCACCGCATCCCTGCCCCACGGAATCTGGCATCTCCCTATCTTTCAGTGGGCGCCTCACCCACCTGCCCCGCGGCTCCCTCTAGCCCAGCTACCCTGTTCTCTATTCTGTTCCTGAAGCCCCAGCCACAAGCTGCTTTCTGTGCCTGGAATGTTCACCCCACCTCCTCCTCATCCTTCTGATGTCGGCTCACATGCTGCTCACTCCTGGAAACCTAGATCTCGCCCTCTATGAGTTTGCCCTTTTACAGCACTTAGTGGAGACTAAAGTAGACAGCGGGGGAGAGTGGTGGTCAGTAAGTTAAGTGCAGGAATCAATGCCTGTATTATACACAGAGGACCCCAAGGCAGGACCTGCCAAAAATCAGGAAGGTTCACATTCTTCTGTGGGGTGCAGGCTGGGGGACGAGGCATGGGAGGCACGTAGTTCCTTCTGTTCACGCCATTCACATTTAATACTCTTTAAGACTTGAGATTGAAGGCTCCTTTAAGAGGCTACAGCATCTCAGGAAAATACTGTTCACCTGCTGCCATCTGGTGGTCACCTAGAACTTCTGCACCTCGTTGAATTTCTCAATTTCCTTTATCTCAGTTTTTGCGGCAGCTATGTTACATAGTTTCAAATAGCTAGGAGGATTTTTTTTTCTCTGCCTCTCTCTTGAGATGGAGTCTTGCTCTGTCACCCAGCCTGGAGCGCAATGGCGTGATCTCAGCTCACTGCAACCTACGCCGCCTGGATTCAAGTGATTCTCCTGCCTCGGCCTCCTGAGTAGCTGGGATTACAGGCGCCCACCACCACGCCTGGCTAATTTTTGTATTTTTAGTAGAGAGGGTGTTTCACCATGTTGGCCAGGCTGGTCTGGAACTTCTGAACTCGTGATCTGCCCACCTCGGCCTCCCAAAGTGCTGGTATTACAGGCGTGAACCACCGCACCTGGCCAGAAGGAGGATATTGAATGTTCCTAACACAAATGAGAAATGTTGAAGATGATGGATATGTTAATCACCCAGATCTGATCACTATTCCATATATATATATATATATATATATATAAAATTATCACTATGTACCCCGTAAGTATATATAATTATTTGCCAATTAAAACTTTTTTTTAATGTACGTTGTACCAGCCATATGCAGCTGTAGTCCCCGATGAAAATGTGAGGCAGTTGGCATTTGTCCTCAGCTTGGGGCTTCTTTTGAGAACTCCTCTGTGCCTTCCGCCATTTCTATCTTTGGGGAAAGCGATAAACCGAGATATCAGGAAGCTGACGTTCCTTTCCAAGCATGTTAGGGCAATAGGAAGACGGCAACAATGTAATCAAAGGGTCAGGTGTCCAGTGGTGGAATGCCAAGTGTCAGAGTAGAATCTTTTGGGAATTCAAACTCCATGGGAATCCCCAGGATGCCGCCCCTTCCCTTTCCCCTGCCTACTGTATGTTTCACTCCGCTGACCGTGAGGTTGCTGTTCTTTCATTTCCACGTGTGGAATTTCTGGAGGAAGTCCTGCTGTCCACCCCAGGGCTGAAGGAGCTAGAAGCTGTTAAGTGTGTGGATTAAAAAGAATGGATTAAAAAGCACTTTGGAAGGCCAAGGCAGGAGGATCACTTGAGCACAGGAGTTCCAGACCAGCCTGAACAACGCAGTGAGACATTGTCGCTATTAAAAAAAAATAAAAAATAAAAAAATAATGGTGGTGTGTGCCTATAGTCTCAGTTACTCAGGAGGCTGAGGCCGGAGGATCACTTGAGCCCAGAAAGTGGAGGCTGTGGTGAGCCCTGATGACACCACTGTACTCCAGCCTGGGCAACAGAGTGAGACCCTGTCTCTAATGGAGGAGAAAAAAGTATGAACTGGGGAAGGTCCTTACTCAGGTAAGCTAACCAAAGCAATGGTTCAATTCAGAAAACGTATGTCGGAGCAAATAATGGTGTATTTTATCAAAATCTGAACAAACATCGGCAGGCAGAGCCTACTGGGCATGCTCCATCTCTTAGCTTGCACGTTGTGTTTCTAACTGAGCACCTATGACTGCATTACATTCTGAGCAGCAGCAGCCCATGGTTAACTTAATAAAGGCCGTCACCAAAAGCCCCTGAGTCTTCCACCTGTACAAAAGCTAAGCCATGTAGCAACTGTTCTATACTTGTGCAATTGCTATTTTGAACTCAAAGACAAATTTTTATGTATTTATATATATTTATATGTATATATATCTTTGTATATTTATATATATTTTTATATTTATATATTTTTATATATCTATATCCCTGTCCCTGTCACATTTCCACCTGTTTGATTCAACAGACCATTCCAGGTGCATTTAAATAAAATCCAAAACTTTTTCTAGGGCCTGCAGGCTCTGTCAACATCTCTAACTTCACCTCCTGTTATTCCACAGTAACGTTTTGCCTGATGAATAAGTGAAGACATTACCTGTGGATCAGTAACTCTCAGCTTGTGGGTAACCCTTATTTTCCCACAACGCCATAGGATGGTCAGGGGAGCTATGTAGAATTTTCTTTCCTCTTTTTTTTTTTTTTTTTTTTTTTTTAAGAGACATGGTCTTGTTCTATTAGCCAGACTGGAGTGCAGTAGAATGACCATAGTTTACTACAGCCTCAAACTCCTAGACTCAAGTGATCTTCCTGCCTCAGCCTCCCAAGTAGCTGGGACTATACAGGCGTACTAAGTTTTATTATTATTATTATTATCATTATTGTTATTATTATTTGTAGAGACAGGGTCTCACTGTGTTTCCCAGGCTGGTCTCCGATTTCTGGGGTCAAGCAGTCTTCCCTCCTCAGCCTCTCAAAGTGCTGGATTACAGACATGAGCCACCACACACAACCCTGGAATTTTCATCTCTAACAAAGGGTTACATGCTACCAAAGAAGGGAGCACTACTTGGGCATCTGTTTGAATTTCTACTGTCAGTTCTTCCCAAGTCCAGGCTCTCCGACACTGGCATTATGTGAAGGCCCGGGCCTGGGGTGGTGTTATTTTGGGTGTGCTCTGAGTTCTCTGCAGCCTCTGTTGACTTCCCCCAGCAGCACTGATGCCTACAACTTCTGGAGACCACAGCTCTACCTTGGAAGTTCTTAACCTGATGTGATTTTGCCCCTCCCACCCCCCAAATGGGACATTGTGACAGTGTCTGAGATGGTTTTGGTTCTCACAGCTCGGGTGATGGTGTGCTACCAAGATCTAGTCTGTAGAGCCAGGGATGCTGCAGGGCGGCCCCCGACCCCGACAACAGGGAATGATCTGACTCAGTGCATCAGGTGTGCCCAGGCTGAGCAGCTCCACCTTAATTCCACACCTTATTTGTTGAGTGTTTACATCTCTTTCACCCAGGTCCCTGTGAGGATGGGGATGGGGTTTGACCACTTCTGTTCTTGGCCCATGGAAGATGCCAGTGAGTGAGTAGGTAGTGTCATGTTTTATACTCAAAAGCCATTCTCTTTGAAGGAAATCATACACTGGCAGCTGACTCTGACATAGGGTGGCCTCAGTAGGGGAAAAGGGAAATGGAGCATCCCATTCCTCATTTGCAAGGGGCCATCTTTCTCTCTCTTTAAACCCCCCTCCCTCTTTTCCGCTCTCACAGTTTCGCCTCTGCAAACTTTTGCCCTTCCATGTTTGCTTTAACATAAGTTGCCCTGTTACAAGTAGGGTCAAAATTTCAGCCATCACAGGGTGCAGAGTCCTGTCCTCACATCCCAGTATTCAGAATGGGAACAGGAGGCAAACCCATGGCTCTTCACTGTAGCCACTGTGAGAATTAACTGTGGGCTTTAAAAGCTCATCAGCCCGAGGTGAGAAGTTGCCCAGAATTCTGAAGCTCAGCTGGGATGGGGAATTGTTGAGGTGACAAAGGGCTGCTCTGCACACCTCTGCCTGGCTTTGCAGTGGGACAACAGCATCAGGCTGGAGCAAGTGGCCCAAGGAACGAGGTCTCAAACCTGCCAGGGTCATGGCCCTTTGGAGAATCAACTGAAAGCAATGGGCCCTCTCCTGAGGCCTGTCCACAGTTGTGACCATATTCTAGCTCCCTGAGTTAAGAATCCCTGATTTTTCTTTCTAAGTGGCCCCCCAAAAGTTGGGAGTAGATGGCATCAGGGGAGGCAGTGAAGAGCCAGTAGCTTGCCTCCTCCTGCATCCCCAGAAGGGTTCCTACCTGCTATGTGCTCATGTCTCTTCCTTCCCACAACCTATTAGTGTGCACTGACCTTGGAAGAAAATCAGGGCAGCCCTCAGCCTCCCTACTGGTTGCTCTCTCTTAACAGGATCAGGATTACTAGTTCCAAGATGACCCAAATGATGAGTTACTGTGAAGACAGACTTCCATATGAATGACTTAGTTGTATTTTTTTATTTTTTTTTAAATATTCAGTGGTTAGATTAGAAGGAATATCTTGTGTGTATCCTAGATCCCAAACATGCATTAACCAGTTTTCTTATGTGCAAATACACCTTTCAGGTTGTTTACCAGTTTTTAAAGAATGACAGTTGCTGTGGACAAAATGTTTGTGTCTCCCTCAACTTCTTAGGTTGAGATCCAAACTCACAATGTGATGGTATTAGGAGATGGGGCCTTTAGGGGTAATTAGGACATGAGGGAGGAGCCCTCAGGTGTGGGATTAGCCTTTATGAAAATGATACTGAGCATTCCCTTGCCCCCTCCACCATGTGAGGACACAGCGAGAAGACAGACATGTATGAACCAGGAAGTGGGCGCTCACCAGACAAGAAATCTGCCAGCACAAGCCTCAGTGTCTTGATTTTGGATTTTTAGTTTCCAGAACAGTGAGAAATAAATCTCTGTTGCTTATGACCACCCCCAGGTATTGTGTTACAGCATCCCCAACATACTAAGACAGCAGTTCATGGATACCAAGTGCTTTGTAAATTCCAAAATCCCACAAGGTGCATTGCTGTTTGTAATTAACATGAATCAGTTTTTCAGTCCAGTTTCTATAAAGTATAACATACATAAAAGTACACAAACTAGAAGTTTACAACTCAGTTTTTATAAAATATACATAGCTGGTGCACCTCCCATGCTACATCAAGAAATAAAGTTACCAAAACCTTCAGGCCTCCTCTGAGATGCTTCACAAAGTAACTGTGATTTCCTTATTAGTGAGTCTATAACCATATATTAGGTTGACTTGTTCTCTACCTAAATTAAGTGCATTTTTGTGTTTTGCTTGTTTTGCTTATTTCACCCAATTATGGTTCTGAGATCAACATCCAAGGTGTTGGTTGTATGGATAGTTTATTATATCTCATTGTTGTACAGCATTTCATTGTATGAAGATACCATGATTAATCTATTTTATTGCTAATAAGTCCTTGACTTGCTTCTAGTTTGGCTCTATTACTAACTTCTTTGAACAGTATTGTATATATTTTTAGTGCACATATGGTTGCATTTTTGCTGGGTCTATCATTAGGAAAGGAATTGCCAGACCATAGAATTTCCCAAAAAAGCAGCAGCAATTTATACTCCAGTGTATGAGGGTTCAAATTACTCCACTTCCAAGCATTCAGTGTCATCAGTAATTTTAGCTACTCGGGTAGCTGTGTGAGTACTACTCATTGTAGGTTTTTGGTTTGTTTACTTGCTTGTTTACTTTTTAAAAAAATTACATTGGTTATCTGTTGCTGTGAAACAAATTACTGCAAACTTAGTGGCTTAAAACAACACAGTTTATGTGGGTTAGGAATCCAGATAAGTTTAACAGGGTTATCTGCTTTAAAAATCTGCCAAAAACAGGTTTTAGTTGGGACTGGGTCTCTCCTGGAATCTAGACTGGGATAGGATCTACTTCCAAGCTCAAGTGGTTGATGGCAGGGTTTCTGTTCCTTGTAGGCTGTTGGCCAGAGGCCATCTTCAGTTCCTTTCCCCGTGGGCCCACCCAATATAGCAACTGGCATCATCAGAGCCAGCAGGGCATAGAGTGAGCTAGCAAGAGGGAAGTTACAAACTTGGAACTGAGATCCCCTTAACATCAAGGTAGGTAGTATGTTGATCAGAAACAAGTTTCTCAAGAAGACAGGGTTACTCGAGGCTGCCACTGCCAGCAGGTGGGCTCACTGCAGGGGCATCTTAAACTTTGCTCACTGCATTGAATAAAATCGATACACAATAAACTGCACACATTTATAGGGTATGATTTCCTAAGTTTTGATACCCAGAAAAGTATCAAGACAATAAAGGTAGCAAACACACTCCTCACTCCCAAAATTTCTCTCATGTTCCTTTCTAATCCCTCCTCCCCACCCTTCCCCATCCCCATTCCCCCTTTCCCAAACGCTGATCTCCTTTTTGTAACTATGGGTGAGTTTGAGTGCTACAGAATTTTAAATAAATGGAATATTAGACCCTGTATTTATTTTTTGGCTTCTTTAATTATTTTGAAATTCATCCATGTTATTCTATCAATAGTTCATTTCTTTTTATGACTAAGTAGTAGTTCGCTGCAGAGACATATCATAATTTGTTTATCCATTTACCTGTTGATAAACATGGATTATTTCAGGGTTTTGGCTATGACAAAAGTACTATGAACATTCGTGGAGAAGTCTTTGCATCGACATATGCTTTCGTTCTCTTGGGCAAATACTTAGGAACGACATGCCTGGATCGTAAGGGAGCTCTGTTTAGTATCTTGAGAAGCTACCAGCTTACTTTCCAAAGTTGTTGTATTAAATACATTTACATTCCCATCATCAGTCTGGGAGTTCCTATTCCTCTGCAACCTCATCAACACTTGACGTGGTCAGTCTTTTCAAATGTTAGCCATTCTAGAGTCAGTGATTAGTGATTCCATCTCACTTTGATTTTCATATTTCATAAATTACTAATGATTAGAGCCTCTCTCTAGTGCTTATTTGCCACCCGTATATTTTCTTTTGTAAGGTGTCTGTTAAAATCACTGATGTTCTTTTATTGAGTTTTTCATTTTATTCTTGTTTTAAATTTTATATATGTTCATTTATTTGTATCAGATATAAGCTTTGAAAATATTTTCTCCCAGTTTTCCATCCTATTATTATTATTATTATTATTACTCTTACTATTATTTAGACACAGTCTCACTCTGTTGCCCAGTCTGGAGTGCAGTGGCACAATCTCAAATCACTGCAACCTCCACTTCCTGGGTTCAAGCAATTCTTGTGCCTCAGCCTCCTGAGTAGCTGGGACTACAGGCATGCATCACCACGCCCAGGTAATTTTTATATTTTTAGTAGAGATGGGGTTTCACCATGTTGGCCAGGCTAGTGTTGAACTCCTGGCCTCAAATGACCCTCGCACCTCAACCTCCCAAAGTGCTGGGATTACAAGCATGAGTCACCACACCCAACACTCCTTTCTTTTAATATTGTCTTTTGAAGGATAGAAGTTCTAAATTTTTTTTTGACCAAAAATCGGCTTTATTATTTTATTTGAAAACACAAGATGGTATATATATTTCAGAAATATAACTTATAATGAAGTGGTTCTCAACTTGGAGTAATCCCCTTCCCAATCCACAGGACATTTAACAATGCCTGGAGAAATTCTGGGTATCACAACTATTGACATCTACTGGATAAAGGCCAGGGATACTGATAAACATTTTCCAATGCACACAGAAGTCCTCACGCTCCACACATAAAATAATTACCTGCACCAAAATGTCAAAAGGGCCTAGACTGAGAAACATTTCTGTAGTGGAAGATTCCCACTCCACCAACAAATTTCTGGAAGTTTGTATTTCTCACCCTGACCTGAAATTCATCAGTATACGTCAGTTTTAGTTGGCAAGGTACTCCAAGCTTAAGGCAGCTTAATTCAAATAGAGAACCAATTATGGACCAAGTTAGAGAGCTGTTATTCATAGGTACAGTTTATAAGGGCTTCCTGACTGTCTCCTTCAGGAAATACAAAGTGATCTCATTAGTTCTTTCCATTAGATCCTGGGACCTGTTTTGGCTAAAACTTCTCATGCCCACACAGTAATAACATGGCCTGTTCTGGGGTGGGCGGAGTGAGAAGGGACAGCACCAGGAGACATACCCAATGCAAATGATGAACCAATGGGTACAGCACACCAACATGGCACATGCACACACATGCGTCAAACCCACACGTCGTGCACATGCACCCCAGAACCCAAATAATTTTTTTAAAAAAGCATTAAGATGAAGCTGGCTTTACTCATTCACTACCAATAAACAAATGTAAACTTATATTCTTTTTCCATTCTAACAATCACAATTACACTGTTGAATAAAAATCGAGTTTATTAAAGTAAACAAGCTTAAGAAGGTTCCTTATAACATTACTCTTTGAACATCCTTAGAGATTCAAAATGCAGGTCATAGGGCATGAAGGGCAGGAGTGGAATCAATCTAGATAATGAAATAATCCGCTATCACAATCAGGCTCCACCTTCCTCCTTTTATATTAACTCCCTACTGATTATTACATTTCTTGAAATGCTAGAAGTTGAGCTTTTAAAACGAAAAAAGGTACATCATTGTAACGAAATAATAACTAATTCCAATGTCATTTCCTTAAAATTCTAACCAAAGGAGTAACCCATTTTAACCCACTCCAGTATTTGCTTCTAAAATGTTCTAAAAAATGCTATTACCAATTCTTCTACTTCAAAAAAAATTCTACTAAGGAACTATTTGCTATTTAAGTTTTTTTTTTCTTTTTTCCTCATTTTGTTGGTGTTTGGTTTTGTTCCGATTTTTCCTCAAAAAGAGCCAAGACAGCCCGAATTTAAATCTGTGTTTGGAAGAATTCCAGGACCTCAAAAGCAAATATTATAAACCATAGAAAAGCCTGTCAGAATTTTTGCTGATAGAAAGGTTTAGGGAATAGGAAGTCATAAGAACTTTTAAATTCATTTTCTTGAGCCAGAAGACTAGAAGTACAAGGGTCAAAAGAGGCTGCCCTACCTGACATTCTTGCACTTGCGGTAAATAATAGTGACCTACCTGTAAATAATTTCCCCCATAATCCAGACATCTATGCACTAAGTTCAGTCATTGCTTTCTTTAGATGGGTTCCCTAAGAGTTAAGTGTGATCTGTGAATGGTAGTTGAGATAAAAACTAGAAATAAGGAAAAGAAACTGTCTTTTTTTTTTTTTAATACTTTAAGTTATAGGGTACATGTGCACAACGTGCAGGTTTGTTACACATGTATACATGTGCCATGTTGGTGCACTGCACCCATCAACTCATCATCCACACTAGGATTATCTCGCAATGCCATCCCTCCACTCTCCCCCTTCAGGACCCGGTGTGTGATGTTCCCCTTTCTGTGTCCAAGTGATCTCATTGTTCAATTCCCACCTATGAGCAAGAACGTGTGGTGTTTGGTTTTCTGTTCTTGCGATAGTTTGCTGAGAATGATGGTTTCCAGCTGCATCCATGTCCCTACAAAGGATACGAACTCATCCTTTTTTATGGCTGCATAGTATTCCATGGTGTATATGTGTCACATTTTCTTAATCCAGTCTGTCACTGATGGACATTTAGGTTGATTCCAAGTCTTTGCTATTGTGAATAATGCCGCAATAAACATATGTGTGTGTGTGTCTTTATAGCAGCATGACTTATAATCCTTTGGGTATATACCCAGAATTGGGATGGCTGGGTCAAATGGTATTTCTAGTTCTAGATCCTTGAGGAATCACCACACTGTTTTCCACAATGGTTGAACTAGTTTACAGTACCACCAACAGTGTAAAAGTGTTCGTATTTCTCCACATCCTCTCTAGCACCTGTTGTTTCCTGATTTTTTAATGATTGCCATTCTGACTGGTGTGAGATAGTATCTCATTGTGGTTTTGATTTGCGTTTCTCTGATGGCGAGTGATGATGAGCATTTTTTCATGTGTCTGTTGGCTATATGAATGTCTTCTTTTGAGAAGTGTCTGCTCATATCCTTTGCCCACTTTTTGATGGGGTTATTTTTTTCTTGTAAATTTGATTGAGTTCTTTGTAGGTTCTGGATATTAGCCCTTTGTCAGATGAGTAGATTGCAAAAGTTTTTTCCCATTCTGTAGGTTGCCTGTTCACTCTGATGATAGTTTCTTTTGCTGTGCAGAAGCTCTTTAGTTTAATTAGATCCCATTTGTCAATTTTGGCTTTTGTTGCTGTTGCTTTTGGTGTTTTAGACATGAAGTCCTTGCCCATGCCTATGTCTTGAATGGTATTACCTAGGTTTTCTTCTAGGGTTTTTATGGTTTTAGGTCTAACATTTAAGTCTCTAATCCATCTTGAATTAATTTTCATATAAGGAGTAAGGAAAGGATCCAGTTTCAGCTTTCTACTTATGGCTAGCCAATTTTCCCAGCACCATTTATTAAATAGGGAATCCTTTCCCCATTTCTTGTTTTTGTCAGGTTTGTCAAAGAGCAAGTGGCTGTAGATGTGTGGTATTATTTCTGAGGGCTCTGTTCTGTTCCATTGGTCCGTATCTCTGTTTTGGTACCAGTACCATGCTGTTTTGGTTACTGTAGCCTTGTAGTATAGTTTGAAGTCAGGTAGAGTGATGCCTCCAGCTTTGTTCTTTTGGCTTAGGATTGTCTTGGCAATGCGGGGTCTTTTTGGTTCCATATGAACTTCAAAGCAGTTTTTTCCAATTCTGTGAAGAAAGTCATTGGTAGCTTAATGGGGATGGCATTGAATCTATGAATTACCTTGGGCAGTATGGCCATTTTCACAGTATTGAATCTTTCTATCCATAAGCATGGTATGTTCTTCCATTTGTTTGTGTCCTCTTTTATTTCACTGAGCAGTGGTTTGTAGTTCTCCTTGAAGAGGTCCTTTACATCCCTTGTAAGTTGGATTCCTAGGTATTTTATTCTCTTTGAAGCTATTGTGAATGGGAGTTCATTCATGATTTGGCTCTCTGTTTGTCTGTTACTGGTGTATAAGAATGCTTGTGATTTTTCCACATTGATTTTGTATCCTGAAACTTTGCTGAAGTTGCTTGTCAGCTTAATGAGATTTTGGGCTGAGATGATGGGGTTTTCTAAATATATAATCATGTCATCTGCAAACAGGGACAATTTCACTTCTACCCTTGATTTCTTTCTCTTGCCTGATTGCCCTAGCCAGAACTTCCAACACTATGTTGAATAGGAGTGGTGAGAGAGGGCATCCTGTCTTGTGCCAGTTTTCAAAGGGAATGCTTCCAGTTTTTGCCCATTCAGTATGATATTGGCTGTGGATTTGTCATAAATAGCTCTTATTATTTTGAGATATGTTCCATCAATAACGAACTTACTGAGTTTTTAGCATGAAGGGCTGTTGAATTTTGTCAAATGCCTTTTCTGCATCTATTGAGATAATCATGTGGTTTTTGTCTTTGGTTCTGTTTATATGCTGGATTACATTTATTGATTTGCATATGTTGAACCAGCCTTGCGTCCCAGGGATGAAGCCCACTTGATCATGGTGGATAAGCTTTTTGATGTGCTTCTGGATTCGGTTTGCCAGTATTTTATTGAGGATTTTTGCATCGATGTTCATCAGGGATATTGGTCTAAAATTCTCTCTTTTTTTGTTGTATCTCTGTCAGGCTTTGGTATCAGGATGATGTTGGCCTCATAAAATGAGTTAGGGAGGATTCCCTCTTTTTCTATTGATTGGAATAGTTTCAGAAGGAAGAGTACTAACTCCTCCTTGTACCTCTGGTGGAATTGGGCTGTGAATCCATCTGGTCCTGGACATTTTTGGTTGGTAGGCTATTAATTATTGCCTCAATTTCAGAGCCTGCTATTGGTCTAATTAGGGATTCAACTTCTTCCTGGTTTAGTCTTGGGAGAGTGTAAGTGTCCAGGAAATTATCCATTTCTTCTAGGTTTTCTAGTTTATTTGCGTAGAGGAGTTTATAGTATTCTCTGATGGTAGTTTGTATTTCTGTGGGGTCAGTGGTGATATCCCCTTTATCATTTTTTATTGCATCTATTGGGTTCTTCTCTCTTTTCTTCTTTATTAAGTCTTCCTAGCGGTCTATCAATTTTGTTGATCTTTTCAAAAAACCAGCTCCTGGATTCATTGATTTTTTGGAGGGTTTTTCGTGTCTCTATCTCCTTCAGTTCTGCTCTGATCTTAGTTATTTCATGCCTTCTGCTAGCTTTTGAATGTGTTTGCTCTTGTTTCTCTAGTTCTTTTAGTTGTGATGTTAGGGTGTCAATTTTAGATCTTTCCTGCTTTCTCTTGTGGGCATTTAGTGCTATAAATTTCCCTCTACACACCACTTTAAATGTGTCCCAGAGATTCTGGTATGTTGTATCTTTGTTCTCATTGGTTTCAAAGAACATCTTTATTTCTGCCTTCATTTCGTTATGTACCCAGTAGTCATTCAGGAGCAGGTTGTTCAGTTTCCATGTAGTTGAGCAGTTTTGAGTGAGTTTCTTAGTCCTGAGTTCTAGTTTGATTGCACTGTGGTCTGAGAGACAGTTTGTTATAATTTCTGTTCTTGTACATTTGCTGAGGAGTGCTTTACTTCCAACTATGTGGTCAATTTTGGAATAAGTGCAATGTAGTGCTGAGAAGAATGTATATTCTGTTGATTTGGGGTGGAGAGTTCTGTAGATGTCTATTAGGTCCGCTTGGTGCAGAGATGAGTTCAATTCCTGGATATCCTTGTTAACTTTCTGTCTCGTTGATCTGTCTAATGTTGACAGTGGAGTGTTGAAGTCTCCCATTATTATTGTATGGGAGTCTAAGTCTGTTTGTAAGTCTCTAAGGACTTGCTTTATGAATCTGGGTGCTCCTGTATTGAGTGCATATGTATTTAGGATAGTTAGCTCTTCCTGATGAATTGATCCCTTTACCATTATGTAATGGCCCTCTTTGTCTCTTTTGATCTTTGATGGTTTACAGTCTGTTTTATCAGAGACTAGGATTGCAACCCCTGCTTTTTTTTTGGTTCTCCATTTGCATGGTAGATCTTCCTCCATCCCTTTATTTTGAGCCTATGTATGTCTCTGCATGTGAGATGGGTCTCCTGAATACAGCACACTGATGGGTCTTGACTCTTTATCCAATTTGCCGGTCTGTGTCTTTTAATTGGACCATTTAGTCCATTTACATTTAAAGTTAATATTGTTATGTGTGAACTTGATCCTGTCATTATGATATTAGCTAGTTATTTTGCTTGTTAGTTGTTGCAGTTTCTTCCTAGCATCGATGGACTTTACATTTTGGCATGTTTTTGCAATGGCTGGTACTGGTTGTTCCTTTCCCTGTTTAGTGCTTCCTTCAGGATCTCTTGTAGGGCAGGCCTGGTGGTGACAAAATCTCTAAGCATTTGTTTATCTGTAAAGGATTTTATTTCTCCTTCACTTATGAAACTTAGTTTGGCTGGATATGAAATTCTGGGTTGAAAACTCTTTTCTTTAAGAATGTTGAGTATTGGCCCCCACTCTCTTCTGGCTTGTAGACTTTCTGCTGAGAGATCTGCTGTTAGTCTGATGGGCTTCCCTTTGTGGGTAACCCAACCTTTCTCCCTGACTGACCTTAACATTTTTTCCTTCATTTCAACTTTGGTGAATCTGACAATTATGTGTCTTGGAGTTGCTCTTCTTGAGGAATATCTTGGTGGCATTCTCTGTATTTCCTGAATTTGAATGTTGGCCTGCCTTACTGGGTTGGGGAAGTTCTCCTGGATGATATCCTGCAGAGTGTTTTCCAACTTGGTTCCATTTTCCCCGTCACTTTCAGGCACACCAATCAGACATAGATTTGGTCTTTTCACATAATCCCATATTTCTTGGAGGCTTTGTTCATTTCTTTTTACTCTTTTTTCTCTACACTTCTCGCTTCATTTCATTCATTTGATCTTCAATTGCTGATACTCTTTCTTCCAGTTGATTGAGTCAGTTACTGAGGCTTGTGCATTTGTCATGTAGTTCTCGTGTTATGGTTTTCATCTCTATCAGTTCTTTTAAGGACTTCTCTACATTGGTTATTCTAGTTAGCCATTCGTCACATTTTTTTTAAGGTTTTTAGTTTCTTTGCGCTGGTTATGTAGTTCTTCCTTTAGCTCTGAGACGTTTGATTGACTGAAGCCTTTTTCTCTCAACTCGTCAAAGTCATTCTCCATTCAGCTTTGTTCGGTTGCTGGCAATGAGCTGCATTCCTTTGGAAGGGGAGATGCACTCTGATTTTTTGAATTTCCAGCTTTTCTACACTGCTTTTTCCCCATCTTTGTGGTTTTCTCTGCCTTTGGTCTTTGATGATGGTGATGTACTGATGGGGTTTTGGTGTGGGTGCCCTTTCTGTTTGTTAGTTTTCCTTCTAACAGTCAGGACCCTCAGCTGCAGGTCTCTTGGAGTTTGCTTGAGGTTGACTCCAGACCCTGTTTGCCTAGGTATCAGCAGTGGAGGCTGCAGAAGATAGAATATTGCTGAACAGCAAGTGTTGCTGTCTGATTCTTGCTCTGGAAGCTTCGTCTCAGGGGTGTACCCAGCTGTGTGAGGTGTCGGTCTGCACCTAGTGGGGGATGTCTCCTAGTCAGGCTACTCAGGGGTCAGGGACCCACTTGAGCAGGCAGTCTGTCCATTCTCAGATCTCAACCTCCATGCTGGGAGAACCACTGCTGTCTTCAAAGCTGTAGACAAGTACTTTTACATCTGCAGAGGTTTCTGCTACTTTTTGTTTAGCTATGCCCTGTCCCCGGAGGTGGAGTCTACAGAGGCAGGCAGGCCTCCTTGAACTGTGGTGGGCTCCACCCAGTTGGAGCTTCCCGGTGGCTTTGTTTACCTACTTAAGCCTCAGCAATGGTGGGCGCCACTCCCCCAGGCTCGCTGTCACCTTGCAGTTAGATCTCAGACTGCTGTGCTAGCAATGAGGGAGGCTCTGTGGGTGTGGGAAACCTCTGGGCCAGGTGTGGGATATAATTTGGTGTGGTGTTTGCTAAGACACTTGGCAAAGTGCAGTATTAGGGTGGGAGTTACCTGATTTTCCAGGTGTTGTGCGTCTCAATTTCCTTTGTCTAGGAAAAGGAATTCCCTTCCCCCTTGCACTTCCCAGGTGAGGTGATGCCTCGCCCTGCTTCAGCTCTGGCTGGTCGGGCTGCATCCGCAGACCAGCACCAGCTGTCCGACATGCCCCAGTGAGATGAACCCAGTACCTCAGTTGAAAATGCAGAAATCACCCATCTTCTGTGTCACTCACGCTGGGAGCTGGAGGCTGGAGCTGTTCCTATTTGGCCATCTTGGGTGTGCCCCCCAGAAGTTCTAACTTTTAATCAAGTTCAATTTTTCAACTCTTATACACTGTGTTTTCGATGTCATAAGAAATGATTAATTCCTGATCAAAATTAATTATGCCTATATTTTCTTCTGTGAGATTTGTAATTTTAGGTTTTACATGTAGGTCTGTGATCAGTGCTGCATTTTTTTTTTTTTAATATGGTATAAGGTATGAATGAAAGTCCTTTTTTTGCATGTGGATAACCAATTGTTCCAGGATTGTTTGTTGAAAAGGCTGCCTTTTCTCCATAGAATTGCCTTTGGTCTTTGTCAAATCAATTGAAGACCCATCTGTGGTTCTATCCTGGATTTCTTTCTGTCCCATTGCTCTAATTGTCTGTCTTTACATCAATGCCACACTCTTCTTTCCTGTAGCTTTGTAATAAAAGTTGTTTTGGCAATTCTAGGTCTTTTGAATCTCAATATGAATTTTTAGAGTGTGTCAATTTATCTGATAAAGTCTGCTGGGATTTTTATCGGGATTATGTTGAATCTATAGATGAGTTTGGGGTGAGTTGACATCTTAACCTCTTAGGTCTCTTGACTCATAAACAAGAGGTGTATCTCCATTTGTTAAGATGCTCTTTAATTTCTCTTAGCAATGTTTTCATAGTTTTTAGTGTATAGGACTTTCATAGTTTTCATCAGATTTATCCCTAAGTATTTCATATGTACTGATGCTGTTATAAATGGTATTTCTAAAAGTTCAGCTAATTTCTAATTGTATTTAGAAATACAATCTATGGCTGGGCACAGTGGCTCATGCCTGCAATCCCAGCACTTTGAGAGGCCGAGGTGGGCAGAGCATTTGAGGTCAGGAGCTCGAGACCAGCCAGCAAACATGATGAAACCCTGTCTCTACTAAAAATAGAAAAATTAGCCGGGCATGGTGGTGCATGCCTGTAATCCTAGCTACTTGGGAGGCTGAGGCAGGAGAATTGTTTGAACCTGGGAGGCAGAGATTCCAGTGAGCCAAGATCACACCACTGCACTCCAGCCTGGTGACAGAGCAAGACTCCATCTCAAAATAAATAAATAAAATAAAATAAATACAATCTATGTTTGTATATCAACATTTTATCCTGCAACCATGCTAATTACATTTATTAGTTCTAATAACATTTTGTAGATCTGTTACATTTTCTACATAGTCAAGTATGTTTTCAAATAAGGGCTCTTTTTACCTCTTCCTTTCCAATCCAGATGGTATTTTTCCTCTTATCTCATTGTAATGATTAGAGCCCTTAACACATTGGAAAGTAGAAGTGGTACAAGTGAGCATTCCTCTCTTGTTCCTGATCTAAGGGAGAAGGTATTCAGTGTTTCATCATTAAATATGATGTTGACTGTAAGTTTTTTCATAATGTTCTTTATCAGGTTGAAGATACTCCCTTATATTTCTAGTTTGCTGAGATATTTTACAGGAATGGATGTTGAATTCTTCCAAATAACTTTTTAATATCTCTTGAAATAATCATATGGTTTTTCTTTAATTTGTTAATACAGTAAATTATATTTTTTAATGTTAAACCAACCTTGTATTTTTGGGATAAACCTCACTTGAACAGGGCATATAATTCTTTATATATATATTGCTTGATTCAATTAGCTATTATTTTGTTGGACACTTGGGGGTATAATTTCATGAGGAATGGTCTGTAGTTTTCTTATTATTTTTTTTCTGGGTTTGGTATCATTTCAGGGTAATAGTGGCCTATAGAATGCACTGGGAAGTATCCCTACTTTTTCCTATTCTGGAAAGAATTTGGATCAAATGGTTTCATTATTTTCTTAAATGTTTGGTAGAATTCATCAGTGAAACTATCTGAACCTCGACTTTTCTTTGTGTAATGGTTTTAAACTACAGCTTCAATTTCTGTGTAGATCCAGGGCTATTCAAGTCGTCCATTTCTTGAGTAATCTTTCTTTATTATTTATTTATTTATTTATTTTACGGAGTCTCACTCTCTCGCCCAGGCTGGAGTGCAGTGGCGCCATCTCAGCTCACTGCAAGCTCCATCTCCCGGGTTCACACCATTCTTCTACCTCAGCCTCCTGAGTAGCTGGGACTACAGGTGCACGCCACCACACCACTAATTTTTTGTATTTTTAGTAGAGACAGGGTTTTACTGTGTTAGCCAGGATGGTCTCAATCTCCTGACCTCATGATCTGCCCGCCTTGGCTTCCCAAAGTGCTGGGATTACAGGCATGAACCACCATGCCCGGCCTATTTTATGTTACTTTATTTATTTATTTTTGAGACTGAGTCACACTCTGTCTCCTAGGTTGGAGTACGGTCGTGCGATCTCAGCTCACTGCAATCTCTGCCTCCTGGGTTCAAGAAATCCTCAGCCTCCCGAGTAGCTGTGATTACAGGTGCCCACCACCACGCCTGGCTACATTTTGTATTTTTAGTAGAGATGGGATTTCACCATGTTGGCCAGGCTGGTTTCAAACTCCTGACCTCAAATGATCTATCTACCCACCTTGGAATCCAAAGCGCTGGGATTATAGGTGTGAGCCACCATGCCTGGCCTCTTGAGTAATCTTCAGTTGATTGTTTTTCAAGGAATTTTTTCACTTCCCTTAATTTGTCAAATTTATTGACATAAAGTTGCTCATAATATTCCCTTATTTCCTTTTAATACCTATGGAATATGTAGCAATATCAATTCTGTCATTCCTGATGCTGATAATTTGTCTCTTCTCTCTCTTTTTTGCTAGGTAGAATTGGAATTAGCAGTTACCCCTCTTTTGTTCCTGCTCTCAGGGGTTTACAGCTTTCAGTAGCTTTCAAGAATTTAGATTCTTCCAAATAACTTTTCAATAGATGTCTCTTGAAATGATCTTATGGTTTTTCTCTTTTTAATTTGTTAATACAGTAAATTACATTGATTTTTTTCTAATGTTCAACCCACCTTGCATTTTTGGGATAAACCTCACTAGATCATGGCATATAATTACTTTTTTAATATATTGCTTGATTTAATTTGTATTATTTCGTTAGAAACTTGGGGGTATAAGTTCACGAGGAATGGTCTGTAGTTCTCTTGTATCTTTTCCTGGTTTTGGTATCATTTCAGCTAATGGTGGTATCACCATTATCTTTATACTTAATTTATAGCATTAAGTATAAAGTTTGCTATAGGTTCTATGGTAGAATAATCTTCATAAGATTATATTCTTTTATCAGATTATATTCTATTCCCAATTTGCTCAGTTTTTTCTTCCACCTTATGAAGGAATATGAAATCGCATTAAATGCTTTTTCCACATCTATTGAGATGACCACCTGATATTTTCCCCTTTATTCTGTTAATGTGATTAACGACATTGATTAGGCATAGTTATTAATATGGTACACTGACAAAGCAGTATATATTGTAGTGTTTAAGAACAGAGCTCCAGTGACAGGCTGCCTGGATATTAACATGGTTACACCACCTACCAGCTTCGAAGCCCTGGGTACTTTCTTAAACTCTCTGTTCCTAAGTTCCCCGCTCTCTAGAAGGAATATAAATCATAGTCCATCTCATGAAATTGTGAGAATAAATCGAGTCACATGTGCAAAGAGTTTAAAACATCTGTGACTTAGTGCTCAATAATGTTCACTATTTTTATTATTAGATATTGGCCTAGATTATTAAAACCCGACACCGAAAAGAACTGCCCTGAGATCTGAGCAAGAAGGACCCAGGCCTCTACCTCAGAGGGCTCTATGGTGGCCCTGCTCAGGTGACACTGTCCCTGCAAAGGAGGCATCTTCAGGGCCTTATGCCTGCAAGAGAGTCTCCCCGCACTTGGAATGTGGCCAATGTAAGCAGATATGATCCAAGTGTGAGGAGAGACACCTGATCCAGACACATGTCCACTTACACTGGCCACGGTCCAAGTGCAGGGACCCTGGAACTCTGCCCAAATGCCCCAAGCCTGCCCTCTGGGACTCAAGAAGTTCTACCCTAGGTCCAACGTCCAGATGGTAGAGAGCTTTGGGGTACAGACTTCAAGGCCAGAGAGGTTTCCAAGGGATGGCTGTTTACAGTAGGATGTTGATGGAATTTATGAAAACAGGCTTATCCAGTCAGAAGCAAAAAACAGATTTATTTAGCAGTTCATCAGCTTGATGTATTACTTTTCTACATGTACACATATGGTATGTACGCATCCACTTGTACCATTGTCCTGAGCCCTGCCAATGGTCGGTTCTCAGCCACACTGGCATACCAGGTCATCTTAATTTGGAGAGGCCAACCTGCAGCCTTCTCTTGGCCTGGGAGTGTGAAGCACACGTGCTTATCTCCAGGTCAAAGCCCTGATGTCCCCAGATGTATAGATTGATTGTTCGGGAAGCAGGAGGAAAGGGTTGAGAGTAGTTCTGGGAAGGGGGTCTTCCTGGAGACAGCTGTGAGGGCCCGTTGAAGAGCAGGGCTGCCAGGGAGGCTTCGATTGGCTCTGCAACAGAGAAGAAGCCACTCTCCTGGCCAGAGCTCCCCATATCTGCCAGCCTGCAGCCCTCTTGCAGGCATGGGGGTCAGGGCATCGGTAGGACGTAGACTGCACCCTCCAAGATCAACATAGGCCAGATTAGGTAAAGGAGCGTTGGCAGGGCACGGTGGCTCACGCCTGTAATCCCAGCACGTTGGGAAGCTGAGGCAGATGAATCACCTGAGGTCAGGGGTTCAAGACCAGCTGGTTAACATGGCAAAACCCCATCTCTACTAAAAACACAAAAATTAGCCAGGCGTGGCAGTGGGCGCCTGTAATCCCAGCTACTCGAAAGGCTGAGGCAGGAGAATTGCTTGAACCTAGGAGGCAAAGGTTGCAGTGGGCCAAGATTTGTCTCAAAAAAAAAAAAAAAAAAGGGACTATCTTTAAGGAGTGCAAGACCCAAAGGGATTGGGGTAACAGCATCACGCAGACCCTCCACAGCCACCTTCGCCAACTCAGGGCCCTGTGACCCACCCTTCTGAGTTCTATATGGCTGAGGACTGAGGGGCAGCTGACCTAAGAATCTTCCCTCAGGCCAGGCACGGTGCTCCTGCCTGTAATCCCAGCACTTTGGGAGGCCGAGGTGGACGGATCACGAGGTCAGGAGATCGAGACCATCCTGGCTAACACAATGAAACCCTGTCTCTACTAAATACAAAAAAATTAACCAGGCATGGTGGTGAGCGCCTGTAGTCCCAGCTACTCGGGAGGCTGAGGCAGGAGAATGGCATGAACCTGGGAGGTGGAGCTTGCAGTGAGCCGAGATCGCGCCACTGTACTCCAGCCTGGGCGACAGAGCGAGGCTCCATCTCAAAAACACTCTTAGCAGCAGGGCAGAAGCTGAAGGCAGCATTGAGAAATGGGAGCACAGGGAGTGCTTCTAATTTTATGTGGCCTCAGCATCCAGTTATTAATATAAGTTTACCTTTCACATACCAGGAGCAGGGCTTAGTTCCCTTGATGGGGTTTCCAGTAAGTACTCCGCCCCACCCAAATGGCTCCAGCCGGTGGCCAGAGATAAGAACTTGGAGGCGCCTCTCCCACCTAGCAGGCGGGGGGTCCTGCTTGTGAGGTCACAGTGTGGCCTCCTGGGACTCTTGCTTGCTTGCCTGAAACCCACCAAGAAATGGTCCCTGTGGGAAACCTGTTTGGATAATGCCCTGGACCCAATAAAGGCCCTGCTCAAACAAGGGGATCCCTTCTCCTTCCCTGTTTGCACCCCCCAACTTTCATGTGTATGCATGTGCTTGTATGTGTGTGTGTGTGTGCACGCAACCTCCAGGTGTGCCAAGTACCCCACCAGGGTCTGTAAGTACTAAAAACTCTTAAATTTTGGCACTGTGGTTGTGCCATTGTAGCCCTGCCAACAATCCAACCCCTGATAGTGAGGCTGCCTCAAGGGGACCCACATAGGTGGATCTCCAGCTGTGCTCTTCTGTCTGGGCCTCTGTTGGCTGCTGGGGACAGGGGCTGCCAGCTAAGCTGATAAACTCAGTTTCATTCAAAACTGGCAGTTAGGCCCCTAGTTGGCCTGGAGCCAGCTGCGGTTAGGAAGGGACCAGAAGGAAGGGAGAGGAAGAAGGCAGGTATGCCCAGAGAAGCTGAAGAACCGGGGGGTTGGGGGTTAGGGGTTAGGGGGGCAGGAGAGAGGCAGAGACAGATACACCTGGTGCTGCTCCATCTCTGGTAGCTTTGAGGCCCAGGGCCAGGTCTGAGGCACCCTCAGCTTTGTTCTCGAGAGAATCCAGGGCTCTTGCTTCTGAAAAGAACATGCCACATCCCAATGCTCTAAGAGCCCCATCAGAGATCTTGTCTGATGTGCTCATGACTTCTCAGAGATCCTGTTCCTGGAAAAGCTAGACGGTGACCTAGAAGGAGTGACCTGGGGTCTTGAAATCTCTCCTCTTCCAAGCAGAAAGGGCATGAGAAACGTTGGCAGCTCGAGGTAGAGAAGCTGTGCTCTGGGCAGAGAGGAAAGCCTCCCAGAAGAGCTGTCACTGAGCAGAAGCTTGATGGGCAGGCAGAGGCGGGATGCAGGAGAAGGACGCTGAGCCATCTGGTCACCGGGACTCGGGAGCTGCCAGTGGGGTGCAGGAGGAGCAGGCCCACCGTGTGGTGGAGGAGTTTGCTAAAGACTTGCTCCACCTCAACCAGGCCCTGGTCACTCTGGCCCTCTTCCCTGGAGAGGCGCTGGCCCTGCATGCCTTAGAGAGTGTGGTCTCCCCCACTGCTCACCTGCCTAAGGGCACAAAACCTGCAATACCACCAGGTCTCCTGTGTGCCTCCTTAGTCAGCAATGTGGGTAACACTCCACCCCTGTCCTCAAGGATCTCAAAATCCGGGAGGAAAGGCAGAAAATGGACACACAGTCATGGTGCCGCCAGTGTGAAGGTACCGGGTAGGTGCAAGTGCAGAGAAGAGAGGGCCCGCTTTAACGCCAGCCAAGGACACAAGTCATTAGGCTGGAGGGCAGAGTGTGTTGGCGTAGGAGTAGTTAGAACTAAAATAAGGGCTTCCTATGCTAGGCAACCAAGTTTTAGTCACTTGCTTTGTAGGCAAAGGCAAAGTATTCGTGGATTTTCAGCAGAAAACTGTTGTGAAAAGCATTTTGAAAGCAGTGAGGGGAATGACGAAAGGGAGCTGGAGGCTCAGAAAGAGCTGAGGGGGGCTGGGCACCTGTGATCTCAGCACTTTGGGGGGCCCAGGCAGGAGGACTGCTAGAACCCAGGAGCTTGAGACCAGACTGGGCAACATAGTGAGACCCTGTTTTTAAAAAAAATTATTAATGGCCAGGTGTGGTGGTTTGTACCTGTAGTTCCAGTTACTGGGAGGCTGAGGTGGGAGGATCGCTTGAGACTGGGAGGTCGAGGTTGTAGTGAGCCATGATCATGCCACTGCACTCTAGCCTGGGAGACAGAGCAAGACCCTGTCTCTAAATAAATGAAGGAAGGAAAGAAAATAGAAAAAGAAAAGAAGGCAGAGGGGGTTCCTGAGTCTGATTAGTGGCTGTGCAGAAGCTCAGGGGACAGGTGGCAGAGCCTGACAAAGTGGGTGACCCCACCCAATGCCTGTCGAGCTGAGTGGGGCAACTTGCTCCCAACTGGTCCGAGGCCTCACTTCCCCACCCCTTCCTTCCACCTCCAACTTCTGCAGCATTAAAACGCACTGCTTGCCCATGGGCGACACTTGGGGGACATCTCTGGATTCCA
This sequence comes from Piliocolobus tephrosceles, assembly GCF_002776525.5. Classification (NCBI taxonomy): domain Eukaryota; kingdom Metazoa; phylum Chordata; class Mammalia; order Primates; family Cercopithecidae; genus Piliocolobus; species Piliocolobus tephrosceles. The sequence goes on along the minus strand of NC_045442.1, from coordinate 106,779,691 downwards.
TCATGTCAGTCACTGTCCAGGCAGTTGGGCACATTTCCCGTATTCTTTAGCAGGTGCTTCTGTCTAGGTGGAGGCACTGAGAAAAATGAACAAGATCTTTACATTTTTGCTTTTTTAACTGGAGACCAAGGTTTTGAAAAATTAGCTCAATTGCTGTCTCAAGGTCAGTCACACCATAGTCTAAAGGGCTGACCTCCCAAAAAATGCTTCCCCAAAACACCCCCATCCTGCGTGCAGCCATACCATCTACCACCCCTGGGCTTTAACGGCCCCCTTTGCTGCCAGAGAAAACGCCACCCCACTTCTGGTATCCCCTGAGGTGGTGACAGCACCCTCTTCCTGCAGTCCCTCAGATGGACCTGAGTGGCACGTGGCCTAGCTGAGAGTTCCACACCTGGGCGTCAGCTCCAGGCCTGCCTGAGGTTCTGGCTACCTTCCACACCTCAGTGCCAGCCTCTGGTGCCCCAGGAAAGAAAAATGGCTTTCTGCTAGGTTGTCTTCCTGCTTCAGAACTAGAAAAGACTCGAGCATGGCTTTGAGGAAGTGAAGTGACCCAATCAGTTTCTTTCTCCCAAGAACTCTGCTCAGGGCTTCCCCAATGGGAAACAGGGCTGGAGAATGGCACCTGATTGGAGGTAGCAATTGTTGTTGCCTGGAACAAAGGAAAGGAGGAGGGAGAGAAGATCATGAGGGATAGGAGAAGGTGGCTGAGGAGACAGCGACACATTGTGAGTGATGTGATGGTGACAAGTGTGGCTCTGAAGTCAGGGAGAGTGGCCACAATATGTGAGTAGCTTCCAGAAGCCAAGAACCTCCGAAAACGCAACAGAGGCTGAGTTGGGGAAGAATCCAGGCAACGTCTGCAAAGCCAGTGTCGTCAGTGGAAAAGCTCTGGGGAACAAAATGAGGGCAGGCATCCTAGAATGTGGCAACGGAATCTTTGCAGACCTGACGTATTTTGTTTTGCTTTTAAGAAAAGAATTTGTGTGCACAAAGCTGTTATTGGAATTTCAAGTAGGAATTGAGCTGTGTAGTATGTTCAGCTTGACTCATGGCAAATAAGTATTTTACCTCTCTCCGAAATGACTTTTGGTAGCAGAAAATGAAATGACTTTAAAGAAATCAAAGCATCTTTCCTTGAGGGAGTTTTATTTCTCATAGCTCTTACTCTGAGCTTCATTTTCCTGTGAAAAGCTGAGATTGCTTATGAAAATGACTGAGTTAGCAATTAAAAGCATGTTTAAATTACGTATGTAAGAGAAGTTAAATGCATTTAAACAAACTTCTGTGTTCTATGTGTTCTATTTTTTTATATACTTCACCCAGTAAAGTCTATTGTTTCAGAAAAGCCTTATGTCTTGTAATGTTGGGGCATGGAAAAAACAAACAAACAAACAAACTTCGTTTCTAAGTGGCATAAATAATACACCATCATCTAAAAATCTTCAAGTGGGCCAGGTGGGGTGGCTTATGCCTGTAATCCCAGCACTTTGGGAGGCTGAGGTGGGTGGATCACTTGAGGCCAGAAGTTTGAGACCAGAACACAGTGAAACCCCATCTCTACTAAGAGTAGAAAAAATTAGCCTGGCGTAGTGGCACACACCTGTAATCCCAGTTACTCGGGAAGCTGAAGCATGAGAATCGCTTGAACCCAGGAGGCGGAGGTTGTAGTGAGCTGAGATCTCGCCACTGCACTCCAGTCTGGACGACAGTGAGACTGTCTCAAAAACAAAATAAAATCCTCAGGTGGGCTAGATTTTATTCAAATACACAATACTAACCTGAGGTTTCCATTTACTTTTGTGTTCTTAGCATATTACAAAGGGGTAGAAATCTCTCAGATTTTTATAAGTTCTGGAATTCTATGTTATCAAAATGAAAAATGGAGCCACTGAAGTCAATCTGACAGATTCTAACACCACCACTAACCATTAGAACATGCCGGGGGTGGGGGGATCTGATCTTAACACCAACACTAACCATTAGAACATGCCGGGGATAAGGGGGGATCTGATCCTAACACCATAATTAACC
>NC_045442.1:106640956-106777647 GCF_002776525.5 Piliocolobus tephrosceles | reverse complement strand
ACATGCCGGGGATAAGGGGGGATCTGATCCTAACACCATAATTAACCATTAGAACATGCCGGGGACGGGGTGGGATTTGATCTAGGTGGAGAGCTCAGTTTTTCCATTCTTAAGACTGTCCTGAGCCAACCTTGGACAAACGGCTGAATCTCTCTGTGCCTGAGTTTCTTCATAAGACAGGGATATTCTACTTCTGCATCATCTGGGGCTAGGTTCAGCTGCACATGACAGAAAACCCAAAGTAATAATGGCTGAAACGAGAGAAGTGGATTTCTCATGTCCAAGCAGCCCAGAGATAGGCGGCCCACAGTGTCATCTACTTGGGATCCACTGTGCAAGGCTCTTGTTTTGAGATTCCCACGTGTTTCAAGGCAGTGGCTGGAGTTTGCGTTAAACCACTTCTTCTAGACAATGGGCACGAACTGTCCCGTGGCCACACCTAGCTGCAAAAGAGGCTGAGAAGTGTGGTTTCCAAGCAGTACTGGGAAATAACTGGGACTCTGCATCACAATCTGTTTTACTGGGCAGTTGTGAGACCTGTGTATTGATGCATATCAAAGACTTGGGACAGGGCCTGGCACACAGTATGTGCTCAGTGAATGCTGGCTGTTATACAGGAAGTGGTGGAGGCAGGCAGTTTGGCATTACGGAAATGCATATGTCCAAAGGAGAACTGCTTCTCAATTGTCCTTTCCTATTCTTATCCTAGATGAATCGCTGGGATCGGGTAGAGACGTCGAGTCAATTTGGTAGAATGTATTGGCTCTGGGTAGAGAGGCCAAAGGGTTGTTATATTTTTAATTCAAGGACATCTCATTCATGCCAGGAGTGAGGGTACTCATTTGGGGTTTAAAGCAGTGATTGCCAAACTGTTGTGCAGCGGGTGCAGGCGGGTAGGGGAAGCAGCCTGGTGGGGCTGAGAAAAGTGGGGAGCACACATGTACTCTCTAAGGGGCGACTGCCACCTGCCACTACCCTGGAGTAGGACTGGCGCTACTAGACCTTCTAGTTTTTAAAAAGTCTGGATTTTTATGTGACATCTTTTTGTTCACCTTGAACACTGTCTTATGGCCACAGGCAAGCAATCAGTTCAGTAAGACCACATGAGATGAAAATAATTAGGTGAGGGACAGGCTGGAAAAAGCTATCAGGAGCTGCAGCTGGAGGGCATGATCATGACAAACTCTGGGACAAGGTTACATAAGAAAGGACATCATGGGTGGAGCTTCAGTTTTCAGCCCCTTCTCAGCTGGGTAAGAAACCCAAGGAAGGAAGAAATGCTAAAGCTACAGTTTTATGACTTTTGTTTGCATGATTTCTGCTAAAATAGGCTGGAGGAATGGGATGATGACTATTTTCTAATATTTAAAATGCTGTCAATACTAGAACTGTAATACAGCACTCTTTTAAACAAGAAAAAGCCACATTTCTGTTTTTGTGGTTGACTACATGATTTAAGTTTTCGTTCTGTTTTCTCCAACCCCTCCATGAGAAATCTCCAAGCATGAGATTATTTTGCTCATCTCTTCTTTGAGGATAAATCCTTCTGTTTGAATGATGTTTTCTCAGAGCAGGGATGGGAAGTGTCTGCTAACCAATAATGAACCACCAAGAACCACGAGGGTCTGTAAACAAAGCTCTGGTTCCCCTCATTATCCTACAGCCCAAGCATCCTGTGGGACCATATGTAGGTATGCAGAAGAGGTCACTCATGGAAAATGGAAAGGGAATAATTGGGTATTTCTCCTTGTAGGAATTCATGAGAAGGAAAAATATGTTAATGTTATAAGAAAGTCAACATGGCCTAAGGGAAACTTTAACAGGCTTTTCAAGTCAGTCACTTGAGCCAAAACGAAGAGAATGATAAAGATGCAAGGCTCTCTGGCTGCTTGAAACATGAAATAAAGGAGACTTTTTTTTTGTTTTTGTTTTTGTCAACAGTATAGTCTAAAAATGTCAAAGCTTATTGCCCAGGTTAATGGTTTTTGATTTCTTGGTATCTGAGGTTAGCCACAGGGGAGTGTATTATTATAAAGTCACCTGGGTTCATGGTGGCTCTCATTGGTTTCACTTATCAATAGACTTTTATTCTCAGATTCTTAAGATAAGGAATCCTCTAGGAAAACCTTCCTGCGACTCCTGTTTGAGTCTGAGCTACTAGGAATCTTATGCTGTCTTCCAAATTCACTGTGTAAATGTGCATTTGTCAATATGATTGTATGATTTCTCCTCCCCCTTAGTCTTTAAAAAGCACTCTTTGGGTATTCTCAAAGATTTAAAAAAGATAAAATTCATTTGGGTATATTGAACTGTGTACACCATGACAAATGTTTACTTTTCTGGCTCAAAGATAACGATAAAATAAGTCTATTATCCTGATTTCTATAAACTGTGAACACATGCTTTACTATATGAGAAAGCAGATCACCATAGGCACGAGTCAGTAGAAATATCAAATAATCAAACCTGCTAAAACTGAAGGTATGATAGCTATTGGATCCAGATATAAAATAACAGAAAACAGTAACTGAGAGAAGGAGTATTATTTTTCTCATTTTACATATCACAAAAACTAACATATAAATTGGGTAGCTTGTCCAAACTCATCCACTTTGTAAATGGCAAGGTCTAGATTTGAAGTCAGGCAGTTTGGTCCTGTAATTCTTATAAAATGTTTTATATTTTACAGAAATAAAGGGATAATATGTGATACAAGCAAAAGAGATCTGAAAACTGACTAGGCTGTTTTAAAAAAACAGCTAAAGAGAACTTTCTAGAAATGAGATTAGTGAAATTTAAAACTCACTGAACAGATTAATAAGACATGGCTGAAAGTAAAATAATAAATTGGAATATAGTTCTGAAGAACTTACCCAGAATGCAGCACAGAGAGCAAATGAGAAGTAAAATATAAACAATAAGGTAAAAAATACGGAAGGATATAGTAAGTTCATTCAACATACGTTTAACAGGAGGAGCTCCAAAAGGAGATAACAGACGAAAGGGGGAAGAGCCAATATTAAAAGTGACTGAGACATTTTACAGAATCGACAAAAGATACCAATCCTCAGCTTCAGCAAGCCAAACAAATCCTAAGCAGAATAAAAAGAAACCCACATCTTGACACATTGCAGCAAAGCCTCAGAACACCCAAGACAAAGAAACGATCTTAAAGCAGTCTGAAAATAAAAATACACAGACCTCGACTGAAAACTGATTCATAACTGCAACACCAGAAGCCAAGTAAAAGGGACTTGTATCTCCAAAATGTTGAGGGAAAAAGATTGCTGTGTACCTATTTGTGTATCCAGCAAAATGGTCTTTCAAGTGTGAAAGCAAAATAATTACATTTAAAGATAAACCAAAGCTGAGAATGTTTATCCCTAATGACTCTCACTAAAACTTCCACAATTTAGGTAGAAGGAAAATTATCCTAGAAGGTAGGTCTGCAGTTCAAGAAGGAACAGTGATTATTGAAAATGGTAAAAAATATAAGTAAATCTAACCATTGGCATTGATTCTATAAAACAACAATGGTAGTATATAAATTGGGAGAGGATGACTGGACTTAACGTAGGCTTAGATCTTTGTGTTGCGTGTGAGAAAGGTACAGCTATTGATTAAATTTGTTTCATATGCATATTAAATTTCCTAGGGTATGCACTAAAAGGATAGAAATTAGGGAGGAAACGAAAAGTGAAGGAAAAAATCCATCTAAATTAAAGTAAGAATGAAAAACATGTCATTAAAAAGGGGTCACAGGAAAAAAACAAAACAAAACCCAAAATGCAATTCAACTAGGTGATGAAAACAGATCAGTTAAGTACTATCAATGGAAAATGACTAACTGGGGAAGTTAAATGATACGGTTTGTAAGACTAATTTAAAAACAAGGGAAAGGAAAGGAAATGCAGCTCTGTGGCATTTAATATATTGACAAAAGATAGTAAAGACTGTATTTCCTCAATGGTGTGTGCCTTTCAACTGGAGAGTACATATCTTTTTCAAACACACCTACGGCATTACTTAGAACTGACTGAAATGGAATGGAAAAAAATACAACAAGAATGAAAAACATACAAACCAAAACAAAGCTAGTGTAACTAAATTAATACATGGAAAAATACAAAATAGACTTTAAAAGCAGAAATGAAAAGAATCACTAGAAAATAATAATAGTTTAATTATTATGTAATCACAAGTGTCCTAGAAGAAACAGGAAGTTATAGCCATTCTAAAACAACAACAAATAACAAAAAGAAAAACCAATAAGGACAAAGTGACAAATTCATCATCCACCTCAGGAGGCAGCCATACTCAGTAACTGATAGATCCCCCAAAATCAGATGAATTTTGATGCATCAGATCAAGTATGGATTTGAAATGACAACAGACATACACTCAATGATGTGTGCCTTTCAACTGCAGAGTACAGATCTTTCTCAAACGCACATACATTCGTTAGGACTGATTGTATACTACCCTCAACAGATTGCAAAGAGCTAGGGGTCACATAGACCACATACTCTGCCACAATGCAGTTTAGAAAACTACAAAAAGAAAAACTAGAAAAGTCCCATCTCTTTGGAAAATTTAAAACATACTTCTAACCACCCATGTGTCAAGACAAAATCGTGACAGGAAATACAAAAATGCTTAGCATTACATCTTGTTTGACACAGTTTATACTATTTACAAGGAAATGTATAATCTTAAATAACTGATACTTGGCCTAAGCATTCAACTTGAGAAATTAAAGAGAACAGAAGAATCTTCTCAATAAAAGTAAAGACAACGTCATACTGAGTTATAAAAGAAATTCATGTGGAAGCTCATAGGATCCAGAATGGCCTGGATAAGAAGAAACAGGCAGGGAAGCTTTCCTATCAAGATTTATAAGGCATATATTAGGACCAGTGGACTAGAACTGGCCAATGGAACAGTGAGCCCCACACAGTCCAACACATATATGGGAAGTGACATGGCAGAGCTGGCATTGCACCACGGAGGGGAAGCGGGGTACTTTCAGTACATGGTATTGGGACTACAGGATAAAAAAATACAGATTCCCACTTCCTATCACACACAACAATCAATGCACTGTAGATCAAGGTCCTTTATTTTCAGGTGTCCAGTGTTACACAAATTACACAATGGCCCTGCTCCTAATCATGTAATTCTTTTTCTCAGTCTAGGCTTTGAACAAAATCCCTCTTCATCCAACAAATATTTTCTGTGTGCCAACTATCTTCCTGCCAATTGTTCCAGGCATGGAATACACCAGTAAACCAAAGACCTCTACCTTGGTGGGATTTACAGGCTTGTGGATAATTGACATATATGGCAGTTATTATGTATCAGGCACTTTATTAGCCCTGACATATTCATTAAATACTTGATAGATACTATCTGTAAGTGCCAGAGCTAGGATCTGAAGTTAGCCTGCCAGCCCTCAGAATCCCAGCTAACTACTATATTACATCTACTGCCTTCCTCATTGCCTTGGTGAAGAATGTGCCATGCAATGCTTTGCTTAAACATGTATGTGATGATCCAAATACATTGTTATGCGTAATGAATTGACTTTTCTTCTACAAATCTAATGTACTGGATAGGTACCATCCATCCTCGGAAGAATTTTGAGAATAGCTATTCAATCATTTTCTGTATTGTATGGTTCAGATGAAAAAGCCTGAGTGGTGCAGAGATGGCACCACTGTGCTCTAGCCTGGGTGAGGGAGGGAGGCCCTGTCTCAAAAAACAAAAAAATAGGCCAGGCACGGTGGCTCAAGCCCATAATCCCAGCACATTGGGAGGCCGAGGCGGGCCGATCACCAGGTCAGGAGATCGAGACCATCCTGGCTAACCCAGTGAAACCCCGTCTCTACTAAAAATACCAAAAAAAATTAGCCAGGTGCTGTGGTGGGTGCCTGTAGTCCCAGCTACTTGGGAGGCTGAGGCAGGAGAATGGCGTGAACCCGGGAGGCAAAGCTTGCAGTGAGCCCAGATTGCGCCACTGCACTGGGCGACAGAGTAAGACTGTCTCAAAAAAGCAAAACAAAGCAAAAAAAAAAAAAAAAAAAAAGGTACAGTGATTCCACCTTCTGGGGAAGCTTATCTATACCTTAAAATCTAATGCTGACTAGGTGAAATTCGGACGATGTCATACATGAGCACCTAGTTTTTTGCTTTGTTCTGTTAGTAGATTGTTACAACTGCCATCATCATTCTACTCTCAGAAAGTAAAGGTGTCAAGACATCTGTTTTGTTTTGTGTCTGTAAGACAGCATCTTCAGGACCCCATGGTCAACAAATTTGACAATCAGTAAATCTTTATCTCCAATTCCCAATATTTTCCTTTTGTAGCTGCTTCACTGGAAGGTTTGAGCCTATCTTACACTGTCTCAACCTTCTCCTTGGCTGGACAAAAACTAAGTTTCCTTTGCTTTGTATTTCCTTCTACTCTCTTAAGATGCTGTTCCAGCTCTTGTGGTATTTAGCTTTCATAGCAGGGATGCTGGAAGGTCTGTGTAACAGATGCTTTTCTCCTAATACAGCTCCCCTCCTTCCTTCCTTCCTGGGCAGCCAGCTGAGATGTTACTGTGTTACAATTGGCTCCTACCATTCTCTGTTGCACAAATCAGTCAGCTAAAGCAGCCCTGCTGGTGTCCTACAGTTTAACCTTGCTACAGTGACATGGCAAGTAGGGACATTTGATTGTCTTGCATATGAATCCAGGGATCTGACATTTTATAGCAAAAAGCTCATCCAAAACGACCACAGGAAAAGATAATCCTGCCATTCTACCTAGTATCAGTCACAAACCAAATTCCAGCACATGAAAACCAACTTTAAGCCAAGCAAATATATACCATTTGTCTGTGGATAGGGGAGTACGTCTTAGTGGTTCTCAAAATATACATATAAAAGCCGATAAATCAGGATAAATAAAACTTTATGCAAAGAAACACCTGAAACCAAGTTTAAAAACTATAGACTGAAAGAGGGGATCTGAAATTAAGATTAGTATCCTGATCTTGTGAAGATCTGTGAGAAAAAGACAACAGAAATATGGTCAAAGGTTCACATAGCTGGACGCAGTGGCTCATGCCTATAATCCCAGAACTTTGGGAGGCTGAGGCAGAAGGACTGTCTGAGCTAAGGAGTTCAAGACCAGCCTGTCCAACATGGTGAAACCCTGTCTCTACTGAAAATACAAAAAATTAGCCAGGTGTGATGGCACGCAGCTGTAATCTCAGCTACGCGGAAGACTGAGGCAGGAGAATCGCTTGAATCTGGGAGATGGAGGTTGCAGTGAGCTGAGATCATGCCACTTCACTCCACTCTGGGGACAGAGCGAGACTGTCTCCAAAAAAATAAAAATAAAAATAAAAAAGTTAATTAATTCAGTTGGAAACCAGAATAGCCAATGAATATCTGAAACATGGTCTCTTCCCTAATAATGCAGGAAAGGAAATGTAAACCAGTGAGAGACCTCACACCCATCGACTTTGTTTTAAAAACAAAATTTTTAAACACAGTACCTAGTGTCCTTGAAGTGAAGAGATGAGAATCCTCATACATGGCTGGTGAACTCTGGAGATTAATTTGACAAAACCTAGTAAAGCTGAAAATGTGCCATGTTGGTGCAGTGGCTCACACTTGTCATCCTAGCACTTTGGGAGGCCAAGGCAGGCAAATCGCTTGAGCCCAGGCGTTTGAGACCAGCCTGGGCAACATGGCGAAACCCGGTCTCTACAAAAAGATACACACACAAAGAAGTAGAATCCAATTTAAATTATATTTGGTTAAGTCAAGGATGTCACTAAAAGAACATATAAATACGCTAATAGAAGGATGAAATGCTATAATAAAAATATTAACTCAAAAGAAGCAAGAAACAAGAGAAAAGGGTATGTAAAATGTCCTGGTCATGGAGAAAACAAATGGTTCAGATGCAGATGTGAATCCAAACACATAAATAATTATATTAAATGTAACTGGGTCACGTATTCCAACTAAGAGATTAGACTATGTTTAAAGAAAATCTATATGCTGTTATGAGAAAAATACAAAAGGATTAAAACGGATAAAAACGATGTATTATGCAAATACTAAACAAAAGTAATATAGCTACATTAATATATAAAATACTTTTTAAGGCAATAAAGCTTTGGTTGAGACTGATTATGAAGGACATTTCATAATAGAAGGGTCAATCTACCAAAAAGACGTAACAATTCTAAATTTATGTTCACTTAGTAAACTAACTTCAAAATAAAAGATTGACACAAAAGATACGCAAATCTACATTCATATCATAATATGCTATCACTTCTCAGGAACTGGTAAGAGCCAAGTAAGAAATCTATAATAATCTAGATCTGTAAAACATGATTAAATTTGACCTAATAAACCAAACAGAAAGCATCCAGTAAGGATAGAATACATACTCTTTTCAAGTAGTCATGTATTTCTCAAAATTGACCATATACTGGGTCAAAATGGATGTCTCAATTTCGAATATATGTTTAATGATAATGTAACATTATACCGGAGTCAACATTAACTAGAAAGGTTTCAAACGTTTGGAAATTAAGCAGTACATTGCTAAGTAATTCACAGGTTAAAGAAAAAAATCAGAATGGAAACTAGAAAACATTTTGAAATGAATAATAAAAATACAGCATATAGCCTTAAAACGCAGATATTAGAAAACAACTAAAAATCAATTTTCTAAGCAATCGTCGCAAGTTAAAAAATCCAGCAAATTAAAGCCAAAGAAAGGCTGAGTGTGGTGGCTCATGCCGGTAATCCCAGTACTTTGGGAGGACAGGGCAGGCAGATCGCTTGATCCTGGGAGTTTGAGATGAGCCTGGGCAACATGGTGAAAGCCCATCTCTACAAATAATACAAAAAACCCCAAAAGTTAGCTGGGCATGGTGGCACGTGCCTATAGTCGCAGCTCTGCAGTGAACTGTGATGGTCATACCACTGCACTCCAGCCTGGGCAACAGACTGAGAGTGAGACTCTGTCTCAAAAGAAAAAAAAAATAGAAAAAAATAAACTTAGGAGCAAGAATGAATAATATAAAACTATTTCAGCCTTGAAAGTAACTTTTAAAACATGTAAGTAAAAAGTGTTTTTGACAGTTTTAATAATACTCTGACTTTTCCAAGAACTCCCCTTCATGTAAACTAAGGGAAGTGTGTGCTTTATTTTGTTCAAAACTTCAAAAGCAGGGCATGACTCTTGGTAAAATCTTATCACCAGCAGCAAACTATTCATGGTACCATCTCCATATGTAGTTACCATTGTGATTCTATATACTGGAGCAAACATCTGACTATTGCATTATGTTATTTTTGTGCTGTAGTTGTACCTGAGCATTTGCATATTGAAAAATTTATTATAAATCACTTTTTTCTTTTCTACTGTAATAGGGAATTATAGTCTATATCATAACATACTGAATATAAATGTTTAGCTATATTATGAATTTCATTTCATGATGGTAAAGAGGAAATTTCAAAATACTTTTAAGAAAGTATCAGGTTTGACAGTTGAGAATCTCTGGATTTGATGATTAAGGTCCTTCTCAGCCTTAACAGTCTGAGATTTTTTTGTAACCATTACTACCAACAACAGCTTTGTTCTAGTTTGAAACTAGTGTGTGGCAGGCACTGTAAGTGGAACAGTATCTCATTTAAATCTAATCACCCTTATAATAAGTAGTAATACTGTCACTGTTTATATGAGAAAACAAATTCAGAGAAGTTAAATAATGTGTTCAAGTTCACATATCTAGAAGTATAGAGTTGGAGTGACTCCAAACTCATGTTCGTTTCACTCACGAAAAGGTCATTAACATACATTACTTTCCCTAGAAGAATTAAATACTATCTGTCGACTAGTGAGCTTAGGCTAATGTAAGCATCTATAAGAGTCTCTGCCCACCACAGCAAGAAAGAGGAGAAGATGGAATGTACAAATATAGTAGGTGCCTTTTGAAAGTCAGGTACCTTTTTAATCATGTAAGGTAGTTACAAATGGATGACATCTCAAAATATATCAGAATAAGTTTCAAGCCATGCAAAGTTCACCAAAACAATGTTTATTTCCAGTGTTTAATTGGGTATGCACACAGGCATGACACAGGTTTGGATTCATTAAGTCCTCATGCAGAATTATATTCTTCTCGATAAAGAAGCCAGTTCCATCCAGGATCCACTATCTACACACCTATGTTACAACATTTATATCAAATCTGGTATCTGAAGAAAAGATACACATTTAATATGTTCATTTAAGTTACGTATTTTACAGAAAGATTAAAAATTCAAGTCACACAAAACTCAAAAACTGTATTAAAAGTTTGAATATAAAACTCAGATCCACCTGGAATGACTAAAGAATGGAAGTTCTGTATCCACCTGTGTTAAAACTGGTAAATGTGATGAAATTTGTTACCGATAAAACGCATTCATTTATTCAATGTAAGTTATCTAATTTTAACAATATGGCACCCTAAAAACCAACTGTATTTTTATGATGAGGCACTTTTGTTAGTGATGAAACCAAAAGAACAAATTTGCTGCACACTGATGCCAGCGATTTTCTTCAGTGATTTTGGGTATATGCTATGTAGTAAGTTGCAACAAATACCTTGCTCATTTGTATGCAACTATCCGATATATTTTTAAATATATATATATATATATGTTCTTCTGGCTGTAGTAATGCACTGTAAAGCTATTTCACAGTGCAAAATGATGAAACCAGCCCAAATGAAGGCTGCATAATAACAATTCTGATACAAGAAAATATTGACAGTTACTGGAACGTGTAACAGTAGTTTTTTTACTTGCTAGAGTGGACATACCCCCAGTTTAAAGACAGGGATGAAACTCTGCTTTATTGCCTGGGGTTTCAGACAGTTTATGAGGCTGGGCATTCGCTGCAGAACTAGCATTTTTGCTCACGTTCTGAAAGCTTTCTCCGTTGATTTGGTCAGATGACTGCGGTGGTATGGAAAGAAGGGGCCTGTTGGTTGAAGCCAAGGTGCTGGAAGAACTGCCTGTGTCGCACTGAAAAGACAAAGGTGTGTCAGTCGTGGCTGTTTCTCGTGTGCTTGGGTTCTCTGTCTGGGGATCTCCGATTTCTCCTCTGCTAAGGTCAGAGGTACTGGTGCGTAGGCGTTCCCTGGCCAGCCAGTCTGAGATGGAAAGGTCCTGGGCTGAGCATTTTGGTTTTAACCGGTTCACAGCTGAAAGTTCAGATTCTCTCTCCCCGCTCTGCTCATGCACTTTCCAAAAATTCAAAACACTGATTTCAGTAGCATCTCTGTGCCCTCCTAGCGTATGTCTGCGCCGGATGCTTTTCCTTTTAGCAGTCTCGGCATTCGCTTTGTGATTCCCTACTCCAAACATGTCATCCGCAGGGGCTCTGGGTCTCAGTTTTAACCGATCTGCTATTTTCGTTTTCCATGTGGGTTCCTGTTTTTCAGATTCGCCTCTGGTGGGGGTCAGTAAACTCCCAGTTGACTTTCCTTTTTTCATAACATCAAACACTTTAGTTAATGAAGGTGCTTCTTTCTCATTCTTGGCATCTCCTAGACTTCCACTATCTGACTTGAACCTAGCTGATTTTTTCCTGGAGAGAGTATCACATTCGATGAGTTTATGGGAACTGAAGAGCTGTCTCCGGCTATCTAAACTTGATGTTAAACTTCCCTCGGTGCAACTTACTTCGCTTCCTTCAGAATTTCTCCGGCTGTTCTTAGTCACTTCTTGCAGTTTTCCTCGGAAAAGCCTCTCTGAAGTCAAGGCTGTGGGGAAAACGGGAAACTCGCTCTCGCTGTCGGTTTCCACAGGCCGCCCTTCGCTGATGAGTTCGCTTCTCTCGTCGTCTGCCTCGTCCCCCTTGCTCTCTGCCACGGATTGCACCTCAGGGCTCAGTCGACTGGAGTCCAGGCTAGTCAAGTATGTAGCAGATGATGTGGTGGAATAATCTGAGGTGATGGTGCTGATGTTGGCCAAAAACTCGCCATGTTTCATTTCTGGACTGGTTGATTTCTTCATGGAAAACCTTGCCAGGGAGGCCTGGGAAGACGTGCTGAGCAAAGTGCCAGAGTCAGAGCCTGTCTCTTCAAGGTGGGAGGACTTCTGTGCCAGAAGTGACCTGGGGCTCTCTTTCAGGATGGCAAAGCGACAGCTTAGAGTTGGTGACTTGTTATGTTTCGAGTTGTGTGGCGGTGAGGGTTCTTTGCAAGGCGTGCTCTCTTTTCCTAGTGATATCTTTTCACCTTTTGTCATGCTCGGGTCTTTCCTAGTGCTGTTTTCTTTGGCAATGATGATCTTCTGTTTTCTGCCCAGTGTCTCACTTTCTTTTTTCGATTCTTCTTTAGTATCACTGTGACACTGTTCCACATTTTCTTTCTTAAAAAATACATTGTCCAGTTCATCTTCTGAGCTGCTAGGCTGTGCTTTCTCTTTTGGCTTCTTCCTCTTGCGACTAGCGGCTGCAAAGATGGAGGACACAAGCAGTTCCCTGCTATATTGATCCTTGCCAGATCCCCAAGAACCCTGGGAAGCGAGAGAGAAGAAAGATTCTGAGCATGAGAATGCAGCTGAGTTCATTTTCCGACAAGCTTGTCTCCCAAATATTTCTTATCAAATTATTATCTACTAAAGCTCTGGAAGCATCAACAGTGCAATTAGCTTTTTTTTTTTTTTTTTAATACCTCTTTTTACCTTGCACCAAAGCCAAATTTTTATTTAATGAGTCCAACTTCTTGCCTGGTGGTATTTAACTGCCAAGCCACAGTTCATACACATCTGCCTTTCCGGCAAATAGTCTCTGCTTAGTGCTAATTCCTATCACTATCCCCCAAACACCTGACCTTCCCTCCTTCCACAGTGCCCAGGCCTTTTTCACTTCCTTCATTTGGAACACAGGCATGAGATAGGTTAAACAATATTGTGATATGGTCAAACATCACAGTCTGATATAGGTTATTAAATGTTTATGACTGACTTTAATTTTGTAATTACAGGTATCACATGATATAGATACTGTATCAGATAAGCTCATTGAGATAAGGGAACTCTGGTCTTCCAGTAGTTCATCCAGGAGGGATCTTCAAGGATCTGCCTTAAGTAAATCAGGTTGGTAATGTCTTCATTTATCTCAAGGTAACAACGGAATTAGAATATTCAAAAAACAGGTCAGGTGTGGTGGCTCATGCCTGTAATCCCAGCACTTTGGGGGGCCGAGGCGAGCAGACTGTTCGAGCCCAGAAGTTTGAGACCAGCCTAGGGAACATGGTGAAGCCCTGTCTCTACAAAAAATTAACTGGGCATGGTGGCACGCACCTGTGGTCCTGGCTACTTGGGAGGCCGAGGTCAGAGGATCACCTGAGCCTGGGGAAGTCGAGGCTGCAGTGAGGCATGAGGGTACAATTGCACTCCAGCCTGGGTGTCAGAGTGAGAACCCATCTCAGGAAGGCAGGAAGGAAAGATCAATTAACACAAGTACAAATAAATCCTTACCACAGAAACACTTTAGTGCACTGTTATTGGGAAAGTTATTTGCTATGTATAATGGGTTCTTTAAAAAATTTTTTTCTAAGATGGAGTTTCACCACGTTGTCCAGGCTGGTCTAGAAGCCTTAGTCTCAAGCTATCCTCCCACCTCAGCCTCCCAAAGTGCCAGGATTATAGGCATGAGCCACTGCATCTAGATATAATACGTTCTCGATTGCAACTATTAATTCGTTCCTAAATATCTGCTGGTTTAACCACACACTTTTTGAGACAAGCAGCTAGGCAGGAGGTATGCTGAGTAATAGAAGCAGACGGTATATTTCTCTATTGCCTAAAAATCTTAGACAAGTTAAAACTGCTCTATTTAAAGTAAAAATTGAGGCTGTTCCATCAAAGAATGCACCAAGATGAAATCACAGATGAATATAACTTTGTTTTTATGTTATCAAGACTTTCATAATTATCCAGCACATTTCCCCACATTTTGCTAAAGACTAATAGTCGTGACTGGGCTCTGAACTGGGAGACCTTGATGTCCATCCTCTCTAGCTTGCAGGGTACGAGCAAGTGATTCACTTTTAAACATCTCAATTCCATGGCGAGAAGCAATTAGATTATACTGTCTTTAAGATTTCCTTAAGGTTCTCTTTACAATTCTATGATCATATACGTGTTGGGGCAAATTACTCTACTTTTCTACAGAGACTGTTAGAAGTAGTTACTCATATCATTGGGATATCCACTATATTACAGGCATGATATAACACCACTATGGATAAGACGAAAAGGCTATTGTAACAACAGGTTAAGAAAAATGCACCTAGAGAAAGGAAAAGCAGGGATTTCAAAACTGTTCTAGATTAAAGAAGTCTAAAGACATTTGACAATGAAATGCAAGGAATGATCCTTGACTGCATTCTGTATAAGGAAGTAAAGAATATTACTGGGACAATCTGTATAAACACTGCACATTAGATAATAATGTGTTGTACTTACCTTAGTTTCCTGAGTATGAAAATTACTCTGTAATTATATAGGAGAATGCCCCAATTCTCTGGTGATACATGCTGAAGTATTTAGGCGTAGTGTTATCTCTACAAGTAACTATCAAATGATTCAGAAAATTCTCTACAAGTAACTATCAAATGATTCAGAAAAAAAGTGTGAATTTACAACTGATGAATCTAGGGTAAAGGATTTGGGTGCTGTCATTTTAGCAGTTTTTCTGTAGGTTTAACATTTTTCAAGATAAAAAGCTGGGTGAAAAGATGAACATCACAAGTAACAGAGACATGATAAAATATTTTTGTAAGAATTATAATTTAATCATATGGAGTCCTATTATGATATTTAAACATGATACGTAAAATTCATGTCTCATTACAAAATATAACAATGGTTTAAGAAGTCTGACCATTCTAGTTGCTACTGCCTCAACAGAGCAAAATTTAGATCCACTGACTTGACAAAAAACTTTCTAAGAACTATAAACATCCCACAAACTACTCAAAAAGTTGTATAATTGAGGGAACACAGATTGTGTAAAAAATATTATTAAAAAATTAGTGATTTCACTGAAAAGGCAAGACTATAGTGTAAAAATGCATACCAAAAAAATTGATAGTACTTCTGAAATATTTACAGATGATACGATGTTTGGGATTTGTGTAGATGGTCCTAGAGGGAGGGAAGCAGGTGGCATGCAGAGGAAACAGAGTTGGCCGAGTGCTGATAATTACTGGAGATGGGTGCAGGGAGGCTTCTCGTTTTATTCACTTCTGTATATGTCAGGACCTAATTTTCACATTAAAGAATGGCCTAGATCTTTGTATTATGCTAAAACTGCACAATGAGAAGAATATGAACTTTTGAGTTTGTCTTCCAAGTCAAAATCCAGTATTCTTCTATCATATATTGTTTTAGGAATTCATTTTTTATTATACTTTGTTGCTCTGTGTCATTAGACACAGAGAGGAACTCATTTGAGTATCAACCATAACAATCAACAATTCCGCCCTAAAATATTTCAAATTGTATGAAACAATTTACCTTAGATTTTGTTGAGTCACTAGTAGCTGAATCTGTGAAAAGTTAAATAAAACATGGTCAGTATTAGCCAATCTTTACTGCTTTCCACAAACAATGCAAAACTTATGGAAAGACAGGCACAGAACAAAATGTGAAAGCAAAACTCAAAACAATAGAACACAGTGGATAGTCAGAGCTCACAAAGATGCAAGCTGCACCACAGAAAGCCACCGCCATGAAAGGATGCTGTGAATTGTAGGCAGAACCAGCTCAATGATAGAAATGGCAAAGGAGCCCTGTACTAAACAAAAACAGAAATACTCGTGTTTATTAGATTTTCTAAATATTAAATCTAGCAATAAAGAAGCTTTAGGACAGTGTAACAACGTTTTTTTTGTTTGTTTGTTTTTTTAATGTACCACATCCTGTATCTGAGACTGATACACAATGTAGAACTTTTAAGAGTGTTGGCCGCCCTAGCTACAATTGAGACACTCATACTGGTATGTTTATGCTGATTTTTGTCAGACTTAAATTTTCTAAGCATTATGCTGTACACGTATGGATGCAAAAGAGGCATTAAGATAATCTTGCTTCCAGGTCACTTTGGTCTTATATTAAATAATGTTTATCTTCGTGCTTCAGACCCCAGTTCCATAGCAGTGCAGTGAGGGATCCTTTTGACTAACTTGCTACCAGTTTTGCAATTATCTATTAACAAATGCTATTATGGAAATGGAAAAATGGAGACCATAATTTTACTGTCTGGCAAAAACTCAGATTATACAGGAATAAAGAGGGTAGGAAGGGGCTAGCAATATTCAGGATAATACCAATTTTGCAGTTTCATCTTTCAACATTAGGGAAATTGGTTTTCAGAATAATGAGCTGAGCCCCATGCCACGCCCCTTTTAACACATGGCTAAATGCTTTATGACTTTAAGAACTGGTAGACCATACCATGCTATTTCTCCTCAGGGTCTGCTTCAGAAATAACAAGAAACAGCAGAAAAACTTTTAAGAAAGTAGTATTGATCTGTTTACAATAATCTTAAGAGAAACTTTACACCACAGATCAACTATGTTTGCATTTACAAGAATCGGGGGTTTCTGCAGACAAGGCAGCTACAGTGTGGACAACAGTCCTCCTTCTTCCTACAGTTCCAGCTGTCCATCAGGGACATCACAGAATCCACTAGTGACATTACCGTGTGATAGACTCCTCCCACTTCGCCTGTTCAACATCAGTATAGATTTGCCTGTGTCAGTAAGAGCTGAAAAAACCCTTTAGGACTAAAACAAGAACTAGAGACAAAGGGAGAACATTGTGTAAAACAACATGCTAGATTAGTGCAACAGTTTGGCAGGAGAAAGTTTTCATTCAAAAGAGCCTAGAAGAACTAATACTTAACCAAGCATTAGGGTGGCAACAGGAAACGGAAGAAAATAAATCTCAAATAGGCTGGCTTTTTACTGTGACAAAACACTGTTATTTATGAAAATGGAGCCCATTACCAGTTCAACAGATTTAACTTGCTGCTTTTAAACAGAACTCCTGGCTCAAGAATAAGAACTACTTATACAGCCCAGATCATACTTTCTGCCATCACAGCAACCACATACTCAGTAGCGTATATCTGTTTTACCTTGTGATGACTATTACATGGAAACTGTGAATTTAAAAAAAAAAAAAAAAAGAACAAAACAGTGGTTTGCATGCTCATTTCCCTCATAGTTCCATTCTGACAAACATTACATTACAACTGCATGCACTGCCAATGGCATTAGAGTCACTGGAAGATAATTCAGATCAACCGGAAAAGGAAGATTAAGGTTTTTTATTAGTAGAAAGGAAGAGAAAAAGAAAAAAAATCATAAGTAACAATTCACTATGATTGATTTGCTCTTTCATATTGTAAGAATGTAGCTTTCAGCCTAGAGGTCAAGACTGCCCAGGCAAGAGTTACCTGATACATCTCCTGGGGAGACTCCTGTCCTTCCAATGTTGGTGAGTAAATGATCTATGTTTGGCACTGGCTGGGAGTCTACTGTGCTTTCCTCCTGCACTGTTGTCTATGGTTAATAAACAAAGATCTCTTCATCATCTCTTCAAAGATACTTTCTTTAAAATTTAAACAACATTTAGTAAAAGACACATTACTAAGTAAAGCACCTGTGCTTAATGTTTTTACATTGTTTACGCATAATTAACTGCAAAATAAGCACCGTACTGGTACATTCATTAGATCAGAAACTGAGCTAGAGACCTGCTTCCGGGGCGCAAAGCGGACAATAGCATACAAAGCAGGAAGTTGACATTGTTGGCGCGCCAGGATCTTGTGTCCCAAATGAAACTAACTGAGTACAAATGCTGACGGACAATACTTACAAGAGGCTCATCAGCACCTTCTTCTGTGAAAAACCAGTCATGCTAAAATTTAAAAAAGGTAAGAAGAGAAATTAAACAAGCCTTTAAATATATTGAGATCTTGGAGGATAGTATAGAAAAAGGGTAATTTTCTTAGGGAAAAATATTACAACCAACCTCTCAGACCAAATAGTGGCTGCCCATGAAAATGAATTTTCTTGTAGGGTTGAAGCATGAACTTACGTGCTGGATGAGCGTTTCTACGATCTTGTACTGGTCAGGCATGTGGGTGACCATGTGGGTCATGTTGTCTTCTGATGTTCGAACAAGGGTTGGACCAAACACTATTGCTAGGTTTCTTGGTTCCATCTGAATGGGAAATACCACAATTTTTCTTAAAGAAGTAGGCTGAAATTCCCATTGTAGGATTTTTGATGAAAAAGAATATAAACAGAAAAATGGCTTTGATGTAGAGTTAAAAAATGCTTTCTAGAAAGATTTTTTTTTCTTTTTTTGGGGACAGGGTTTCACTGTCACCCAGGCTGCAGTGCAGCAGCATGATCATAGCTGACTGCACTCTCGACCTCTTGAGCTCAAGTGATCCTCTTGCCTCAGCCTCCTGAGTAGCTAGGACTATAGGTATGTACCACCATGCCTGGCTGTTATTTAAATTTTTTTTTTGTAAAGATAGAATCTTATAACGTTGCCAAGGCAGGTCTTGAAATCCTGGCCTCAGCTTCCCAAAGTGCTGTGATTCCATGTGTCAGCCACCACAAGTGGCCTAGTTAGGATTTTCAAAGCAAATTGTACAAAATGTTTCTTCTGCATTAATGATAATGTGCAATGCATAATTAGCATTCATTTTTTTTTCCAAGAAGTCTTTGATTGAAAAAACTGATTTGGTTCAAAACGAGGGTTACCAAAGCTGGATTAACTGATAAAAATGTTAAAATCAAAGGAAAAAAAGCTTGCAAAAGATTACAGGCACACTTGCAGTCCCAGCACTTTGGGGGACCGAGTCAGGTGGATTGCTTGAGCCCAGGAATTCAAAACCTCATCTCTACTAAAAATAACCAGGTGTGATGGTGTGTGCCTGTAGTCCCAGCTACTCTGAGGCTAAGGTGGAAGGAGGTAGAGGTTGCAGCCTGGGCAACAGAGTGAGACCCTGTCTGAAGAAAAAAGGAAAAGAAAAAACCAAAATTCCTCTTCCCCTTGAGAAATGAAAAGTGGAAGAAGTATGAAACGTTACAGATTTTCCCTCTAGTACATCAAAATCACTAATGTGTAAACACCCAATGGTTGGAAATATTACTTTTGACCCATTTTTACCTGAAACCAATCTTCTGAAGCTCTTTGGTTAGGTTTGCTTTGCTCTGAATGCCTCACTCTTTTGTACACTTCTCTGTTTATGCATTAATTTCCATATATGGTATTTCTTGTTTAATTATCAGATTGTCAAAGGTATGGATCTTTTGCTTTCCTTCATTAAATTTTACGGTGTCTGATATATTTTGAATTCAGTATTTGATTAAAATAACTTTAATCCACCCTAATAACATATCAGGGGGCTAAAAATCACCACCAAACTCAAAAAGCCAAACTGGAAAAAAGAGAAAAGCAATTGCTGCACACCTAACATGTTAACTAATGTAGCACATACATAACGACACCATCACTGCAGAGGAATTGTGTTGAAGTCAGGATTTTTCTACAGAGTTGGCTTGACAGAAACTATGTGTAGGAAAGGTGTACTTAAAACTGGGCACGCAGAAATGTTTCTGGTCTCCCTCTTAGAATATGTACAAAACTGGGCACGCAGAAATGTTTCTGATCTCCCTCTTAGAATATATATTCACCGTACTCTTCAATCTGTGCTGGTGTTGGTGGCTCAAAAAACACAAGTCTACCATCTCAAATGCCTATGTAAGATTTTTACTAGATTCTTGATTATGATTTATGTTTTTAGACTAATGATAACATGCATTAATATTTATAGGTATACACACTAATATTTTATCTGGGTAAAAACTGATAAAATAGTGTACAGTTTATTCATAAATTTAAAAATTCTATTTTTAATATTCCATAAAATACCATACCCCTTCTTTAAGATTCAGTGTAATTACATTAAAAACACAAAAAATTCTGCAGTAAAGACCTATGCTAAAGATGAATTCAGTACTTTCTAAACTAACTAGACCAACACTCTTCTCTGTACTGATGAATGATGTAATAGATTTCAGGAAACACTGAAATTAATTAGAGACTACTTCAGCTATAAATTATATTGAAAACTCTTTGGCTCCTACAGTATGAACTTCTGGAAACAGTCTAGGCTTTCATTTCCTTGTTTTTTTTTTTTTCCCTAACCATTTTGTAGCCCTGTCACTACGGAGGAAATTGAGCATCTAAAGGAAGTAAGCTTCTTGATTTGCAGGTAATAGAGGTTGACACTCTTCTCATATCAATCCTTACTACAACTTCCAGAACATGTACAACCACTAAACTGATCTATCTAAATCACTCAGAAAAGAGTGTCAGCAATATTCCTGAGCTTGTGGTATTCTTTCATTTTCTTCTCCAGAAATTAAAATGACTGTTTCAGTACTTTAAGAAGTAATGCCCTTGATGAGTTAAAAATCATCATTGTACAATCTGATGATATAATGGATTTAGGCAATAATCATCAAAAAACTAAGTTAAGACTACAACCTGTCAACCAAAATACCATGTGTAGACCTTGTTTGGATATTGACTTAAGCAAATAACCCTACAAAGACACTTTTACAATAAAAAAAAAAAATGAATAGGGTTGGGCATGGTGGCTCATGCCTATGATCCCAGCACTTTGGGAGGCAGGTGGATTGCTTGAGGCCAGAAGTTTGAGACCAGCCTGGGCAACATGGTGAGACCTTGTCTCTAACATAACTTTTAAAAAAAGAAAAACTGAATGTGAACTGAGTATTAGACAATATAAAGAATACATTTTGTGGTGTTTGACAAAGAAAATGTGGCGGTGTTAAAAGGGATGAAAATGACTTATCTGTTTATGTCTGTTCTCCCTGTATTCTATTTGGCCTTTTGACTGTTGTAGTGTATGCGTATGTTACCTCTTCAAAATACTGATATACAGCTGAAAAATCAGAGAAGTAAAATTTCTGACTTTTTCATTTTTCTTACTGAATAATCATGCAAGAAATCTTTTAAAATATCCTTTTAAAATGGTGACAACTGGTATTTTGGGATCTTTTGCTTTTAAAAACAATTTTAAGAAGGACTTACCCAGTTTGATGTTGAATTTATAAACCTTTTATTGACTATTTGGCATGAAGTGATGAAGCATATCTTTTAAACTAAAGCCACTAAAAGTACATTTCTCCAATAAGCCTTTAACATACCTTATTTTTTTCTGAATTTTCTGCCACTGTCTTCAGATGAGCTGAAAGGAACTTAAGTGTTTCATAATGATGTTCAGGCAAATCGTGAATCTGAAACAGATTATTTTCATGATGGATTTAGAGGCTGAATTTTAGTTGTATCCCCCAAAATATAAAATAATACCTACTAGTCTTTTTAATGTTTTCAGACGATCTAGAGGATCTTCTTTACGATTGGCTTCAATAAAATCAGCATATTTATCTGACGACAAGAACAATAAAACAAATTTATTTTAAATTGCTTAGGTGAATTGTAATCTAGTTTCCCTTTAAGGATTAATTTTAAACCACAACATAAGATTTCTACATAGTCTTTGAAATGTAACTCTCTAAAATGTAAGTTCCCTGCTGGAACCATCCTATATTTACACAGCCTGTCCATTCTTCCCCCACCCTCCAACAACATCTAGTAAAAAGTGTCTTACATGGCATTTAAATACTTGGCTTGACTGAAAAAACATTTTTCTACTCATTGTACCTTATTACGTCAGAAGCCATTTGAATGGTAACAATATTAATTTGGCTGCAAACATGTATGAACAAGATAATACGTATGTCAATGAACCTAAACAACTTTTATGTTTTTAATATATGAGGGAGAATTCAACAAAGCCTTCTGTTTCCTTTGACCAAGACATTTTGTCCTGGTTCAATTTAATATTCTATGGTTTTCCAACTGTAATTTGAACCATTTCATCTGGTATCTATCTTTCATAGGAGTTAACTCACCATTTGTGAAGAGAGGCTCAGGGAGTTTTCTGAAGAAGGATTTTAGTAAACTGCTTATCACATTCAAATCTCGCCATTTCTAGGTGTACAAAATAGAAATACAGTATTTTCATATCCAATATCACCAAAGGGAAAAAAAAGGATCAGTTATTCAAATAAGCAAACTTACATCATCTTGTATATCAATATCAGCCATTCCCTTGTTGAGTTCTTCTTGCATACTTGAGATGGCTGCATTATTTCCAGGAACTCTATAAATACCTGTATATTCAAGACCTCTTTCTTCAACTAATTTGCAACATATGTCAACTATTAATGGAATATACTGAAAAACAAGAAATAAACATTTTATTTAATGCAGCACAAATGTTTAGTTGTATATCACAGTTAAAATGCCCCTTTCGTCCAAAAGGAAACATAAATTGCTGTTACGTAATATAAAGAATAGAGACATTACAGATCTGGGAATGGAAAAAACCTGCAAGAGATATTTGAGACAGTAAGAAGACAAATAGACCGAGAGAAAGAGGGGGATAACATTCTGAAAAGTAAGAACCCCCAGAGAGATAACATTCTGAAAAGTAAGAACAGGTAAGGAGAATGTGGAAACCGTTCAGGTGAATAAAAAGACAATCAAGAAAAGGAGGAGGTGAGAGTAATATCAATTCATGATATGAATCCTAGCATAAATATATACACACACATTTACATGTATTATACTTTCTTAATTAGGTCCTTGTTCTCATCCTTGTTTTAAGATGCTAAAAGCAGAAACACACATGATTTGAAGATGAATTGTTACCAACCTATTTCAGACACATTCCTAATGGTTGAATAATTATTCAATTTCAGAGTCAATACATTAGAAAAAAAGCATTACAGGTCAGAAATAGTTAGGGAAACTAAGGTTTGCTATGAAGAGGAAAATAGACTGACAGTCTCTGTTGTCTGAAAGGCTGTATACTCAGATCCCATCATAATCACAACCGAATTAATGACTTTAGGAAATCCGGTGGGCTGGTGTCTCCTACCCGATTAGTATGAGCTGGTGGGCAGTCATCTAGTCGGACACCGAACGTTCCTGTAGCAGTTGGCTTTTTCTCAAATGTCTTTCTCATGATACTTGGAATGCCTTTTCTCCATGTGCCTTTGTCTTTTGGGGGACTGGTATCATCTTTTGATTGCCAGTCAAAATAAAACAACATAATAAAATGGAAATGAGTGTTTAAATCATGACTTTAAAAACATTTTATCAATGTTTACATAAATCCAAGTCCTGTAATATAAATAATACATCGTATATTTAACAAAAATATGTTCTCTTCCATATAACTTATACTTCTTCATTCTTTTATAATGTGTGCGATAATTTTCTTTAAAACAGCAAAAAAATAAAATCAGTGTGTCATCTTTATAGTGAGACTTCAACAAAGGGAAAAATAACAGTTTTATTTCATAAATGATAGGACCTGAATCCTCCGAGTCATTTAAATTTGTAATATCTCTGATTTAAGTATTGTTTGTATTTTCCCTCACTTTCTCTGTATAATGAAGCTGGTGTCTTGGGCCTCACAAAGGGAAAGGCCCAGTGAGCCCAGACCAGGCCTACTGTGAATTTTGAGCTAGTTGACATGGGGCCTGGTCAGTAGAAATGGTACAGAAAATATAAATGTACCTCTCTGATGCCAATTTTAAATCATCTTATTTATTTGTTAGAAAGCTAACATCAATACCTTTACTGAGAAGTTTCCTTTCCGACTCTTCCTTTGGAGAGTGTGGGCTTTGAGTCTTTGGCTCTGATTTAGCACCAAGCAAAGTTTGCCTGATGCTGAGACTCTGGCGAGGTGTTTTTGGCAACTGCTCTGCTTTGCTGTTGAAGGAAATGACATTTGTTAACTATTACAGTAATCCCCCTCTATCTGTGGTTTCAGTTACCTGTGGCGAGCCATGGTCTGAAAATATTAACTGGAAACTTCTTGGAATAAACAATTCATAAGCTTTCAATTTTGTACAGTTCTGCCCAGAATAAGAATCATCCCTTCATCCAGAGTAGCCACACTGTATACGCTACCCGCCCGTTACTATATGGGAAAAAATATAGTGTAGAGAGGATTTGGTACTATCTGCAGTTTCAAGCATCCACTTGGGGTCTTGGAATGTTTCCTTGCAAATAAGGGGGATGACTGTACTGATTTTATATCCAAATTAACTGCAGGCAAGGTAGGATTCTCACCTCATCAGACTGTTATATTCTTTTATTCTTCGACTAATTAGATCCCTGTTAGTGACTCCAGTGTCCTACAGAATAAATAAAGTAAAATTAGAAAATCAATTCTAAATATCAATAAGTAAGTGATGATCCTTACTCTTTTGAGGCTTTGTATTGTACTGCTTTGCTTATTTAACAAAAACATTACTATCATGTGTTCTCAGTGGAACTGTTTCAAAGCTTCTATTCAACATTACCACGTGACAAATGTTCCAAGTGCCTCCCAACATTGCCAAAGGGTTTTGTTTCTTTTCTGTATCCATGCAATACCTAGGATGGTACCAGCAAGTAACAAGTGTTCCATACTCATTGAACTGATCTGTCCATTTAAAAATAAATGACTACGAAGCAGCCAGTGTTTTCTCTAATACCAGAAAGAATGATCAGCATTTAAAAAAATATACGTGTAAGTGATTTTTCTTCAAAAGGAAAAAGAAATATAGGTGGATAAAAGATGGAAACAGACTGCCAGAATGTGTTAGTGACTAATTTGTAAGGACAGTGAAACCAAGGATCAACTAGTATCAAAAGTGGCAGTTACATTACCAGAAAAGAAAAAAAGAGAAAAGCTTAAAGTTGGCTTAATTTTTTTTTTAACCTCTGTGAATTAACTTGTATAAAATGCTATATGGTAAACCCAGAGTTGACCATAATGTGATCCTTTTTTTCCTATTCATTCCAATTACACATTGATATTGAGTAGGGTTCTCAATTTTTTTTTTAACTTGCCTCGTTTTGATTGATAACAGTTTACAAAGAATACCGTCTTTAAATACAGGAGTAAGTTATCTTGAATTTAAATAGACCATTCCAACTTATCAGCTGAGAGATCATATGATTAAGATCTAGAATAAGACTGCCTGGATTTAAATCCCACCCCTGATGCTTAAGTCGCTGTGTGACCTTAGGGAAACGATTTAGCCTCTCTTTGCCGCAGTTTCCTTATTTGTAGAATGGTGATGATAATAGGACACATTCATATGGTTGCTGAGATTAATGCATGTAAAATGTTTAAAATAGTATCTGCCATATGCTATGTGCTCAGTGAATTACTGTTTTCTCATCTATGAAACTGGGGAAAATACTTGTGTACCTGTGTCTTAAGATTAGATGGTGATGATAATAGCTCACACTGAGTAAATGTTTATTACCTGGCAGGCATTCTTCATATGCATCACCTCATTCAATCATCCAAACGGCTACTATGTGTCACAGAACAAGTCATCTGAAGGAGTTTTAACAATGACAGTCTACTGCCCGAGAGAATGCCTAACACATAGTAGGTGCCTGTTACACAGAACTCCTCTGAACTATTACTTAAAGCTGAAATCCACATCTAAGTTCTCATTCTCCCTGTTTATTTTGCAAAAATTCAGGTCTGATGCTATCTGTATAGCGGGTAGTTGTATAGGTTGCACTGATAAAGATCTGGTGTTAACTTTTTAACCACAAACAAGGCAGAGTGTAAACTACCAAAGGAAAAAAGCACACTTTTCCTATGGTATATGTTTTAATACTTTGAATTGGATATAATGGAAATGACTAAATTAGAACATAATCTGCATAAGTTTACATTTAATGTGGGCATTCCTGAGTACTATAAGAGAACTCTGTGCCCCTTTTTTGGTTATAATAAATGAGCATGAAAAGTGAAAACACAGTGAAGAAAAAACTGTTAATGATAAGAAAATACTTGAGCAAATGCTGACTTAATCATTGCTAAATTTGCTTGATAAAGTTTATAGTTATACGTACTTTAAAAACTATCTTTCCTGTTGAAATTCCTACTGCAAAAATATCTTGATGATCATAATTCTCAAATCCCTAAACACTGTTCTACATGAAAAAGAAAAGCTGGGCTGGGCGCGGTGGCTCACGCCTGTAATCTCAGCACTTTGGGAGGCCGAGGCGGGCAGATGACAAGGTCAGGAGATAGAGACCATCTTGGCTAACATGGTGAAACCCCATCACTACTAAAAATACAAAAAATTAGCCAGGCGTGGTGGTGGGCGCCTGTCGTCCAAGCTATTCGGGAAGCTGAGGCAGGTGAATGGCCTGAACCCGGGAGGCGGGGCTTGCAGTGAGCTGAGATCGCGCCACCGCACTCCAGCCTGGGCAACAGAGGAAGACTCCGTCTCAAAAAAAACAAAAAGGAAAAAAAAAAAAGAAAGCTGACTTATGATTTTTGAAAATGCAAGCTTTCTTAGAAACTATTGTATGACCGTAGGCTATATCATATTCTTGACTATATAATTCTATTAACAAAAATCATCAGTATCACTCTGCATTTATATGGTTATTTATACTGGTAAGTATGTTTACTGTAACTTAAGCACTGTAACAATCCTGTCTTTGAAAGATGGAAATGGATCTGGAATAACTTGGTCACAAACGACCAGGACTAGGAATGTAGTTCACTGCTTCTAAGAAGGTATGCAGAATATATAAATAACCTATGTTTCTAGTTCAGTGATGGTGATTTTCCAATATGTGAAAATAATATAAAACAGGTATGTTTGAGTTTTCCATCAACTGTTTTACATGAAAACAGCATATTATAATTTTTTATAAAAATGATGTATCATATTCCTTAGATCTTTGTAAGAAAGTGTTGTGAAAGGGTCAGATTTCTCCAGTATTCTTTTGAACACCCACCCACCTCTTCATTTAGGTTGCTGCTGTCCTGGATCGTCTTGATCCAAGCTAACATATCATCTCTGTCTTCAGCCTGAAACAGGCATTCGCAGTCGGATGTGGTGAGTCGAAACACATTTTTCCTCTTGGTCTCACTGTAAGAGATGTCTATCAAGCAAGCATTAACACTGATGGGCTGCTCTTCCTCAGACGGAGTCGTCTGCTCTCTTTTATCTTTGTACAGGTAAAGTGAATGACCCCGAAGGACAACGTACATCTGTTTCCATGGCCGAATACTTCCACCAACTCGCTAGAAAACATGCGACAGTGCGTGAACAGTCAGTATTTGGCTAAATCTTTGTGACAGGATAAGCACATTAAGCAACATCCTTCCTCTGCGCTTACACATAACTAGCGTAGCAGGTGACTGATTTAGCTCAGTACCTATTTGTGAGGAGAGGAAGATAAAAATTGCGGACTGTAAACTGAGTTAGGCAGTGTATTCATATCAAAGTCAAGGACAGTGAAATCCCAACTTCAGTTGGGAAGGCAAAATGAACAAAGCAAATCAAAGAAAACAAATGTAGCAAAATATATCAAAAACAGTAACGGAAGAGAAAATTTAAAAATCAGTCCAAAAAACCTTTTGAGTGAAAGACTTACGACTTAGAGCACACAAATGACAGAAACTGCAGAAGTTCTCAAACAATTGTATACTTAAAAATTTCAAACTCTTCTGACAGCATTAAAACATTCTTACATGTAAGCTGTCCAAATATTATAGAACATTTTTGTGGCAAACTTTTTTTCTATTGAAATCTACTGGATGCATATATTGATATTTTTATGCTTAATTTTTAAAATAAAAATGAAACTTATAAAGGTAACTTACAATAAACTGAGAAAAGAGAGATAAAAATTTAAAACTGAATTGCCACTTCCTAAAGGACAATGGAAATAACCCATTGCTAATAAACTAGTAAGAAAAGCAGAGTTCCTTCTTAAATACTTTGATTTCTTTTTTACATTGCCAAAACGTAAGACAATATATTCTACATGCAGCTGACACCCAGGACAAAAAGTACTAAATTAAAGCAATAATTAGAATTTTTTTAAGGAATACTTTTTTAATGTAGAAAAATATATTTATAAATTTTTTTTTCACTCTTTAATCTGGGTATCATGCCATTTAATGTATACAGGTTTTATGGTTTATTTGTCAGGGTCTGCATTTCTGACATTCAGGGTGGCTGAGAAAACACACTACCTTGCCCTTATCGGTGACAAGGGGTCGGAAATGGAGCCACCCTTCCTTGGCAGCATCACTGAAGACCTCTGAGGAAGAACCTTTTCTGGACCCAGAGTCTTCCGATGACTTCTGGCTGTCTGCGATCTATAGAAAGGACCAAGAAAACAAGGGAAAACAGCATTTTCCTTTATAAAGATTTGCACATTGAAACTGCTTTGTGGAAAACTCTTATTTAATGTTTCAAGTGAAGGGCTATTTTTGAAAAATCCTAACTTTATATTTTAAAAAATTTCTAGTCTCATTTAAACAATGTGAATTGACCATCATTTTTTAACCATTAAAAATAACAAATGGTGTAATTTTCCTGTTCTCATCAGTTCACATTTTAGTGAAAAATGAGAAAATGATCGTTTTGTGATTTATGTCATTTGAAGAATGAAAACAGCAAGATGCAATAACGAATGGCGGAGCAGCAGCTAGAAACTGGTGATGCTGTGGCAGGGCTTCTCTGAAGAAATACTATTTTGTTGAAATCTGAAGGAAAAATAAGGAGCCAGCCATAAAAGTTCAGAGGGAAGAGAAGTTTGGTGAGAACGTATAGCTAATGACTGTATATCATCATTATCACTTAAAATGTTCACTGATTAATGTGATCAACAAACAGCTAATTCTAGATCATTAAGGGTCTTTTAGGCCATGGTAGGAAGTGTGAAAGAATCAGGGGAGTAACTGAACACCCAGTTCAAAGCTCACTCTGAGTACTCTGTTGGGAGTGGATTCTAAAGGGACAAGCATGAAAAGAGCTGCGACTATAGGAATCCAGGTGAGATGATGTCAGCTTGCATTTAAGTAGCATAGGTGAAGACAGGAAGATTCAGGGTAGTCTGGAATTGACATGGGGGAGAGTGAAAAAGAAGAAACATGGCTAGTTCTGAGATATTTGGCTTCATCAAGAAGGTGAATGGAAGTGAACTTGCTGAGATGGGGAAAACTTAAGGGATAACGAGGTCTGGGGGTAACGGGTCTAATCATCATGTAAACCTTGAATTGCTGATTAAACATCCAAATGACAGCAGCTGACATGAGCTGCAGTTCAGGAAGGAGGTCAAGGATAGCCATGTAAACTTTGGGAAACCTCTGCATAAGATCACTGAGGAAATCAGGGTAGATAAAGAAGGGTCAGAACAACTCTGGGCATTCCAGCATTTAGATATTAGGTGGAGCAGAGGGGATGGAGAAGCAGCCTTTCAGTCAGAACGAAGAACAGGAAAGTGTGGCAAGATGGAAGCCAGCAGAAGAAAGTGTTTCAGGAAGGGAGCCGGAAATTGCATTGAATACCAGCAAGGGTTCAAGTTAACCGACGTAAACCATTAGTTTTGGAATCTGAATGTCAGTGTTATTCTGATGTGTGTGAGCTGAGAAGTAGAAGAAACTATAGTTTTTTCAAAGGGTTCTGCTGTGAAAAGGAGTAACAAATAAAGCGGGATGTGGATTCCAGGAAGGTTTCTATTTTAATGTAGGATATAGAACATGGGTGCATATAACAGTGAACATCACTGGAAAAATGGTGACTGTGCAGAAGGGGACTGAGAAACTTAGAGGCAAGAGAATCCAAAGAAGTGTGGGGTTGGTTTTTAATAGGATAATGGTACAAGCACAGCAATATTTATGGTAAGAATAAGGAAGGCAGCAAGTGTGGGTATAAAGGCAGGGGACTGGCTGGGTATGGTGGCTCACGCCTGTAATCCCAGCACTTTGGGAGGCCAAGGCGGACGGATCACCTGAGGTCAGGAGTTTGAGCCTATCAACATGGCAAAACCCCATCTCTACTAAAAATACAAAAATTAGCCAGGCGTGGCAGGCGCCTGTTGAATCTCAGCTACTTGGGAAGCTGAGGCAGGAGAATCGCTTGAACCCGGGAAGTGGAGGTTGAGAAAGGCAGGAAACTGATATTTTTGGAGATGGTAAATAAGGAAATTCCTGTCTAATAGTTTCTATGTTTTCAGGGAAGTACGAGGGGAGGGAGAAGAGAGAGAACAGGGGTGGAGTAGGGGGTGTTAGGGGAAGGCACGAAATAATTTCCAGGATAGAAAAACGTACAACAAAATACAAAAATGACTGCTGGGCAGTTAGATTTCTGGCCTTGAACTGATAAAGTCAGAAAAATCAGCACAATGTGCATCAAGTATTACATACTTGAATATGTATAGAAATTAGAAGACAACATTTTATACATAATATTTTCCAAATGTACTCAATACTTACAGAATAAAAGATTACAATATTTAAATATTAAATTTCTACTGGGTAAAAGAAGTACTTCTCTATGAAGAGAGAAACTAAGGTAAGGAGAAACTCTAATACTAACCTTGATTCCCTTCAGACTAGATACGTGCTTAAAGGACCTGTTGGGAAAAAAAATACATAAATATTTTCACTAAGTGCAAAAAATATCTTAAAGATGTAAGAATAATTTTATTACCATTAATCTTTCAATAATAATCTGAGATTTCATCATTAATACGTTAAATGTCCCCTATTCAGTGGAAGTGAAAAAAAAGCTAATTTTATAAAAAAACTTCCCACTCAGTAATTAAAACTTTCCTAATTGATCTGGTAAATTAAAATTGTTTCTGCTTAAAGTGTGGGATTTTCTATTTTTTTTTTTAATCAAAGAAAAAGCTACTCAGGCTGAACACTGGGTTTTATGTTATTAGTTAACCATAGCTGCAATGCTATATTAAGGATTTCCATGATGTTAATTATGATCAGTAAGCAGTTGCCATCAGCAGCCATCTTCAGGGAGATGCTTCCTGTCATCTCCACTCATCTTGCTGGTGGATACCCTGAACTGGAAATGTGGCAGGGAAGGCGCAGTTAGGGACAGTCCCAGCCCTTCACTCTTCTACTCTAACCACATTCTGACTGCTTTCAAAAAGGAGGACAACTGTTGCCACTGAAAAGGCTTAGTGCTTCAGGAGATAGGTTCATGTTAAAGTAATTGAAAATAATTTAACTTTTATTAAGGGACAATAAACTTTTTTAAACTCAAAATTCATTTAAGAAACTTAGAGTTTCTTCAAGATGTTACTAAAGGTGTCACTGTTCTCTCCTCTCAGAAACGCCCCCACCACGCCACAAACAACAACATAATCAGAAACATATATGCAAACTCAATCTTCAACCATATCAGAAGACACTGTAACTCTGAACTAAGCTATACAAACAAAGAAAGGTGGCTAACTGCAGTGAAGTAAACAATGGATACAGGAAGAAAGAAGAGGGCACCGTTACTTGCAGATCTGAAAACTGCAGTACACTGATTTCTGAGAGATTGAAACCAACCATCCATTGTTTGGAACAATGGAAAATAGCGTGCTGAAGCTGGCGACGGGAGCCTCGTTTGTTACCACGGAATATCAGAGGAGAATGAGGAAACATACAGTCCTGCCATCACTGCAGGAAACAGTGTGTAGCTGGTGTAGGGTGCGGTAGACTCTGAAATAATGGCAGTTTTTGATATCTTATAATGAGGAAGAAATAAAAGCTAAAATAGCTCACAAATCCAACCCTGTATCTTTAGGAAAATTCCTGCTAGCCTGGAAGCAAGCCCTGCTAGCCACACACAAACCTCCCTCAAGTAGCTCGTCCAGAAAGAACTAATTTTATATAAAGAATATATAGATTCTTCATATATATTCTTTTATATAAAGGAATATAAAGAATAACCAAATGGAACCCTCAGAGGACTGTATGCAAAAATAAAAAAGACAAATAGCTCTTTAACACAAGGTTCAATATCATAGATGTCAGTATTCCCCAAGTTAATTTATAAATTAATCATTGTATCAATGAAAATGTACATAATTCAAGAACTAGAAAATCTGAGGTTCAAATACTAAAATAAAAATAGGAGAATTCTGAAAAACCTTAAAATAATGATGGATAATAGTCTTACCAGATAAGAAAGACAAAAAACTACCATAATTAATAGAACCTGTTATACATTAATATGCAGATAAATCAACTGAACAGAATAGAGCCCCAAAATAAAATTAAATACATATGACTTAGTATATAATAAAGATAATGTATTGGTGGAAAAGGATG
This sequence comes from Piliocolobus tephrosceles, assembly GCF_002776525.5. Lineage (NCBI taxonomy): Eukaryota > Metazoa > Chordata > Mammalia > Primates > Cercopithecidae > Piliocolobus > Piliocolobus tephrosceles. Next base: position 106,745,278 of record NC_045442.1, on the reverse strand, counting down.
ACATTCAACAGGTGCTTTTGGGACAACAGAGATATTAGAAAATGTAAAGTCTGTTTATCTCACTAATTAGAATAAATTAATTCCAGGTGAGTCAAAGTTGTAAGTTTACAAAAAAAAAAAAGTAAACATAACTTTTGTTATAATTCTGGAGTAGAGACAGAATTTTTCAATACGATACGACTCAAAATTCAAAGGCCACAAAAATATTTCCTAAATTTAGTCACAGAAAAAATTTTAAATATTTTTGCATGGTTTAAAAAAAATGACAAATATTGAATTAGGAAAGACTTGCAACACATCACAGAAAAATGTTAGCTTCCTTTATATAAAAAGGATGCAGAAGTCAGAAGAATCCATAGAAAATAGTCAAAAAATATAAAAAATCAGTTCACAGAAAAATATAAATATCTTAAATATATGAAATGGTGTTCAACTGGTGAGAAAGTGTCAAATTAAAACTGCAAAATGCTATTATGATAATTCAAAAGATATGTATCAAAGTCTAAACAATACACTGTGTTAGAATATAACAGCAGAGGCTTTTGTATATTGCTGGTGGGAATGTGGTTCGGTATAATTTTTATGGAGAGCTATTAACAATAGATATTAAAATTAAAAATATGGCCAGGCACGGTGGCTCATGCCTGTAATCCCAGTACTGTGGGAGGCCGAGGTGGGTGGATCACCTGAGATCAGGAGTTCAAGACCAGCCTGACCAACATGGTGAAACCCCGTCTCTACTAAAGACACAAACTTAGCTGGGCGTGGTGGTGCATGTCTGTAATCCCAGCTACTTAGGAAGCTGACGCAGGAGAATCGCTTGAACCCGGGAGGTGGAGGTTGCAGTGAGCCGAGATCACGCCATTGCACTCCAGCCTGGGCAACAAGAGCAAAACTGTCTCAAAAATAAATAAATTTTTAAAATAAATAAAAATACACCTTTGATGTAAGAATCCTGTTTTCAATTATATTTATTCACACATGTGCTAACTGCACTATGAACAAATATAGTCAATAAAGTATTTGTGATAGCATAAGATTTGATCACTATAAATGTCTATTAATACAGAGTATTGGTTAAGTATATCATGGTATAAACTATTCAATGGAAAATTAAAAAATCATGAAACAGCATGAGCCAGGACTATATGCATTTAATGATCTCTAAGATCAGTGTCTATACCATGTGTCATTTGTTTGTAAAAATAATTAGAATACAATACACATATATGCATATTTAGGTAGTGTACATATGATTTTATGTACAGAATAGCTCTAGAATTACACAAAAGAAAACAGTAACGTATTATGTCTGAATAGTACTGAATGGCTGCAGTTCTTAGGGTGAGAGTATTTAACATATTTTTCTACCACGTTTGTGTGTTACTGATTTTTAAAATTCAATTTAATGTTACCATTAACAACTTTATTTGCATTTCTAATGTCAAAGTTAGAAAACATAAGACCACCATTAAATTCTGAACTTATGTGTCAAGGTCATGCTGAATACCCATCCACATACAAATATTTAAAATAGTACACCTGAGACTTACAATTTTGCATCTTCTCTGTAATCATCAAGACCCTCATCATACGATTTTGATCTTTCTGTCTTTGAGTTGGGCTGAGCATCCAGGCTAGGAGGGCCAACAGATTCTGTAATTAATTAAAATTCAGTATTTAGACATTCACAAGTGGTTCCCAGATTCTTTTAATGGTGGAAAGATCAGTTTATCATACTGTTCTAAGTGGAAAACAGAGCATGACATATGGTTTACAAAACCACCCTTTAGACGTACCGTGGTCATGTGAGAGCTGACGGCGAATTATGGGAGCTGAAGTTGTGAGGCTGGGAGGAACTGTTGCTATGGAGGGGACCTGAGAGGTAGAGGCTGATATAACAGCAGAAGCAGGAATATGTGCAATATCATGATCAATGCTAGGGCTAGTTGGTTCATCTGTAAGAAAAAAGGAAAATCAGAATGTTCAATGACCTAATTGTTATTAATAAAACTCAGTCAATAATCATTATTAAGGGGGTCAGACAAAGATTTTAACACTTCACCACCAAAGCACATCACTAAATGACCTATTCAGTCTGCTAAAAATTGATTTACAATTATTACTCTGGTAATTCTACATAATTCTGAGAATATGGTATAAGAAATTAAATGAGCTGCTCTGCCAACCAATTAATGCCTTCACTAATTGTCAAGGTACTCAAGTTTATAGGTACCTCAAACCTAAACCTATCAAACCAGAGCAATAATCATATACCACCCGAAAGAATTACTTTTCAAATTTTAAATGTATCACAGATTATCACTTCAGGAAATTAAGCAAGGTGATTGGTTGAGGCTCAGTTTTCAAAGCATTAATTCCTAAAACCGTATCTCCCCCCTCATCCCCACACAAGTGTATCTCAATTTCTGTAGAAAGACAAAGTCCAGTCTCTAGCTTCCAAAATAAGTTTCCAGAGACATTTGTACAAAATTCTTACTCTTATAAAAACATCAATGATTTAAATTCTAATACTTGAGGCCAAGAAATGTAATTCAATAGGATGCTGGAACTATAATCCTTAAAATTAAATGCCCCAGAATAAAACCTGTTAAATAATGTACTACAATGATAAACCAGGGTTTTGATGCCTTGATTTAAAAGGTCCAGCTATGTCAATTTTGACTAAATTCTAAGAATGCTGTACCATATTATCAGGATTTTAATCAAAAAGACCAATAGTGTTACAAAAATATAACATTTCCATCTTATGGCCAAAATCAGTAAATTCTAACTATGTTTAGCTTATTTTCTATTTTTACAACTTTCTTTAAAAGCAGCTCTTTACATTTTAGCAAGAGAAGACATTTTGGAAATTTCTCTATGCACCACTTTTCACTAAGTAAATGACAGTTTACTATCATGTCAGTAAGAATACAGTAATTCTTTTTCCAAAAGCAAGAAGATAACTGAAGTTTTAAAAATCCAATGAGGATAACAATTTAATTTCACTAAAACTTGTAGTATTTAAAACTGATTTTGATATTTAAATTAGCACATGTAACAAAGTTTCTTTAAATGATACATGATATAAAGCAGGCTAGTTTTATAGTCTGCTGATGCATAATTCTGTTATAGATTAATGAATACTGATGTGAACAGGAATATACTGTATTCTTCAAAAAGTATCTGACTCATGCAGTATTAATAAATCTTTATACTGGGATAAATCTTGGAGGAGAATGATTTTATGCCTTGCAAAAGTAACGAACATGAAATTCAAATTGTACATGGATTAAGCATTATTGCAAAGCATTAAATACAATTTTCAAATTTTGGGTCCCTGGATTTCCTGATGGTATTCATTCAATCCCTTCTGACTTACTATATTTTGGAGAAAATTTCTGAAACACACTGGATTAAAATAATCAGTTTTAGATATGTCTGCAAAAATAGGTGGGAGGATAGATACTCACCTGTTCTAAAGTTGGACTGAATGGAGAAGGCGTGGGAGAAGAGACTAACATTGGGCTTACTCATTTCAGTATTGTTGCATTCTTTATAATAAATGCCTTTTACTGGTATGTTAAAAGGAGAAAAGGAAAAGCTAAACATATTTTTAAAGTAAACACAATTATATTACCTCACATTTACAGACTATACTAATCCCATTCTTTATTCCCTTTGAAAAATATAAAAATTTTTCTACCGGTTTAAAAATACTATGTTAGGAATAATCCAAATTCAAAAACTCTAATTTTCACATACACTTTAATTATTACCAATATGCAGATTACGTAAAAACAATTCCAATTTATCTTATTTTCCAATGTAGAAAAATAGACATTAGTTGACCAAAGGGAAAACAAAAATTTTTCATTTCATATACAAATATATTCAAAAGCATCATGATGTCACACTTTCAAACGACTTCTAAATTTTCAACTAAAATTTTCTGTTAGATGAAAATCAATCATCTTTATCCTAGGCATATCACATACTACATTAAGACATTAATGCATTCAAAACGTATTTATGAACTACTGGGGTTATAGATTTGTTATTAAGTGGTATAAACATTCGTGTTAAACTAAATTACATAATCAAAGAACTGACTTAAGAAATGAAGTCTTGGCCGGATGCGGTGGCTCACGCCTGTAATCTCAGCCCTTTGGGAGTCCAAGACGGGCGCATCACCTGAGGTCAGGAGTTCAAGAGCAGCCTGGCCAACATGGCAAAACCCTGTCTCTACTAAAAATACAAAAATTAGCGGGGCATGGTGGTGTATGCCTGTAGTCCCAGCTACTTGGGAAGCTGAGGCAGGAGAATCACTTGAACCCGGGAGGCGGAGTAGCAGTGAGCTGAGATCATGCTACTGCACTCCAGCCTGGACGACAGAGCAGGACTCTGTCTCAAAAGAAGAAAAAAAGAAAAAAAACAAAGAAAGAAAATGAAGTCTTCATTTACTTTCTTCACCAAAAGACCCAGAGCTCTTTTTAATAAAAAGAATGGTGAAGAATACGTAAGTTGCTACACATCAAAATCTAATGTGGTTACTGTTTCTTAACATGTAAAAAAATACAGGCCTATATATCCCAAAATTTTGCTTTGGAAAACAATGTTTTCCAAAAGTAAATAATCCTCACAGATAATATCTTCTCCATTATTCAATTTGGATTTTTTCCAAATGGAAAATATTTCAAATTATGTTTCTATTGATAATATTCATATCTGAATAGGAAATTTTCACTGTTTATTGCTTATCAATATTTTAGAAAAAACATCTTAAAGATTTCATATTGTGAAACTTCATGCATAACTGTTACATCATTATTTTTCAGATACCAAAGCATGAAAGAAGGGAAGCCCTCCTATGTGAAGAGCTCTTATAAGTAAGAACCACTAAAATCACAGCGGAAAGAGCAAAACACATGAAAAGACAACTCATGGAAGAAATACAAAAGCCTAATAAAAATGCAAAAAATACTTGTAAAAACCTATTACTGAAATGATCAAATAAAAGCAAGATGAAACTGATTTATAACTGTTTATTCATCTCATAAACTGACAGGTATTTTCACTTTAAGATGTTCTCATCCTACTTGATCCTCTTCGTATTCTGCAACATAACTACAGAGTGTGTCTATGCCTGTCTATCCCAGAGATTCAACAGGATTTCACAGGAGTGGCTGGCCCTCCTGTGGGTGGGCATGATCTAGGCCTGTCCCTCTCAATCCAGAGACTGGCCAAGGGGTGAGAACCACGCAGTCAGAGCCCCTGATATTAATAGTATCTCCAGGATTCAATACATGGACAGTGAGAAAACCCTGGACTTTCTCTTCTTTTCCTTGAAGAACAACAACTGTAGAAATCAGTGAATTGTTGAGTTGTCACCAATGGCCACCTTTTCTACTATGTGGAGAAAAATTATCTGAGAAAGAAGAAAGCAAAACAAAAAAAGACTCACAGTGGTGGCTCATGCCTGTAATCCCAGCACTGTGGGAGGCCAAGACAGGAGGATCACTTGAGGTCAGGAGTTTGAGACCAGCATGGCCAACATGGTGAAACTCCATCTCTACTAAAAATACAAAAATTAGCCAGGCATGGTGGTGCACGCTGGTAATCCCAGCTATTCAGGAGGCTGACGCAAGAGAATCGCTTGAACCTGGAAGGTGGAGGCTGCATGAACCGAGATTATGCCACTGCACTCCAACCTGGGCAACAGAGCGAGACTCCATGTCAAAAAAGAAAAAAAGAAAAGGAAAAAAAACCTCACTCTTGATGTCATCACTTGGGTATTTAGATCCAGCCATGCATGGAACCAGGTCTACCACAGAAGTTTTTCTCTGTGAGCTAACATTACTTCTTGGCATGAGCTAATTTGAAATAATTGCCCTGTCCCTGGAACCAAGAGAATTATGATGAACATAAATGTGGAGGGCAATGCGTTTCTACCACCCTGACAAATGTGCATGTCTTCTCAGAACACCCAGTGTCCACTGTTACAGGTTAGGGCAGAGAGCAAAAAAATAGCCCCTTCTAAGATGAGCTGAGTTATGAGGAATGTTTCTCACAGCTTATCATAATTACAAAGAAGCATATAACCAATGTACTTTATATTTTATAATTATAGTTGACAATAGTTTTATGTAACTCAGTGAAATCATCAGAATTTTCAGCATAGACCATGGCAGAATAATCAGTTCCCTGACATAATTCTGCTATTTTATTTCACCTCTGCTACCAAGTAGTATTCCTACCCTCTCCCCAAATTACAGCATAATAATTTAAGGAATATTAACACTATTACTTATTTCAATGACAGAGTAAACTGTATATTGCAAAGAGAGGGGTAAATTTGTGTAAGTTGAAAGAAATGGCAACTAACCTAAAATTATATATGCGGTTCCAAAATAGCAACAGCATGTACGTATCTTTTTTACTAAAATATGGAAATTGAATAAACTGTTTCTGTTCCAACTCTTACCAGAAGGGACATACCTCAAGCAAAATACACTTAAAATCTTGATTTTTCCTCATCCTTAGGGAAAAGGAGAGGAAATACAGCTAATGGATCCTGTGTCTTAAAAATAAATTCAGGCCAGGTGCAGTGGCTCACGCCTGTAATCCCAGCACTTTGGGAGGCCGAGGCGGGCAGATCACGAGGTCAGGAGATCGGGACCACCCTGGCTAACACGGTGAAACCCCGTCTCTACTAAAAATACAAAAAGTAGCCAGGCATGGTGGCAGGCGCCTGTAGTCCCAGCTACTCAGGAGGCTGAGGTAGGAGAATGGCGTGAACCCGGGAGGTGGAGCTTGCAGTGAGCCGAGATCACACCGCTGCACTCCAGCCTGGGCAACAAAACGAGACTCCGTTTCAAAAATAAATAAATACATACATACATACATACATACATAAAATCAGATGTGACAAATATCCTTTCTTTTTACTTGCCTTCTGAGATAAACACTCAATTTAAATCAAAGGAGGTGAATGGCTAAAGTTAAATGATCTTATTAACAGTCAAGCATAAGCTCCTTCTTTCAAGTAACAACGTATTAATCTTTGGTAATGCCACTTTTTTGGTATTTTTTTTTTAAATCAGAGTTAAGCCCAATGAAATAAAGACATTCTAAAAAAGTCGAACTCCTTAGGCAAATTTAAATTAGCCCCATTAATACCAATTACTGAACATCAGGTAAAAGAGCTGATAAAAATGGCATGCTGGAGCTGGAACTCCATTTACATTACATTTAAAAGGCCTGGAGAAAGAATGTTTAAAAATGATGCTAATATATTCACATGGCCTTCTCATCTTTGATCCAGCAACAGACCTCGAGTAGGCTCACTAAACATTTTTCACTAATTATAAAATTTTAAAAGGCCTGGAGAAAGAATGTTTAAAAATGATGCTAATATATTCACATGGCCTTCTCATCTTTGATCCAGCAACAGACCTCGAGTAGGCTCACTAAACATTTTTCACTAATTATAAATAAAATTTTTGAAGCAATAAGTCCTGTTTTATATGAACTGGTGAGGGGTGCCCATCACCTAGTTCAAATATTCCCAATTTTTACAATAATTAAGCTCATTATCATAACTGGAAATCAGTTTTCTAATTAAGACTAAGTTTCTTTAACGGTCAGTTCTGTGAACATGGATTTAAATTAACATTTGGCTTTTTGAAAGTCATTTGGAGATTTGGCTATCTTAATAACCAAAAGGTCATTGCCGTATCTCCCTATTAGACAGAAATGATTTTACAGTGGTTAGGAAGGGGAGTATTTTGAATAAATTCCCTATTCATGTTTGCCACAGCAAGACGGCAGTCAGTGCTGACGATGAGGGAGTGGAGTTATAAATCCAAGAGGAACTACTGTGAAGTAGGTATTTGAAAGGGAGGTGACAAAATCAGAGCAAAAGCAGGGATGTGTGTGATATCATGGTCAGCTCATCTACAAGAAAGCATGCACCAGTCAGCAGAGCAACGGCTCTAAATTTACAAAGGGCAAGTGGAAGGATCACATCTAGATTTGCCACGGTTAACAGGTTACAATTACTTGGCTGAAGTTTTGCAGTCCCATAAACCAAAGATAACTAAACCTTTAAGATCTGGGGGTGAGGGTGTGTGTCCGTGGGCCCATGCACAAGCGTGTGTGTATGAAAAATGATCCAGCTTGCCAGCTGACATGCTGCAACAATTTCAACAAATTCAACATTTACTTAGAAATTTAATAAATATCAGGTCAACAATTTCACTAATCTATCTTGAAAATTATTCTCAATTCTAGTACACAGAAAAGCAGCAACAGAGTAGAAATGTGGATGACTGAGTAGGGAAGTCAAGAGACCTGGTGTGTTTGACTTTGCAAAAGCCACTTAACTTTTTTGGATATTACATTTACCACCTATAAAGCAAAGAAGTTGGACTTGGATGGTGAGAAGGGCCAATTCTAGTTCAAATGGCCAACAGTTACAAATCCACTAAACGGGTAGAATTACCTATTTAATTTATGTAAACATATAAAATATTTTTAGGTTTTTATAAACCAGGCATTTGTTAGAGGGCTTCTGAGATTTGGGTCTATTTTCAACATTAAAGGAACTAGGTGAAAAGGCTCCAAAGTCTATTTTAGTGAAACAATTTTACAGTTTGTAAGAGCTAGGTTTTGGGAGGGCACAGTGGCTCATGCCTGTAATCCCAGCACTTTGGGAGACTGAGGCAGGCAGATCACCTGAGATCAGGAGTTCGACACCAGCTTGGTCAACACGGTGAAACCCCGTTTCCACTAAAAATACAAAAATTAGCCGGGTGTGGTGGCACACGCCTGTAATCCCAGCTACTTGGAAGACTGAGGTGGGGGAATCGCTTGAATGTGGAAGGCAGAGGTTGCAGTGAGCCAAGATCATGCCACTGCACTCCAGGCTGGGTGACAGAGTGAGACTCCATCTCCAAAAAAAAAAAAAAGAGCTAGGTTTAAAAAAAACATATCTCCCTAAATAAATAAGCATAGCAATCTATAAAGTGTGCTACAAAGAAATTTAAAGTGTTTCTGAATAAAAGCTAATGTGGCTGGGTATGGTAGCTCATGCCTGTAATCCCAGCACTTTGGGAGGCTGAGGCGGGCGGACCACCTGAGGTCAGAAGTTTGAGACCAACCTGGCTAACATGGTGAAACCCCATTTCTACTAAAAATAAACAAAATTAGCTGGGCATAGCGGCGCATGCCTGTAATCCCAGCTATTTGGGAGGCTGAGGCAGGAGAATCACTTGAACCCGGGAGGCGGAGGTTGCAGTGAGCCAAGAGCGTGTCATTGTACTCCAGTTCAGGCAATGAAAGTGAAATTCCATCTCAAAAACAAACAAACAAAAAACTAATGGTACTGCCAAAGAAAAGATAAAAGAGCATATAAAATTATTTACTGGTGGAACATTTTTGTTAACCAACTTAACACTTCTAAATCATCTTGATATGGCAGTGCCAATAAGGCTGTGACCATCAAATTCAATTGAACCTAGGCTAACCCTCACCGAGCACACACACAGCCAACGCTGGGGTAAGACGGAGGAGTCTTAGAGACGTGACAAAAGCATGGAGAAAGAAAGTTAAGATGAAACCCTGGGTGTGGGTAACAGTCACAGTATTTTTGTATTACTAGTAATGAGGAGTATAAATTAGAGAAGTGTAGGAAGTCAGGATTTTAGAACACATTGCAATATCTGCTACTCACCATGAGATTACTCATGAACAGCTCACATTGTTGCGGTTTGTGTTTACTTATAAAAGAAGTTGAAATTTATTTTCAGGACTTACTATGTAGCTGTATAAAGTGGGGGAGTGGGAACAGTAAACAAAATACTGTTAATGAGTAATATTCCAAATTTAAAAACAAAATGTATTCATTTTGTTTTGTATGCCTGTATGCCTCCTAGAACCTTAGTATATAGGAGGGGTCCCCAGCTCCTGCACTGCAGACTGGTACTGGTCCATGGCCCATTAGTAACTGGGCCGTACAGCAGGAGGTGAGCAGTTGCGGGAGGGAGACAAAAGTCAAATAAGATAGGAACTAGAGAGTACTTTTATTCTTAGTAAATAAAATGATTTATTTTCATCAATCTATATGTATACAGAATTATACAGATCTTTATTTTCTATTTTAGCCAAAGTCCCCTCTTTAATAACATAATTAACTCTTTATTTCTATACTTCATAACTAGGAAGAAATATTAACAGATATATCCAGCACTTTTTTTTACTACTCCAATGTAATCTAATTATATTGTTGTTATTATGTAGGAAGAAAATATGATGCCACTGTTCTGATAAGATCGCACAGGCCAGTGAAACACAGCTACAGGTTGTAGGATTTTTTACATTTTAAAACCTCATAAAACAATCATTCGCCATCAGATGCTTTCTATAAAATATCTATTCTAGATGATGTATAAGATTCCATCTATGACAGGAGTCTACTATTTGCTGAGTTTGGCCTTAGGGGTATACATATGAATATGGGTACAATTTAGGTTGAGATTCCCTACAACATTGACAACTTGAATATATCCTATTTATTAAAAAAACATAAGCTGTGGGGAACTTTTTAAAAAAGCTTTTAGTGTCACCTATCCAATTAAGTGTTTTCTTAAGAAATATTTTTAAAGCTATCAATAGCTTTACAATTGATAGCTTTAAAAATGTTTCCATAGAAAAGAAACAACAGTCCTCAACAGCTTTAAAAATGTTCCCATAGAAAAGAAAAACTCAACTGGTACTCAAAGAGAAGCATATTATACTGTAAAATGATAGAGAACTCTTTTCATAAACCCACTGGGCACCAGGGGAATAGAAGTATGGGCCTTGGCTGGTGGCAAAAAGAGAAGGAAAAAAGCCCCTGCATCGCACGCCTCCAGGGGGCACTCTTCACAGGCATTCTATATAAACAGCACCCTCCCTGGAGCTGTGCTCTGGGATGAGGCTGAATGAGGCAAACCTAGACACCCTGTCTCTATTACTTACTGTGCGATTTTAAAGAAGTTATTTGGCCTCTCTATTCCTTAAATTTCTCACTTATAAAATGAAGATAATATTAAGGACGTAAGTCATCACCCGTTAGCAGATGTTTTAGAGCTGCACAGTCATTATGATAACTGTCTTGTTGTTTTGCTATACATTTAACCAGCATTTCAAAATTCTTTCAGCCATTATCTCAACAAATACTTACTGAGTGCATTCTTTATGCCACACAGTGTTCTAGGCATTAGGGACACAAAAGTGAACCAAAGATTTAAAATTTCTGCTCTCATGTAGTTTATGTTTTAGTTCTACTGAGAAACATGTAACAAAAAAACAAAAACAAAACATGTCAAGTGGAAACAGTAATACAAAGATAAATAAAAAAGCTTAAGAGAATGTCAGTTTCTGTGTCTGTGCGTGGGATACCTGTTTTAGATAGGTGAGTCACAAAGGCTGCTTGGATAAGATCTTTGAGCAGAGACCCAAATGTTATGAGGAAGTCAAGAGGCTTGTGACTATCTGTGGAATGTGTTCCAGGGTTGGAAACCAGCTGTACCTGTCCCTGTAGCAAGGCACGCCTGACAGCAAGGAGGCTGGCGAGGCTGCAGATGGGATGCACATGGAAGACTGTGATAAGAGACCACGAGGCAGGACCTCTCTGACCCCATCAGAGAGGGAGCTGTGAGGCACACCATGGAGGAGGGCCTTTCAGACCACAGGATTTTGCATGCTATTTTGGGTGAGATGGATGGGAAGAAAACAGAGGGTTCTGCACAGAGGAGTGGTGTGATCTAATTGACATAAAAACATCACACTGGCTGCTGTATGGAGAACAGATCTAGGGTGGGAGGGAGGAGACAGAAGACTCAACAGGACGGGTGCCAGCAACTGTGGCACACACTTATAATTTAAGTAACTTCTCCAAATCTATTCCAAGATTTATAGTATGGCAAACTAACTTGACAATGAAGAGGTCTTTTCTCTCAGTACACGTTAAATTTACAAAGAAATATGCTTTAGAAAGTAAAAGCACCGTTTAAATGAAAGGTTGGTAACTAATTATCAAAACTGTTCCACTTGGTTTTTGATTCACATGAATCAACAATTAGGTACAATTTGCTTTGCTGATTTCCTTAATCTCAGGAATTTGTTTCATCAAAATAAAAACTTGAAATGTATACTAGGTACATGAATTTTTTTTTTTTAAAAAAAGGAAAATTGGTACTAGAAACAACCTTTAAAGAGGATAAAAGCTCTAGTTGAAGCACAGCTTATGAGATTCCCTACCAACATTTTAAAATCACACTGTTAAGATTTCTATGCCTAATGAACTAGAAATAACACTTTTCTGGAAAGATTTCTTCTACATTTGGCATATTAGCCAATGACTCTAAATAAGCTCACCTATAAATGGGATGGAAGCCAAGGAATCGCCAGGTGGACTGGTACTTGAGGCTTTTCTTTCCTCCATTCTTTTTATGTGGACCTCTCGACGTGCATCATTGGGCAGCCAGCAGGTAGTGTCTGACCCAGTCTCCTGGTCATTTACTGCCAAGATGTAAGACTGATGCCTTAAAGGCTGTGGTGTCTGGCGTCCAGATGGAGGTTTTTCCCTTAGGATGACAGCTTCTTTATTATCTAAAGTATCTGATTGCTCAATTTCAGCCTCTTGTAAACTTAAATCTTGATTCCTTTGACTGATGGGTAGTTCTAAATCTGAAGTACCGGCGTTTTCACTCAACTGAGGGGCAGGCTTAGCAGAGGCTCCAGATAAAGAGGGGGATTTCCCAGTCTCCACTTGCTGATCAGGGGTGCTGTCAGTCCTTACCCATGTCTGCTGATTCAACAGACTATTCTGATGCAAGTGATTTACTGGTCTTTGGTCTTTGATAGAAACAAATGATTTCTGGCTAAATGATGGTTTTGTGACATGCGTCGAAGGAGCTTTCAAAGAATTACTTCTGACTTTCACAAGAGGTGACCTGTCTGGTGAAATACCCCGAGGCAGTGACATTCCACAAGTAGTTTGAAAATTTCTGTTTGACTGCAGTGCTTTTAGATCTGGTGGAATTTTTTTAAACTGTGACACAGATCCCACTCCTCTACCACTCAATCGCCTGTTATCAGAATTAACAATGCTTGGAGCCACAGTAAAATTGGAACCTCGAAAAGATTTATGAATTTCTTGCTGCCTAGGTCTTTCATAAATACCTCGTCTATCATCCTGTTCAGTAAACCCACTCCACTTGTACGTCTGTTTTTTCTCTCCATTGGAATCAGGTATTGGAGTTCCAGAACTGACATTTTCTAAGGTTTCATCCTGTCCCTCAATATAATCCCATGAACGAGTTCTATGATTACTAAAACTAACAGATGGAGACGTCAGTGCTCCTTGAGATGCACTTCTTGGACAATACTTCATTAGCACAGAATCTTCCAGTCTTTCTTGGGACACACTGCGTTGCCGTATCTGGACAGACTGGGGCACTCGATCATGAGAGGTGCTTCGACGTCGTCCCTGCAAAGTAGTGCGGTTGGGGACGACCTGGTTATACTCCGTCGTGCTTTGAGATGCTGCTCTTAAACTATCTAATCTTTCTTGTATTGTCCGACAACCTATGTGCAATCGTCTGTTATCAATATACTCTTTGTAAGTTTTATAGTTTTTCCAGTCTATGTGCTGATGGGAATTTGGCGAATAGTGATTAACAGATACAGAGGGAGCCTCCACAGCTTGAGATCTGCTGCTTGAGATTCCTTCAGAATGTCCACTGTAATTTCCAGATTTAAGTAAAATTCCAGAAGGTTCCAATGATCTGGAGCCTGCAGTCTGATGAATTAGATGAGTGGTGGGAATTGATAATGGTGGTGATGTGGTTCTTGACACTGTTTTTAAAGAGGTCTGCTCATTCACACCATACCTCACTTCTTCAGTTCTATGTGAAGGACCTGCATGGTTGTTTCTATTGGATAACAAATCTACAACCTTCTCAGAAGGCACAATGACAGTCCTTACACTTTCATTGCAAACACACACTGCTGTGTTTGATTTTGCAACATCTGTTGGTGATGGAGGCACTTGTATTTCCATTCTATAGGCCCTGCCAGGTTGTGTCAGTACTGGTGTACTGGTTTGCTGTTTGCTCAATGATGAGTCAGGAGGAGATATTTCAACTGGCTGTGCCATGGCTGACGGGGCAGATGGCAGCCAGGGATAGCAGATTGGTGGAGGTTCAGGTATATTGCGGGCATTGCCACTATAAGCTTCGTTGCCTTTCAGGTAGGCATCTTGAGAATATGCCTGTATAGAAATGAGAGAAAGGTGTCACTGGAAATTCACAACAAGAATAATAATTTCGATTTTTACAGTTCACTATTTTATCTGACTATGCCCTACCTCGTTCCTGAGTGACATTCACTATAGCATGCATGCAAACACAACATAAGGGTACTCTACAAATCTAGAAAGAGCTAGTCTCTCAGAAATCAAATACATTGTAGAATCTGCAACACATACAAATTACAATCACCTCTTTGCTCAAAACACGTGAAACTCATAAATTTCTACCCAACAAATTAGATGTACCCATACTGCTTCTAAAATTCTCCCCATTCAAGCCTTCTGATTTTTCAGCAGTCGACAGGTTAAATGGCTGCCAAATAAATCCCAGCAAAGGAAGATTCATGTATTTTGCCAGACAAAAGGTGAAAATACTAAAAATCTTAAATGCATTTTAAATACTACTACTATCATAAATTAAATCTAATTTAGTTGAAGCATCTTGTCAATTAACCATTTCACAGTCCCTGACAATAATCCATTTTGATAAACTAAGCCCATCAGCAGCCATGCTAAGTATTTTAATATTTAAAGTAAGAGAATATGGAAATTTAAGAAATAAAGCACACACAATAAAGGCACAAAAATATGAAAAAAGGTAACTCATCATTCTGTATATAATTTATACTTTTATTTTAAGCTAATGCAAAAGTGTATCGTACAAATTTATTTGGTCTCTTTTACTTATTATGAGGAGACATTTCTCTATTACCAACAGGCAGGCATGCAGGTCAAATTGTTTTTTATCAACTATTTGTAAAATTATTCAGCAATATTTTTAAAGCCTTAAGAATAACAGAAATTAACTATAGAGACTTTACAAAACAGAGCTCATCAGTGCAACACAGGGGCTATGTTCAGCATCTGAGACAGGTGTGGTAACACATCTTCCCCTAATCAAAACAAGCTTAACTCAAGACTATCAGCATATCCTGTCTTTGCATTCGACAGCTTGTAAAGCTCAAGTGCAGCCACAAACATAACAGCAAAGTAGTAGGGACAGGAAGAGGGTGAGGTACTTAAAAATAAAGAAATATATATGTATATATTATATATTTCACACACACGTACACTGATGCAGGTAAGTATTATGCTGTAGCATCAGTTATATACAGGATACAAAGAAAAAACCAAACATAAAAATAAAAAATAAGGATGGAAAACCATCTATCACAAACACATTCTGCAAATTAGTAAGATTAACATGATAGAGGGACTTCTCTAAGCAAACTGAACAGTTTTTAATAGATTGGCTTATTACAAATCTCTACAAAACATGACTTAAAAAGCAAAGAAATGGCTACTGTTCATTTCTTACCAGTGCTGTGACATCCTTTGTAAATTGTAGCTAGCAGAAAATAGGAAAACATAGTAGAAGCTGCTTACTGATATAAAGACAAAATCATGTTGTCATATTGATGCTGGAAACGGCAAGCTAAAAATACATCTATACTTGTTTCTCTGGAAGGTACCAAGAGAGGTAAAGGGCAGTGAAGCATAAAGAATAACTCCAGTATTCTTCTGAACATCTTTTTCCTCAAGCTTTTATCTGATTCTTGTTTGATGTGTCTACCATTCTTGAAAGCAAAATACATCTGGTGACATGCATTCCTAACAAATATTTTCTTCAATATGCACTGCTGTCTGATAACATGCTACAAAGCTTCCCTCCACGAGAGCAACAGTGATGTCTCTCATTTCCCCCGAGCTTCTTCCATCTCTGCTTCCAGATGACGAAACGAATGCTCTATTATGCATTTAAAATAGTACAACCTCCTCCTTCCCCAGTAAATCAGAGCATAACCACAAGCTGTCAGCAGACTGCGGCTGCCTTTACACTAAGATTCAGGGGGAAAATGACTTTTATTAAGTAAGTTTCACTCAAAAATTAAGATCTTTCAACACTGTGCCTTTTGTACTATTGTATTAGTTTGCAAAAATAACTACTGGATACACATAAAAATATTACTTCCAGAATTCTTGTTAACCTATAATAAATATTATAGAACACAGACTAGAATGCAGTGAGAAATTAAAGCTAGGCATATAAAAGAAAACATGTCTACATAATATTTTTATGGCATGAATACAGTTAATCCAAACATGCAGTTTGGGTATGTGCATTGACACACCAAGTCTATCTTTTCCATGCTGATTAGAATCTATACCAATACTTTTCTCCAATAGGAAAATTGTGTCTGGATGACAGAATACTGTGCTATCTGGTACAGCATTTCCCACAGTGTCCTTGTGTAATTTTATTATATACCACCTGAAAAGGAGGATGGGGGAGAGGAGGTCCCCACGGTCAATGATGTAGAGTCACTTGGCAAGCTTTTTGATTTCTCAAAACCACTACAACATTAACGTACATTGTGAAAATCGAAGGAAAAATATAAACTTATTCACTATGTAGGCCATTTTTTTCCAGAGGTTTTAACAAAACTAGAATATCTACTTGTGTAATGCTATTCTAGAACTAGTATTTTAAAAATAATCCTTTAATCAAATTTGGAAAGAAATATTGTTTAGTAATAGAAGTATACGGCTGGAACTATTAAAACTTGGGAATATTTTACATACTTCAGACATCTCTAATCTTTCTGTATGGCAATTCTAAATGCTAAATAGTGTGCAATACAGTCACAGGTCCCTGCTTCTGAGTTAACACGAGGGGTCCTGAAATCCATACACATGCATGCATTAACCGTGAACATCTCACACATGCAGTACTATTATCTAATGTAAGCAATATGGTTGAGATAATAAAATATGGATTCATTCAAGAACATTTTTCACAAAATGTACATTGTGAAACTTCAAAGTACGAACTTACTCACTAGGGAACCTATTTTTTTCCCCAGAGGAAAAATAATTAGAATATCTGCCTGAGAAATGCTGTTCTAAAACTTTTTTTTTTTTTTTTGAGACTGAGTTTCACTCTGTTGTCCAGGCTGGAGTGCAGTGGCACAATCTTGGCTCACTGCAACCTGTGCCTCCCGGGTTCAAGCGATTCTCCTGCCTCAGCCTCCCAAGTAGCTGGGATTACAGGCATAAGCCACTATGCCCAGCTAATTTTTGTATTTTTAGTGGAGGTGGGGTTTCACCATGTTGGCCAGGTTGGTCTCAAACTCCTGACCTCAAGTGATCCACCTGCCTCAGACTCCCAAAGTGCCAGGATTACAGGTGTGAGCCACCATGCCCGGGTAGAACTAATGTTTTAAAGATATGTCCTTTATTCAAATTTGAGGAGGAATATTATTTTTTAAACCAATGTCATAAGAATTACATATTCAGTATTAACAATTTTGAATTTTAGTTAGGTTTTAAGCCCAAATGGATACAACATATGTAGGTGTTTTGATAGAAATAGACATTTAATTTTTTCCCAACTGACCAGCTCTTCTGAATTCAACAGAATATGACAAAACATTTTTAGCCATTTTTTCCATTCAGCTTTTTTGTATATCACTTCACATTCCTTCTTGAGCTTTCTTTACCCTTGTACTTAAGTATTACACCTTATAGGAGTTTAATAGCTTGTGTTTTAAAACTGAAGCCTTCTCTAATGAAAATAGAATAGTGGCAGCCCTGTTTTGCCTACTAGATACAAAAAGCTCTAAAAAAGGAGGGAGGAGGAAGAGGAAGGAAATAAGAAAGATGACCCAAAGAATTCTTCCTTTGGAATTAGAACTCTAAAGAGTATGTTAAATACAACTTAATACTAACAGCCTGGATCTTGATTATATGTATAGTGCCTAATAGTAACTAAATAATCCTAAAATAATCTTCTAGTTCATTTTTTATACAGTCACATCAAAATCACCATGACCGTACCTATGATACTGTGTATTAAATGGTAAACAAAACAGAGCAAAAAAAAAAAAAAAATGGTGGTGAGATTAAAATTCCTGCCTTTCAGTTCATCTTTAACAGGTTATTAATTTAATGCCATTACCTATGATAAAAGCAAGAATAACTTCATGTTTGTTGGTAGATGCCAACCATGCCAGCGTAGGGAATGGGAGAAGGGGATGGTGTAGATGGAGAAGGACTTCTTTTTATTATACCTTTCTGTGTTATTTCAAATATCTTCAACCAGCACATGCTATTCTTGTAATTATTTAAAAATAGATTTTAAAAAATTACAAAGTAAACTGCTGCTAACTTGCAAAATATGAAAGAACCCTCTAGAATCATACTCTTGCTTCCCTTACTACTAGACCGGACCACCTAGATGTACACTTGACAAATAGCTACTTAATATTAAATAAGATATTATACTGATTATAAAACACATGAAATGCTTATTTTAAAAGTAATTCTAATAAACCTCAAGAAATACTTAGTTTAAATTACATTTTTCAACTTATACCACATATCCATAGAGCAGCAAAAAAGAAAACTGGACTCAGAGCCCCAAGGTTCACCTTAGAATAACAGTTCCAATACCAACTGGCAGGGTGATTTATGGTAAAGCCACCTAAACAATTCATCTCTACTCAACAGCAGTATAGGACTGTGGCTTAGAGTACAGGCTTTCATCTCAGACCTGCCCAAGTTCAAATCCTTATACCATTTGCTTTCTTCCTTATTATACCAGATACGCTGTTTAACTTTGCTGTGTTTAACATAGAACAGCATAAAGTAGGTTTAAAATGTCCTGGCCAAATATTAGACATACCCAAGAATCTCCAGAGTTACAAAAACCGATTAACTTAAAATTTAATTTTTGAGTCAATGGAGTCGAACGCTTAACAAAATGTCTTGGGTGATGAACCAAGAGGAATGCCCTGATCTAGTTCTCCTACCACTATTTCACTCAGGGAAGTATTCTCTTTGGTCAGTGCTGTGGTCTGAATGTTTGTGTTCCCCTCCCCCAATTCGTATGTTGACACCTAATCACCAATGTGAATGAGTTAGGAGATGGGGCCTCTGGGAGATGATTAGGTCATGAGGGTAGACCTCATGTATGAAATTAGTCACCTCATAAAAGAGACCACAGAGAGCTGTGTCAGCCCTTCCACCAAGTGAAGACACAGTGAAAAGGTACTATCTATGAGAAAATGGGCCCTCATCAGACACCAAGTCTACCTGAGCCTTGACCTTGGGCTTCCCAGCCTTCAGAATGTGAGAAATAAGTTTCTTTGTTTATAGTCCATCCAGTCTAAGGTATTTTGTTACAGCAGCAGCCCAAATAGACCGAGAGTCAGGATCACTGTTTAGGCGACTGGATTGGTATGGTTATTTCATTCATGTATAGATTACATTTAATGGGGAAACAAAACCATTTTGGTTTTTGAAAATAAAATAAAAAACCTTTTTATTTTGCAATAAATACGAACCTGCCTAAGATACCGGAGTCTAATATATTACAACAAAATACTGTCAAAATGATTAAAATGAATGTAATACTATTCATATTGTTAAGCTAGAAAATATATGCTGGTTTAGAAAATGAGGTTGCCAAGCACAGGATTACTGTTACTAGCAGTAGGTTAAAAACAGAAATGAATTATTCTTAATTTTACTTCATGGTTTTCAACATTCTGTCATTGTCATCCACGAATTACGAAACCTATAATCATATACCTGTCCTTACATGAGTCAAGTTTTAAGCCAAATTAAATTTTCTAGACCACCTCTCACAGGCAAGCAGAACGCTTCTAAAATAATTTGGTCTGTGTATCACTTCAGGAAAAGAAAAAAAACCTCCATGCACTACCCAATCCTGTTGCCCAGGCAAACACATACAACCTACAAGTGTTTCCATAGGCAAATGATTTTTACGGTGGCTGTAAAAATGTTCACATTACCCATTGCTTTTCTTTACGATAAATTTTCAAGCTCATGGGAACAAATACATCTTTAAAAGCATATATTTTGAATAACACATTTAAGATCTGCCTAAGTACTTCTGAAGACCGCTTAAAGAACATTTTAACTCTGGAATATATGTCAGAGACAGAGAATTATATACTCCTTTGATTTCTTAATGAATTACACTATATTCAAATGTGAATGAATTAAGGATAGGTTTAAAAGTAGGGTTTTCTTTTATGATTAAAGGCGTGTGCTTTTATTTCTTAATGATTAAAGTAATTCCAATACCATGTTTTAAAATACATTTTATGTTACAGTATACCAGAACTCTTTACTGCTGAGCCTTGAAGATCTGTATGCTCGTTATTTACTAAACTGGTTTTTCTCTGTTTCTGGGATACTTTATATTTTACTTTTACTTTAGATTTACTTAAATAAAATATAACAAGACAGATTATTCTAGAACATGAATAAGTAACAGAAAAAAACCTAATTTTTCTTTTAGTAACCTATTTTTCGATTAATCCTATCATTACAAAATTATTCCTTCCATTGCATGAAGTGGTTTGCTGCTCTTCATCAATCACACTGAAGGATATCATGGCGATTCTGCATTTAATTGCTTCCTTGCCAGCCATTCTGTGAAACGAGCACTGTTCCAAGAGCCATCCAACCAGTGCCTTCACCTTGGCAAGGAAAGGGTCTACTGAAGATCAGAAAACAGTTCAGTTTCGGAAGCTGATTCTGTCTTCAAGCCTTCAGATTGCAAGGAGGAAGCCAGGTAAATCCTTCGCTACCATTATACATCATCTTCTTTATAAGAAGAGCACTAGAGAAGAATTCCCTGTTTATTTCTAGTCTAGTGATTTTCACAGCCATTGGTGTCTGTGGTTATGTCTGCTACATAATTGCTATG
Organism: Piliocolobus tephrosceles; assembly: GCF_002776525.5. Lineage (NCBI taxonomy): Eukaryota > Metazoa > Chordata > Mammalia > Primates > Cercopithecidae > Piliocolobus > Piliocolobus tephrosceles. The sequence goes on along the minus strand of NC_045442.1, from coordinate 106,724,180 downwards.
CTGAATTGTCAGGGTAGGAACTCTACAACCACTTTTGCATGCCCAGGAAAATTATTGCAGCTAACTGTACCTGCCTTCCTGAGCCTCCCAACTCCAACTAAACTGTGTACTTCAGAAGGGTAATTGTTTTCAGTACTAAGCCATTCCTAAATAAAATCTACATGCCTTGAAAACATAGGGTTAATCCCCATGAGTTTTACTTCATTATAGTTTACATGTCAGTGAATGACTCTAGGATCAGCTTTAGTGATTTTTTTTTTTTATAAAACATGTTTACAGATTATTTAGGGCCTTTGATGAGCTAAGTTCAAACTACTGCCTTACAAATGAAGAACATTACTATACCATTTCTATTACCATGACAAAGAGTGGATAAGCTCCCTGCTTTTCTTGAATTTAGCTATAGGTAATAAGAAAAAAATCCAATTATTCACCAAAAAGAATTAAAAATAAATACTTCAGTGGCCACTGCCATTTCCTAGATCTAACTGTTAGTTGTCAGTATATTACCTAAAGAGTTTTTCTATTTTATTCTACTAAATAAAATCAATGGAAGGAAAGTATTTTATTGAATGAAATATATATGTGTATATATATATGTTTATATATGTATGTGTGTGTATATATACATATACATAGATAGATTTTTTTTTTTTTTTTGAGATGAAGTTTCACTCGTTAGTCCATGCTGGAGTGCAGTGGCATGATTTCGGCTCACTGCAACCTCTGCCTTCCGGTTTCAAGCAATTCTCCTGCCTCAGCCTCCCAAGTAGCTGGGATTACAGGTGCCCACCACAAAGCCCAGCTAATTTTTGTACTTTTAGTAGAGATGGGGTTGCACCATGTTGGCCAGGCTAACCTTGAACTCCTGACCTCATGATCCGCCCACCTCGGCCTCCCAAAGTGCTGGGATTACAAGCATGAGCCACCGCGCCCAGTCGAAATTTATATTTTTATCATCTTCTTACTTTCAGTAATATTTAAGCTTAATAAAGAAGTATTCAATTTAATTCATTTCTTTATAAACATCAGGAAACTATTTTAGACTAAATACTAAAGTTTTCAAGTTTCATTTCAAGACTGTAACATATTTTCCCCTTAAGGTGCAGACTCCGTCCACTGTGAACATTTTAGGAATGAATTGATACTACTTACAATACTGCTTGGTGAATTTACAAACAGTAATATCTACTGGAAAATCAGAAAATGGCAACCATAAAATGTGTCCTCATATAAAAAAAGAAGATTCTAATTTTTTTTTCTCTTTACTTAGTGAGAAGGGGAAAAAAAAAAGATTCTAATTCCTGGGGATATGCACTTGCACTCTGAACTCTTCCTTTGGTCCAAGGATGAACTACAAGGCAACACTAGGACAAACGCTTTAGGAATCTCGTTCTAAATGACGGCAGTAAAGGTTCACTGTAGAATCAACATAACATTTCCATGTCACTTAATTGCAAAAACTTGACAATGGTATTTTTGGTCTGATTTTTGTAAAATGCAGAGAATTCCAGATTCTGTAAAAGGAACTAGAGGGTTTTTAAATTCTAGAATTTTTTTTAATTCAATCTTTAATACTTCCATCCCAAAAATATTTTCCTAACATTCATGACTGTAAAACAACTCACATATGAATAAATAAAACTTACCACTTGGAGAATGTCTTCATCTTTTGGCATAACACTAAGTTCCAATGTTGTATCACTGAAATTGAATATATATACTATTTTAGGAGAGGTAGAAGTGTATCAAAAGACTTAATAGAAAAACAGTTAACTCAGAAATATTTTTTAAATTGTTTAAGAGTTTATTTTTGGTATTCTTATATCTTTATTTTTAAAATCAAATCATTAGAATGGAAGAAGTCACCTTTGTATATATAAGTTAACTATATACAAAAGAGGGACGGACCCCTGGCACGTCTGTGCTATTCATCATCAGCAAAGTCTTCTTCATAACATGTTTCTAATTTAGAAATATAAAGTATGTTGCTTATATTAAATAGTCCCAAGACAAAACTCTTAACAATATCAGTATACAATTATTTGTTTTATTCAAGTCACAAAACAAATTATAGATTGTCATATATTCTGTTCATCAAGTTAAAATTCATTAACATCAAAGAATCCTCAAATTTAATATTTTAAGTAATTTCTTTTTTTTTTTTTTTTTGAGACTGAGTCTCTGTCACCCAGGCAGGAGTGCAGTGATGCAATCTTGGCTCACTGCAACCTCTGCCTCCTGGGTTCAAGCAATTCTCATGCCTCAGCTTCCCGAGTAGCTGGGACTACAGGCACGTGCCACCACACCCAGCTAATTTTTCTATTTTTTAGTAGAGAGGAAGGCTCACAACGTTGGCCAGGCTGATCTCGAATTCCTGACCTCAAGGGACCTGCCCACTTTGGCCCTCCAAAGTGCTGGGATTACAGGCGTGAGCCACTGCGCCCAGCCGACTAACATTAAACATCTTAATTGTGCAATATTCCCTCCTGGCCTCGGAAGTGAAGGAAATCGCTTTACCATCACAACGACTGAGATGACTCATTTTTAATAACTATATAACATTTCAACTATTTACTTTCTTGCCTATGATTTACTTTTAGTGCCTTTGCAGGGATAGCTCAAAGTCTAATTTTATTTTGGTTCGGTAAATTTCCTGTTGAAAATTAGAAATTTCCTTAGGTTTCGAAAGTTCAAAGGGGTAAACACAACTGAATCCTGTGATCTGGAGTTACATACAGATATGGCAAAGGCACCGGGTGAAGTGGCTCACACCTGTAATCCCAGGCTGAGGTGGGCGGATCACTTGAGGTCAGGAGTTCGAGACTAGCCTGGCCAACATAGCGAAACCTCGTCTCTACTAAAAATACAAAAATTAGCTGGGCGTGGTGGCAGTTGCCTGTAATCCCTGCTACTCAGGAGGCTGAGGCAGGAGAACTGCTTGAACCTGGGGGGCGGACACTGCAGTGAGCTGAGATCGCACCATTGCATTCCAGCCTGGGCAACAAGAATGAAACTCCCTCTCAAAAAAATAATAAAATAAAATAAAATAAAATAAAAAGTTATGGCAAAGGCAGTGCTACTACCTCCACCAAATGCTTCAACAGCTAAACTAACAGTATCAGATAGATTTTCCCCCAATACAGTCAAGAGATTAAGAAACAATCAAATAACAACAACAACAAAAATAACCTATTGGTGTCTCTTCTTGACAGATTTGAATCATTATGTTTCGTTTCATAAATGCTGAGATTATGCTAAACCCATGAGAACCATAGGTTCAAATAAATTTAACTAGTAAAATATATAGGTACTTTTATTTCAATATTTAGCATTGGTAGAAACTGATGTTTCGATAAACTCCTGCACAAGGACACGTCTGCTTGTTTTTGTTCTGAGACAGGGTCTCACTCTGTCACCCAGACTAGAATGCAGTGGCTCTATCAAGGCTCACGTGATTGACCTCCTGGACTCAGGTGATCCTCCCACCTCAGCCTCCCAAGTAGCTGGGACAGCAGACACACACCACCACGCCCAGCTAATTTTTTGTATTTTTTATAGAGACAGGCCCAGGCTGGTATCAAATTCCTGGGCTCAAGTGATCGGCCCACCTCAGATTCCCAAAGTTCTGGGATTACAGGCATAAGCCACTGCACCCAGCCTGCAGGGACACATGTTACATTAATACACTGCAGAATCTCTAGGGCTTTGTGCTGCATTACCCATTTGCTACCAACTGCAGAGAGAAGAAACACAACTTTTTTAATGGAAATAAAATTATGAAAAAATATTTCTCTAATATTCAAATTGATTAGTGGTTGAAGTGTTATTATTCCGAAAAATGAACTGCACCAGGAATAGAAGAATTAATGTAGATTTTGAAGAAAACAATGATTAAGTTGGTTTTTAAAGAAGAGATATTAACAAATACACTAAAAATCTTTTAAGTTATGGGCTGACAAAACATATCGTTGTATTTGTGATGATCTAAATTATATTGAGGAAAAAAATTTTGGCAAAATCTGTTATCTCTTGGAGAGGCTTTAAATTCATTATCAACATTAGAGGCAATAATCAAGAGTTGTTTTCTGTTAAAATCCCATTAAATATTAAAACATTAAAGAAAATACTCTGAGATCAATTAATCATGACCATGTCATTTAATTGTAAGAAATGGCAATGTATTAGGGCATTGTAAATAATTTAGATTGCAGCATGAGCCACTCTAGATATGGTTAGGAGAGCTTGATAAAAATCTTCAGAAAATGAAGAACTGCACTTCAATTACAGACAGGTGAGTTTGGCCAATAGAAAGCATTAAATCATCCAAAAGTTCCTGTATTTGAATCTGAGAAGAACCTCTTACAACAGAGTGATGATCTGACTGGGCTCAGATCCATGGCCTAACCTTGACAGAAATTCAATATGGTAATAACCTCTTTGGTTTCTAACCTATTTATTTGTAATTTGGAAAAATTTTCTGATTGTGTGGGTGAAAGACAGTAGGACTAAATGATCTTCAAGGTCTCATAGACAGTCACTCTATAAATACGTATCTAACTTCAGAGCTCAAAATCCTACTATTCTGTAAAATGCAGGCAGACAAATGGATTAAAAGGGAATGTCTTGTTGTCTTGGTTAGAACAAATGAATTAATTTAGGAAGATTATTCAAAAGGATACTTAAAAGTAACATGCCCCAGTAAGAGGTTTTAAAATAAATTATGTATGCATTTATTTATATATTATAAACAAATTATACATTTGTCACTTCAAATAAAAGGGGTAAACACAGTAAATCTAAAATATGTGCCTCTCAGCCTCTATGGGATTTTAATCATAGATCTGATACATCTGTCAAACCAAAGCCACCAACTAAGCTATCCTCAGATGGCTGGTCCTTGGCAACTCTCAAATGCATTGTATCTGAGGGAAAGTTCCACATCTCCTTGTCACCACAGTTCCTTATAAGAATAGAAGATTGTATTAAATCTATGTGCTCTATTAATAGATTTGTAAAACCCACCTTTGGCCAAAATTAACGTTTTAAGAGTCTTACCTGTTTTGAATTAAAGCAATTACTTGGGAATAGGTTTTGCCAATAACACTTTCTCCATTGACTTTTATAATTCGGTCACCTTCAAAGAGAAGTTAAAAAACACATGAGAAATCCTGCAGAAAGTCACTTTTGAACACTTTTGAAATATTTCTTGAATAATGTCCTTATTTTTAATGTGGTATATATTAAAATTAAAAAATACAGAATTGTGAGAAAATTATTAGCATAATTATATTACAAAATAATTATATGAATATCCTAGCTTATTACTTTTAAAGTATCTTATTACTTTTAAAGTATCTTATTACTTTTAAAGTATCTTATTACTTTTAAAGTATCTTTTAAATACATTTAATATATCCAGCTTTTTGTGAAACTAGCCATGTTCTAAGTAAGAATTTCAGTCATTACTGAATTTAGAAATTTCAAAAGGTCTAGTCACCAGGGGACCGGTGCTATACTACTTATGCTCCTGTCAGCTGTGAGCTGTTTCCTGAGTTGCAGAACTAATTATCTCTCCACTTACCCTGTCTTTTTTTTTTTTTGAGACAGAGTCTCACTCTTGTCGCCCAGGCTGGAGTGCAGTGGTGCAACCTCTGCCTCCCGGGTTCAAGTGATTCTCCTTCTACTCTGAGAAGAGTAGAAAGGAAAAGACAGAAACAAAGAACAGAGGACAGAAAGAAAAAAGAAGAAAATAGACAAAAATGCACTTTCTGTGTGCTTATCACAGCATATCTCCACTTCATCTTCCCAGTCATGTGGGGCTCAAAATATGACAGATGATACATTCTAAAGAAATCCCATATGCACACTAATATGCATATTATACATATTAATGATATTTAAATCAGGCTTACTTTAAGTGTAATAAAAAAATAACTAAGGTGGATAATACATTAACAGTATATCCTTATGAATCTTAGCAATGATGTCCACTACTTTCTAATATTTGTAGGTGAAAATATAGCATTTTATTTAAAAGGCAGTGAAATATAGTTTTTCAATAATTCCCATTTTAAATTGTTTGATATTTAAAAAACAAAAGAAAGTAACCATTTCAGAGTGTGCACTAATATAAATGAAATCTCTACTTAGGTTTTATTAAAATCACAAATCACAAAACATTTTAGAACAAACAGCTACTATATCCAGCCAATTAGGCTACACATACCGACACCTTCAGATGAAGCCAGGCTTACATTGCATTGGAGACTTAAGCCACTCTTTGTGCTGCAAATTAATTAACTCAACTCTGGCAGATCAGGCACTTCCAGAATTTAAAAATCCGAGATCATTTCACATATATCAGATAAATACCTTCATCATTTTGCTACTTTGTAATCCTTTGTCAAAATTCAACGCATGAAAAATATGTTCCTTAAAAGGGCTTCTAAGAGTCTATTATCTGTGTGGTAATTAAAAGTGCTCACAGTGTATCAATTTATATTGTTATTTCTGTTCAAACCCATCCATATGGGCATCAAGAAACATAATTAGTTCTCAAAATTAGTAACAACAGATGTGAAGGAAAAGGAAAAAGCATACAGAAAGATACAAAAGGAAAAAATACCGAACCTGAAATATGGAAGAAATAAAGTGAAAAAGAAATTAAAAGGTATTGTTTGAAGAAGAGTATCAGCACCTGTACATAATCCAGCTTCAAAAGCAGGTCCTCCTTGTTTAACTTGTTTAACAAATATGGTATCCATTGGTTCCAAGCGGTTTCTTTGTTTTCCTGTTGCAGAGAAGCCCAAAGCATGATTTTACTTCACAATACTTTACTAAAATACCAAAATATAAAATAGTATTTGAGACAAGCAAATATTTTTAATAAAGTATTAAATATATATCCTGAATTTGGATGCTAAAATTATAATGCAGGGGTTTTCATTAATTCAAACATTTATTTTGCTTCTTCCATAATATAATGACAACCACAACACTATAATGCTTTCCATTTACTTGCTACATTCCGTATGTCAGTTGCCACACTAAATACTGTACATACCTCAGAGCTAATTTCCATAGCAAGTAAGTGCTACTACTACCATTCATAAAAGAGGAAACTGAAGCTTAGAGGGAATAAATAAAGTCTCCAAGGTCACATAGCTAACAAGTGCCAAAGCTGATTACACAGGCAGTACTTACTCTACTGCTTTTGTTTCTTGTTTTGTTTGTTTTTTTTTTTTGAGATGGAGTCTCACTCTGTTGCCCAGGCTGGAGTGCAGTGGCGCAATCTTGGCTCACTGCAACCTCCACATCCCGGGTTCAAGTGATTCTCCTGCCTCAGCCTCCTGAGTAGCTGGGACTACAGGTGCATGCCACCATGCCTGGCTAATTTTTGTACGTTTTAGTAGAGATGGGGTTTCACCATATTGGCCACGCTGGTCTCAAACTCCTGACCCTGTGATTCGCCTGCCTCGGCCTCCCAAAGTGCTGGAATTACAGGTGTGAGCCACTGCGCTTGGCCTCTACTGCTTTTTAATACTGTATTGTGCTAGTAAGCCTTAAAATGCAACAATGAGTAAGACATATTCCTTTCCCTTCAGGGAGTCTGGTAGGAGAAAGACATACAAACAAGTAACAGTGTAATATAAAAAACAATCAGAGACAAATACAAAATACAGTCATGGCAATGAGGAGAGCATGATAAATCCCGTAAGTTGGAATTTCACAAGCTGTTTTCCATGGATCACTGGCATTAACATCTAAGGTGCTTCCTAAAAATGGATGTTTTGGAGTCTGACCAGAAATCTGCTTTGTCAACAAGTTTCCCAGGTGATCCTAATACACATTAAATTTTGAGAACAACTAGTTGTTTCAGTGAAATAGAAGTCAAGGACAAATTTGCAGATGAGAGGACATTTAAGTTAAGTGATAAATAGCATAAGTATTGTGGGGGAAGAAGGAGGTACACGGTAGTTCTCAAAGTGTGGTCCCAGGACCAGCAGCATCAGTATCACCTGGGAATATGTTAGAAATGCAAATTTGTGGGCCCCGCCCTAGATCTCCTGAATCAGAAACTCTGAGGTGATTGCAATGCACTTAAGTTTGAGAATCACTGAAGTAGAAGACACAGTCCTGACCCTTAAAGAAGAATGTAATAGAGAAAATAAGGCATATACATGTGTTGAGTAACACGATACTACCTGTTAAATAGCAATACTGAGCAAAAAATGATTGAGTGTCAAATATAAAGAGTTCATAATTATTGCCATATAAAACTGAATTGTTACCATAGTGTATGCACCAAGATGGCTCAAAAGAAGTTACTTAATAAAGGAATATCTATCACTAGTTCCCCTTAAATACTTAGCTATTTATTCTGAAAGATGCCCTCTAAAGCAATGAATGGCTAAATTTCAAAGGCAATGGGGCATAGTAGAAATTGCTTGTTTTAGAAGCCAGTAGACATCAGTCCAAATCCCTTCCTTTGCCACTTGAAATTTTCTGTGTGTGCTGCACTCTTTCTTCATAAAACTTACAACTCACTACCTAAAATTACATTTTTATTTGCTTACATGTTTGTTGTATATCTCTCTAACATAAAGAGCAGGAATTTTTGCAATGCTAATATCCACAGCACAGAGCAGGCATTCAATAAATAATTATTCAATGAATTAATACATTTATTATTTAGTTTAAATTCACACAAGCCCTTAAGATGGGCATTATGATCCTAAAATTGCCATTTGAGTGAAGAGGAAAAAGAGACTCAGTAAGTTGCTAAGAGGCAGCGTAGGGATTTGAACCCAGGTCTGAATTCAAGTGCAGCAATTCCATGCCGCCTCAAAAGTAACTGAAAGTGATTCATTTCTCAAGCTCTACTGTATTCAAGTAGACAGTCCATCTGCAATTAATTTAAAAGCAAAAAAATACTTTCTTATCAATTCAAGTCACTTAAAATGCAAACGCTGAATTTCGATCAAGTTGGCGATGGGGTTAGGTCACTCTGTGGTCAGGTCACTCTGTGGTCAATCCAATATTTATAATAGTTGGCATTAAAGAAAAAACATCTATATTCTTGGCTAGAGATCTAAAGGCTTAGTAAGTTTTGTTGCATCAAGTCACTGCTTTCATGGAAAGATTTATATAATAAAAGAGAAGAGACATTTTTCCTATTAATGTCTTCTAGTCCACTGTGTCTCAAAGGTGATTATATCATACTTAAAAATACAAAATGTAAATGACCATTAATGAATTCTACAAAATAATAAAAAGTTGGTTGGGTAGCAATGCGGTGACTTCGGAAAATTCTGATAGAAAATTTCACTTACACAGAATAGAGGTGTTCCAAAATAATGTGGTGTTAATTCTATAAAAGAAATACTAATTTTGAAATAACTGCCATTGTAAAGTCAGACACACTTTGTCATTGACAAATCTTTCAATACACTATGCCTGAAAACATATGAAGATGGAACAGATTAAAATAGAGTCCAATCCTATAGCAAGCACTGTTACATCTGCTGAGAGTTGCACTTTTAACTCTTGCTCACTTTTTTTTTTTTTTTTGGAGACAGAGTCTCACACTGTTGCCCAGGCTGGAGTGCGGTGGCATGATCTCGGCTCACTGTAATCTCCGCCTCCCAGGTTCAAGTGATTCTCCTGCCTCAGCCTCCCGAGTAGCTGGAATTACAGGTGCCCGCCACCATGCCTGGCTAATTTTTTTGTATTTTTAGTAGAGACGGGGTTTCACTATGTTGGCCAGGCTGGTCTCGATCTCCTGACCCTGTGATCCGCCCTCCTCGGCTTCCCAAAGTGCTGGGATTACAGGTGTGAGCCACTGTGCCCGGCCTCTTGCTCACTTTCCTTTCTGAACTTTCTCCAAAAATCTGACTTGTTACCTAGATATCATCCAATTCCTCCCAGAGAGAGAAAAATATTTCCTGTAAGTAGCCCTTAAAGATAAGCAGATTTCACTAAGAAATATACTTTTCTTCAATTTCTATACACCCTGGCTCTATGTCTTGAGTTAAACACTTGACTCATGAATTTTAAGAGCGTCTTCTTTTTAAGATACGTGCTCCGCAATTTTGCCAGAACTGGAAATCAAAAGTATCACATTTAACACGTGTGTCATTCACAAGCTCTCTCAGGTCTATAGCTTTTATAAGCAAATTTCTAGATATGCAGAACTAAAAGCCTGATCCCGAACTGTGGTAATTCACTAGGAAAAATGACTCCTTACTTTGCTGTATGATTACTTAGCAGACCCAGATGGCTTCCCTGGCAATTCTTAGTAAAAGCATCTTTCAACTCCACATCTGTATTTTATAACTTCTCGATTTTTTGAGAACACATGGGACATGTTTCAAAGAACTGTTAAATACCTTATTCAAATATAATTTCCTAACCTTATCAAAAGAGAGTATGTCCTTTTGGCACATACATGCAGTGAAATCTTCCTATATTTGCAGAAAAGAAGGTAAAAAGACAATTATCTTACATGGATGAGAATGGCTAAAGTAACCAGGTTCAGAAAAAGTACCATTTTATGTTATAACATGTAATTAGTACTGACTTAAAAAGACATAAAAAGCACATGTAAATTTACCTGAACTTGAACAGTACACTTGAAATCAGAAAGAATACACATACGTCTACAATGAAGTAAATGTGATCAGTTGGGGGAAAAATAACTTGAGTAAAAAAATTAATTATACATAGGTAGTAGCTGCCAGCTAAATACTGAATGTTCCGGTGGATGTGCTTCCTATTCTCTCTATTCATTAGAGTGCAACAGTTAAGACCTTGGGCCCTATAACCATATTACATGGTTTAAAATCCCACCTCTGTCATTCATTTTCCAAGTGGGGTCATCAGATTGTGCAATATTTGATATATATTTAAACTAAAAAATAGTAGTAGTCTATCTGAAATTCAAGTTTAATTAGGCATTTTGTATTTCATATGGACAACCCCATATCCAAGCGATTTTAGATGAATGATTTGTATGTGCCCCCAGTTTACTGATCTGAAAAGTGGGGATGATAATAATTATTCCTACCTCACAAGGTTGTTGTGAGGATTAAAAAAGATAATCCAGTAAAGCATTTATATAATATTTAGTACACACAGGTATTTAAATTACTTATTATTATGACAGTCCTGATTATAAACTTTTGAGGTTTACAAACAGATCAGAGACGATCTTGGGTACACAGAGCCTGTCACATCGCAAGTGAGCAATAAATACTGGTTGAAAGGACACCCATAAAACTCAACTGTCATATTATAGGGAAGTCAAGGAATAGTGCCAGGGGAGGGGATGGGATGGGAAACATGAAAGACAAGAAAGTGAAAAGGTAAGAAGAGATTATACTAAAAAAATTTCCAATAACTCTGACACAAACTATAGACTTGTCTTCAAAGAGATCGTGTCTAAAACCGAAGTGCTACATCTGTAGGTCTGGAGGCTTTGTCAGTCAAAAAGGATGAGTTAAATTGCTACTGACCTCCTTCTTTGGAGAATGCCTAAGACAAAAATCACTTGCAACATCTAAATTATTTAAATTTTTAAATATTAACTATACAAAAAAACAAAAACAAAAACAGACTAAGCTAATAGATTACTTTTAAGAAGCAACAAAATTTGAACTATGCCAGTTACAAAAAAGACTCTACAATGAAGATCACAGAGAAACAGATCATGATAGTAAGAAAATCCTACAGTTCTGAGGACAAGAGAAACATATTTCTTAACAGACTGGAAAAATATATAGTTTATACAAAGAGAAACTATCCTACATTTTAATCAAGAGCAAAGCAATAGAAAATAATGGCTCTTGTCTATGGCCATACCACCTTAAATGTGCCCAATTTTGTCTGATGTCAGAAGTTTAGCAGGACTGGGGCTGGTTAATACTTGGATGGGAGACTGCCTGGGAATACCAGGTGCCATAGGCTTTAAAAAATAATAAAATATAAAAGAAAGAAAATAATGGTTATCACTGAGATTGAGCTTTTGTTTCTTCCCTCTCAAAGTTCTCACACTTGGAGAATTTTTTTAGTTGAACCAAATCTCTGCTTTTATGAGACTTATTTCAAAAAATGGTATTTTTTCCATTGGCTTCTTTGTTGCCAAAGAAAAATGTCTATCTCTATACAACAAAAGGCCGTTGAAATAAGACTGTGCTCCAATCTGAAAGTTAGATAAGCCTGGGAAGAAGTATACCCTCCAGAAAGGTGGAAAGCTAAAGAGGTTTATCACATAATGGAATATGAAGGCACCAAGCATCAGTTATTTAAGGGAAATAAATAGCATACTGAAATTAATATCTATTTTTCAGATAAAAAAATAACTGAAACCCCAACACAGACTGAAATACATAGCAAAGTTACGTCTGAGTGATGAAAAGGGATCCTTATTTCTCTTTGATGGAGAACAGACTGCCACAGAAAAAAACAGGATGTAGAAGAATTTATTGAGTGATAGGAACTGTGGATCTATTAAGGAAAAAAACAAGAATAAGGAGTAATATACACCAAATTCAGGCTAGTAATTACCTCTGGAGGAAGGGAATAGGAAAGGAGTGGCATAAAAGGGCCTTATTATATTTGCAGTCATTTATGTCCTCGGGAGAGAGAAAGGAGGAAAAGGAAAGGTTACGAGGGGTGGAGGTGAAGCTGAAATGTTAAGATGACAAAGATGGGTGGCAAGTATTTAGAAGTAACATTTTTTCCTATACTTTGTTTGCCTAACATATTTTATAACTATTATTTCTTAATGTTGACAACAGGCTTCTAACTTTTATTATGGGGATACGGTTTACTGGTATCACACAGTTATCTTAAGAGTCTAACAGAAACACAATGTCCAACATTAAAAATCCGTATGTATCATATGATAAATACCTCCTATATAAGTCATGAAGCAGAATCCAATTTAAGAAGAAGACTGCTATGGCAGATTATTAGTCCTTTCTTAGTGTATTTGTTTGCTTTTTGGTAAGCAGAGAAGTACTAAGAAAGATGTGCCAACTTATTAAATCTAGGTGTTCTCCAAATTCTCACTCAAAATGCTCTCACTTGCAGAGTGAGAGCTAGTACTCTGAACTTATATCTCCAAGTTTCCAATCTATAGATCCAGCAATGACCATGAGCTCCCAAGCCCAAATTCCAATAATCTCTGGATACTGTCAGTAGAATGTCACCTGTCAGGTCTCAATCACATTATATCTATTATTAGTAAAAACATACTATCTTTCTACTTAATCTGATCTTCAAGTAATAACAAACAGAACAAAATAAGAAAATCTGTTCAATATAAAAAAGCAAACCATGTTCTAACTGAATCATGCTAACCTTTCTTTCAGCTCACACCTCTCTAGTTTTTAAAAGGTTTTGCTGGCCAGGCACGGTGGCTCACGCCTGTAATCCTAGCACTTTGGGAGGCAGAGGCAGGTGGATCACGAGGTCGGGAGTTCAAGACCAGCCTGGCCAAGATGGTGAGCTTGTATCTACTAAAAATACAAAAAAATTAGCCAGGCATTGTGGCACATGCTTGTAATCCCAGCTACCTGGTAGGCTGAGGCAGATAATTGCTTAAACATGGAAGGCGGAGGTTGCAGTGAGCCAAGACTGCGCCACTGCACTCCTGTCTCCAAAAAACAAACAAACAAACAAACAAAAACAGTTTTACTGTGGAAATGTCCAGCATACACAAAAGTAGAAAGGACAACAAAGCCCCATGAATGCAGCTTAAATCATTATTTAAAAAATCTGTCAATCTTGTCTTGCTTCATTGAAACCTACCCACTTTAAAACATTTTAATGCAAATCCCAGATATGATGTCATTCACAGATACTTTAAATATATCCATATACATATACACCACTAACAGATAAGAACTTTACATTTTCTTAAAGGTAAGACAACAAAACCCTTCAATAGTTCTTCACAGTATGTAGCTTTCTGCACTATGTGATTTCTACTGTAAGCTGACAAACAAATCCACTCTATTTTCATCTTCCTAAATACCTACTTAACATTAATAAAAAGCAGTATGTCATGACAGAAAAAATAGCCCCAAAGGCTATGAAATAAATTTAGAAAGGTTTCACACGTAAAAATCATGATAGAATCCTAAGTTAAGAGTCTTAACAAGTAGCCCATTCCCAATGCAACTGCTCTACCTATGTATTCAAGTTCATTGAGTTCATATATGCACAAGAATATATAGTACCTGAAAATCTCCAGCACACAGAACAGTGCCTGCCACATAGTAGATGCTCAATAAATGTTTGCTGACTAATTAAAATTAGAGCCCTGGAAAATGTCAATAGTAAAAATTCCCAAAACCAACTTGGAGAGTTGTTTAGGAACAAAGCAATTGTGCTACAACTAATCGGTACTATTTCCCTCAAATAGTGTAAGGAAAATGCTGCCACTCAACAGCAGTTTAAGTACAATACCACTAGATGTCAGATGTGAATCAAAATTTTCTGGCATTATGAAGTATCTAGGCAAGAAAGCCTGTAGATGGGTGTTATTCATTCAACAAATATTTACCAAGCTCTTACAAATGTGCCAGGCATTGATTATTCTACAATGAACAAAGAATCCTGGCATCTGCTTTCTGAAGTATTTGAAGTTCATGTAGCATTGGGTTTTTTCCCCCTAACATTTCACACATTTCACAAACGGTATTATCATACCTAGATTCATAACCCTATTATTTCTGTTATGCTAGAATTTAATTTCTCTGCAAACTCAGAAAAACTCGTTATGGTGCTCTAACCAACTACCTTTCTATCTGACTTTATCACTCTCAATCCTTCAACCAATTAAACTTGCTTGACTTTATCAAGACCTTCCATTCCCTTTAGTCTTCTCCATTCTTCTAAACTATCAGTCTCCCTCCAGAAATTATTTTCATGCTCACTTTGGCAACACATATACTAACATTGGAACAGAAGTTACTTTCTTTCTTACTAAGATTACCCATGGATCAGTATTTCAACAAAATTCACCGGCACCCTCAACTTCCTTTCCCCTTAACCTTTCAAAGCATTTGATTTGCCAACTCTGACTATGGAGAATTCCAAAATACGCCTGCTCTGTTCTTCTTGGCCTGCTACTACAGCTGAATAAGACTGCATAACAACCACTGATTTACAATTTCCCAGTTCAGCTAAGTTCTTGACACTGCTCAGAAAAGTCTCTTGCTTGCATTTTAATTCCTGCCCCCTCAAGGTTGCTGTTTCAAACTTCTAGTAACCTTCTTTTTTTAAATTTATTTTTATAGAGAGAAGGTCTTGCTATGTTAACCAGGCTGATCTCGAACTGACTTCAAGTGATCCTCCTGCCTCGGCCTCCCACCCAAAGTGCTGGGATTACAGGCATGAGTCACCACAGCCGGCCATAATAACCCTCTTTAACTTGCTGTTCCATGCTGATTTCCTCACGCTACTTCGATAACCTTGCTATATCCTCAACTTTTTTTTCTTTGCCTGTCCTCATGTTCTTTGTCTTATTTCAGGTGGGATTTAGTCATCAGCCCTCTTCAGGACCTTGCCCCCATAATTATCTCTTCTCACATGTAAAACTTCATGTGATAAAATACCTGGTCTTCTCTCCAAATCTCATGGATATACAAAAGCTTCCCAAACTTAAAACAACAAAAGTTCTCTCTATCTTTCATATAGCTATGCTCTCCATCCCATCGTTTTTCACACTTCTTAAAAATGTAGTGTATATATCACTTACCTTCAGTTACTTCTAATTCAGGGTTTCTCAGAAATTAACAAATATCTCCTGGGTGGCAAAACTGCCAATTACCCCACCCTGACCTTGTCACAGTTTGCTGCTCTAATTTTTATGTTCCAGCCCACTCCTATTTGTCTTCCTCCTCCCTTCCGTCCACTGCACTGAAACTGTTCTCAGTAACTTTACCAAACTGCCAGTTGTCAGGTCTAGTCCAACTCTTTAGTCCAAATCCTAATGAATTCTCTATGACAAAGGACAAATTTTCCACTCCCCCTACCTCACTTAAAATTATCACCTCCTAATAAGCAAATTACCAACTCCTCCTGGTTGTCCTCAGAGCTTTCCACTACTTACTCTCAAATTTCCTTTCTGATTCTTCTTTCTCTGACCATCTCTTACAGTCCTGCCTTTATTCTATGTGCCTTTATCCTCTCTGTGTATGGTTTCATGTATGCTTAAGACTTAATAATAACATACAAAATGACTGTCAAATCTATTTTCAACCCCTA
Source organism: Piliocolobus tephrosceles (assembly GCF_002776525.5). NCBI lineage: Eukaryota > Metazoa > Chordata > Mammalia > Primates > Cercopithecidae > Piliocolobus > Piliocolobus tephrosceles. The sequence continues at coordinate 106,707,902 of NC_045442.1, read as the reverse complement.
ACCTCTCTCTTGAGAACTCCAGAAACAAATCTTCAGCTAGATACTGAACTCTCTACAGGCATCAGAAATGCAACTTATCCCAAACTAAACTCATTTCTCCAGAGGAAGGATAGATATATTTCACTTCAATATCGTTCGATCCTTAATTTAATGACACCCCCATCTATCCAGTCACTCAAGCCAGAAAAGCATAATGCTCCAAAAGGCATCTTTAACTGGAGACATACACTCCATCCTCAAATCCTTCCACCAAATCTGGGCAAACGTTAACTTCTAAATGTCTCTAAATGTGTTCTGGAATGCCATTTTTCCTTCCTCCTGATAAACTCTTATTCATCTGTTAACAACCCAATGGACACCCCACCTGAGATCCCCTTGCCTGGTGGTTAAAACTCTGGCTTCAAGAAGTTCCGGCCAGGTGTGGTGGCTCACACCCGTATTCCCAGCACTTTGGGAGGCTGAGATGGGTGGATCACCTGCAGTCAGAAGATCAAGACCAGCCTGGCCAACATGGTGAAACTCCATCTCTACTTAAAAAATACAAAAATTAGCAAGATGTGGTAGTGAGTGCCTGTAGTCCCAGCTACTAGGGAGGCTATGGCAGGATAATCGCTTGAACTCAGAAGGTATAGGCTCCAGTGAGCCAAGATCGTGCTGCTACACTCCAGACTGAGCCACAGAGCGAGGCTCTGTCTCAGGGAAAAAAAAGAAAAAAGTAGTTTCTAGTTTGGTGGAGGATATAAAATAATTACATAAGTGCAAAAATAAAGGTATATGCAATTGTTGCAGGATCATGGCCCAAGGAATCAGAGTCTGTATTCTATATATATATTTATTAGATATATACATGCCAGGAAATGTTCTGGGCTTTAAAAAATAAAGTATCTGCTCTACATTCCAACTGAGAGAGAAAAATGCTCAGGAAGAAATAAGTAATATGAGAAACGGTAATAACTGTTGTGAAGAACAATAAGCAGAGTGAGAAGGAAAGGAAGAGGGAAAGGCAGGGCTGTTTCTCTGAAGTAGTCAGGGAAGGCCTACAGGTGACATGTGCACAGCTATCTGAAGGAAGTGAGGTTAGAGGCCATATCACTTCCTTCCCAGTAATTAGTTTAGTGAGTGGCTCACAGGACTGACTCAACAGATGTTTGCTAAGGGAATAAACAAACAAAAATTATATTTCTTGATTTAATGTATTTGGCATTTACATGTAAATATTTCTGTTGTGTTTTTATAGCAAAGATGAAAAACTGTTAAATATCAAAACAGGAACTATAACTCTTATAATTAAATCTTTACTAAATGGATTTATGAATCAAGTACTTTCAATGCAGGCTAACTAGCTGGACAACAATCAGGAAGGAAAATGGGACTACCCAACAACGGGGTGTCTATGATTAAGGTCTTAAGTTACAGAGCAGCTGAAAAAAAAGACAGCTCAACTTCTATGAAATCAACTTGGCCAGGTGTGCTGGCTCATACCTGTAATTCTAGCACTTTGGGAGGCAGAGCCAGGAGCCTAGGAATTCAAGATCAGCGTAGGCAACATGGCAAAACCCCGTCACTACAAAAAATAGAAAAATTAGTCAAGCACGGTGGTGCAAGCCTGTGGTCCCAGCTATTCCAGAGGCTGAGGTGGAGGTTGCAGTGAGCTGAGATTGTGCCACTGCACTCCAGCCTGGGAGACAGAATGAGACCCTGAATTTAAGGGGGAAAAAAAAATGGCTCGGCATGGTAGCTTGGTCCTGTAATCCTAGCACTTTGGGAGGCCAAGGTGGGAGGATCACTTGAGTTCAGGAGTTCAAGACCAGCCTGAGCAACATAGTGAGAACCTGTCTCTAAAAAAAACTTTAATAATAAAAAGAGGCTGGGCGCGGTGGCTCAAGCCTGTAATCCCAGCACTTTGGGAGGCCCAGACGGGCGGATCACGAGGTCAGGAGATCGAGACCATCCTGGCTAACACAGTGAAACCCCGTTTCTACTAAAAAAAAAAAAAATACAAAAAACTAGCCGGGCGAGGTGGCGGGCATCTGTAGTCCCAGCTACTAGGGAGGCTGAGGCAGGAGAATTGCATCAACCCAGGAGGCGGAGCTTGCAGTGAGCTGAGATCTGGCCACTGTACTCCAGCCTCGGCGACAGAGCGAGACTCTGTCTCAACAAAAAAAATAAATAAATAAAAATAATAATAATAATAATAATAATAATAATAATAAAAGAAACCATTATACAATGATTTGGTCATTATATAATGTATACATGCATTAAAATATCACACTGTATCTCATAAATATGTACAATTATTTGTCTATTACAAATTTAAAAATTAATTTAAAAAAAAGCTCAAAATTACCTAATTACAGAGTTACCTCTAAAATAACATTTCTATAAAGAAGTTATTTCCAGAGGAGAAATTAATATCCTGGAGAACATTAATACTCTGCCATGCACTTTCTTCTTTTTTACCTGTATCGCCCTATCTGTTCAGTGTCTCCAATTAGTTCTCTGAAATCCTAAATTCCATGTGAAGTGTTTTAGAACCCTTAAAGAGATTTTTAAAATTTCATTTATTTTCTTCACTGCCAAATTAACTTCATGCACTGTTTTTCAAACTCTTAAAATCTACTCCTAGAAATGGAATTTTTTGACAATGCTACTTTAATCCAATCGAATTCCTTGCATTTTAGATCACTATAAACAAGGTTTCCTGGGACTTGAAGTAAAAGTTTTTTTTTAACCTTTCATCTAACTTGACCAACTTATTTTACCAGTTTATTTTACAAAGAAGAAGTCCAAGTTGTTATGTAAATCCAGGATTACCATATTTTTGTTATTACTGTTCTAGCTTACACACATAGCAGCTATGTGAAACTGATTTCTAAATCAAGAGTGTCACTGGCACTCTGTATTACAGAGGTTGATGGGAAAAGATAAAAGAAAAGTAGGAGGGCGGTCGGAAATCTGCTTTCCTTCTTCAACAGCAGAGGTTAGACACTAACATACTAAATTTTGCAGCTTTGGGAACAGTCATTTTAGAAGCTTGTGCCAATTCAAGATGGTAGTCATCATTCGAAATACCCCAGTGCACCTCCCTTTATTCAACCCATTTACTCAGCAAACATCTGAGCTCCTACTATATATAGGTACCAGGTACTTACTAGGCACTGAAAACTCAGCAATAAAAGACAATTTCTATTCTTAATGATCTTTGCTCTGAAAGTAACACATAAAAAAAATTCTTGTCCATAAAAATACTGAAAAGTCAAAGTATGTAAGAAAAGTTTACTTTGCTTTTTTTTTTTTTCCCAGAGTCTCACTCTGTTCCCCAGGCTGGAGGGCAGTGACATGATCTTGGCTCACTGCAACCTCTGCCTCTTGGGTTCAAGCGATTCTCCTGCCTCAGCCTCCCAAGTAGCTGGGATTACAGGCATGTGCCACCACACCCAGCTAATTTTTCTATTTTTAGTAGAGACGAGGGTTTCACTGTGTTGGCCAGACTGGTCTCAACTCCTGACCTCCAGTGATCCACCCACCTCGGCCTCCCAAAGTGCTAGGATTACTGGCATGAGCCACAGTGCCCAGCCTGCATATTCTAATACCCAGCCTTTGCCTCTCATTTCTCTATTTGCCTTCGTTAGGTTCGTGCTGCTGCCACCACCTCCCTAGAACAGGTAGGTCAAGAGGAAGAAATTCCCTACTTGTTTACCACATAGCATGAACGATCACTCAGACTGTCTCCAAAACATAAGCAGGAATTTTCCAGTAGAGAATTAGGGGAAAGGTCCATCTATAGCTTTTAAAAATTGTGAACCATCAATCTACTCCATTTATCCCTTCACACATCTGAAAGCAGCTATCACTTTCTCTCTAAGCAATTCTCCTTCAAGCAAAGTTTCAAGTTTTCTCCATCTTCTTTTTAAAAATACGTATCATAGGTCAGCCGGGTGCAGTGGCTCACGCCTGTAATCCCAGCACTTTGGGAGGCCGAGGTAGGTGGATCACCTTGAGGTCAGGAGTTTGAGACAGCTTGGCCAACATGGTGAAACCCTGTCTCAACTAAAAATACAAAAATTAGCCAGGTGTGGTGGTAGGTGCCTGTAATCCCAGCTACTTGGGAAGCTGAGACAGGAGAATTGCTTGAACACGGAGGCGGAGAGTGCAGTGAGTCGAGATTGCACCATTGCACTCCAGCCTGCGCAACAAGAGCGAAACTCTGTCTCCAAAAAAAAAAATCATCATAGGGTCAAAATGTATATGTATTCTTACCATCACAGCCCCTTTATATCTGAGGCTCCCAAGTGTTTTAATCATGTCCTAGTTAGTCAGAAGACAACCCTGGAGACCTCCTTTCCCATATATTCCCATCTGCCCACTAGAGAAGAACAAATAAATATTTTGAAATTAACTTGTTACTAGCAACATATAGAATCACTTATTACCTTTGTGTGTGTTTCTGTATGCATATGTGTATGTGTCCATATATGAATATAAGTGAGTTTATACATTTTACATTAGGAAATATTACCCATAATAGCAAACTACAAATAACTTGGTAATTTTATTATAACTACATCTTAATAGGACAAATACATGGGCAGCAAATTATCTAATGACTTATCAATGTACTAGCTAATTGGGCTAATATAGAGAGATGGGTAATTTATATCTGAACCATAGTATATATACATGTAAAGCCTAGCTGTTAGAAAATTACAACCCAAAATACTATTGATACCAGTGAAACAATACATGCCCAGGCCACTGAACATGAGCATCCATTTTAAGGACTTTTCTACCCAGCAAATAGAAGAAAAAGCCCCAAGTCCAGTTAGGAATCTATCTGGAGGCTCACCCACACTTAAGAGGAAGGGTAACTACATATAATTCCCCACCAATCCAGAGGCTGCTTTGGGGCTACAAAGTAGGAAAAAGAAAAAAAAAAAGGAAGGAAAAAGATAGCTCTAAGAAGTGGCCATGGGCTAAACTGCACACAGACATGGATTTGTAGGCTAACTCAGGTAACAGCCTGTTCCTTGTCAAAAGCAAACACCAATCAACTTGGAGAAGAGATTTTTCATCTTAGATCTCACAGAATCCCCAAGTAATAATTTTTGAAGATCAAGAAACACAAAGCAGTTTAAAAACAAAAAACAAAAAACCCACCACGGAAAACAACAATATTCTAAGCTAAAGCTACCAGAGAAAACAAACAAGAGAAACAGACTCACAAAGACTTCCGATAAAGGAATCACCAGGCACGGATTATAAAAAAATTCCGCTTACCATGTCTGAAGAAATAAAAAGATAAATCTAAAAGTGGTCCAGGTGAAGAAACTATAAGAAGTGATCAAGCATATTTGCTGTAGTACCCTAAAAAACTTTTCATAATCAAACTTTAAAACTTAACTAAAAAGAAATTTACTGAACATATATTGGAAGAAATTATCCAGAATGCAGACCAGAAAGACAAAAAAGAAGAAGAAAAAGAGAAACTAGAGAATTTAGTAGCCATGGGAGATGGAGTAAGAATGAAATAATATCTTCAATATTACTGAATAATTGTGTACCCAGCAAAAATACCTTCCAAAAATGAAGGGAGAACACAGATATTTCAGGGAAAAAAGAAGAGAGAATTACATCACATGTAAGTAACATGTTGGAGCCAGGCGCAGTGGCTCATGCCTATAATCCCAACTACTCAGGAGGCTGAGGCTCTGAGTAGTCCCTAAGTGGGGACTGCCTGAGGCCAGGAGTTCAAGATCAGCATGGGAAACACAGTGAGACCACATCTCTTTAAAAAAAAAAAAAAAAAAAAAGCAACATGTAGATAGGAAGGAGACAGTGGAGTTAAAATGTTCTAAGGTCCTTATATTGTATAAGAGTAGAACAGAATTAAGTAGCATTAGACTTTGATGAGTTTGCATATTGTTTCCAGGAAAACCACTAAAAGAAGGGTAATAATGTTATCTAGCCTTTCAAGTAGAAAGTATAAAAGAGAAATTATTTTTTAATCTCAGAAAAGAGAAAAATGTAAGAATGAACCAAGAGGAAGTTCAAAACAAAAGTGAAGATTAAACAATAAATACGTAATTAATTACATTAAATACATAGGTGACAATTTCTAAATCTACCTACAGTGAACTAGCTGGTTACAGAATCAACTCTTGCCCCCATGAACAACAGCCAGAAAAGCTAGATGATGTATAATCACATTTGTGTGAAGGCACCAGAAAGCTACCAAGGCAGAGATGGCCTAATGGGACAAGCTTCCAAATACATGGAAATCCAGAGAGGTGAGTCCAGTGCTTTGTACAACTGTTCACCTTGAGGCGTTTCCTGTTTCCAAAGTAATGGCTGAGAGACTGACCAGCCACACAGAACGTCCATCAATCTCAAAAGGCTGAGGAGACAAAAAAAAGAACTTCGGGGCCAGCCAAGGAAAAGAGCTCTAGAAAACATCATGTTTTTGGTTGGGGTCCCCAAAAGAATACAACTTGTGAGCAGGGGTGAAAAGAAAAAGCCCAACCATGTCAAGCATGGAGGTGTGCTCTTCCGCCTTCCTTCCAAAGAACCTGCCGCAGGGAAGACTGTGACTGACAGCCCCAGCTGCCACCCTTTGGATCCATCACCATGTTCATGTAGAGGCCACATTTCCCCATTCCTGCCCAAAGCAGGATTCTGCTAAAAGACAAGTGTTTGCCTGGGGACTCTCCACTGGCCTAGCAGAGGAGTTCTTAGATCTGTGCTGCAGTCTGGGGCCCTTCCTTCCAATTCTTTCCTTTCCTCTCTTCTTTCACAGAGGTCAGGCCTGTCTCATGGTCTGAAGTTTTCTCCTGTCCTCTCTTGCTTTCTTCTTTATCCTTTATAGGCATGGCCCCCAATAAGTCTTCTGCATATCTCATCCTGGTTTAGCATCTGCTTCCATCTTGATGTCTGCTACTAAATATCAATTATCAGACCAAGGCCCGCCTTTAGGTGAAGGCAATCCTTGAGCAGAGATGCAAAAATTCTAAATAAAACAGAAAACCAAATCTGGTGATACATAACAAGCGTCACACACTGTGAACAAGTTTGGTTTAGTCCAGTAATGCGGGGCTGGTTTCACATTTGAAAACTGTATCAACATGATCTACTACATTAAGTGATTAAGGAAGAAAAATCAAAGGATTCATGAGAGAGAGATACCACATTCATGGATCAAAACATTCAATATTTCAAATATTCCAGTATTATAAACAATATAAAATCAATCAAAATTCCAACAGAATTTTTTCTTGTGGGTATAGAAACTGAAAATTCAATTCTAAGAAGACTTATTCTACCCAATAGCAACACTTATCATAAAGCCACATTAATTAAGATAGTGTTGTCTTGGTGCAAAGAAAGTGATCAATGGAATAGAACAAAGGTTGGCAAACTTTTTCTGTAAAGAGCCAGACAGTAAATATTTTAGGCTTTCTGGGACACATACAATCTCCGTCGCATATTCTTCTTTTTTTAACAACCCTATAAAAATACAGATCTATTCTTAGCTTGGAAGCTGTACAAAAATGACCCATGCGTCAATCCCTGGAATAGAAGCAAGTCTAGAAACAGACCTACACACATACACTTTATGATCAAGGTGGTATTACAGAGCTCGAGAGAAAGTATGGACTTTCCATAAAATCGTGTGGGATCAAATCAATATCTACATAGGAAAAAAATTCATCCTGACCTCACACCATATGCAAAAATAATCAATTTTAGGTGAATTGTAGGCTTAATTGTGAATAACACATCTTGAAGATAACACAGGAGGATATCTTCATGACCACGGAGTAGAAAAAAATTCTTAATTAGAACTCATGAACTATTAACCACAAAAGACTGAAAATTCACATGACATTAAAATTACAAACTTCCCTTTATAAAAATTACTAATAAGAAACTGAAAGGCAAGTCACAGGTTGAATCACCTGCCAATCGTATATCACTAACAAGGTCCTCATCCACAATATTTAAAGAATGCCTACAAGTTAATAATAAAAAAGAACTGACAGGTAAAATCCAAATAAAAGGTAATCAACCTCCTTAGTCTTCAGGAAATCTAAATTAAAGCCATAGTCCACACCATTGTACAACCACTAGAATGACTAAAATTACAAAGACTGACAATAGCAAGTGTCAGTGAGGATCCAGAGCAAGTAGAACTCTCATACACCGTTGCTGAGTGTGTAAATGGGTACGGTCCCCTCAGGAAACTGTTTAGCAGCATCTACTAAATGTAACCATATGCATACCCACGACCCAGCAATGCCTACATATACACACCCTCTAGAAATGAGTACCTGTGTGTACAAAAGTACACACATGAGAATACTCATAGCTGCATTGTTTGAAGTAGCTAAACACTGAAAAAAATTCAATGTAAATTAACAGTAGATTGGGTAAGTTGTACATATTCTTTTTTTAAAAAATCAGCTTTATTGAAGTATAACATACACAAGATAAAAAATACCCATTTTAAGTGCAGGGTTCAATAAGTTTAGACAACTGCAAACACCCATGTAACCACTACCATAAACATGATATGGAACATTTCTATTATGCTAACCAGTTCCCTGGTACCCTTTACCAGTCAATTCAGGTGACCACAGAACTGTTTAGAAGAGGATTTTGTTTTGTTTTGTTTAAGAGACAAGGTGTTGGCCGGGCATGGTGGCTCATGCCTGTAATCCCAGCACTGTGGGGGGCCAAAGCAGGCAGATCACGAGGTCAGGAGATCAAGGCCATCCTGGCTAACACAGTGAAACCCCGTCTCTGCTAAAAATACAAAAAAATTAGTCGGGTGTGGTGGGGAGCGCCTGTAGTCCTAGCTACTCGGGAGGCTGAGACAGCAGAATGGTGTGAACCTGGGAGGTGGAGCTTGCAGTGAGCCAAGATCATGCCACTGTACTCCAGCCCGGGTGACACAGCTAGACTGTCTCAAAAAACAAAATTTAAAAAAAAAGAGACAAGGTCTCGCTATTTGCTATGCTGCCCAAGATGGCCTTGAATTCCTGGGTTCAAGCAATCTTTCCGTCTTCAGCCTTCCCAGTAACTAGGTCTACAGGTGCAAAACCACCATGCCAACTCACAAACCTGTTTGGATTACTCTTTCCTAGGATTTTATATAAATTGAACCAGGTACTACTCTTTTGTGCTTGGTTTCTTCCACTCATCAAAATGTTTTTAACAACAAGAACATGAGCAAAATAATAAAAAGTAGACAAATTACATTTTATCAAAATTAAAAACTGTTGTGCAGCAAAGGATATTAAGAAAGTGAAAAAAAAGGTGAAAAGACGACCTACATAATGGAGGAAAATATATGCAAATCACGTATCTGATAAGGACCTGGTAACCAGAATATATAAAGAATATTTATAGCTCAACAACAAAAAGACAACCCCATTTAAAAATGGGCAATGGATTTGAACAGACATTTCTCCACATAAGATACACAAATGGTGACAAGCACACAAAAAGATGCTCAAAATCATTAGGCATTAAGGAAATACGAATCAAAACTACAATGAGATACCATTTCACACCCATTGGGTTGGCTATAATACAAAAAATGGAAAATAACACATGTTGGTGAGGATGTACAGAAATTAGGACCCTCATTCATGGCTGGTAGAGATATAGAAATGGTGTAGCCACTATGGAAAAGGTTTGGCAGTTCCTCAAAATATGACACATGGGATTACCATGTGACCCAGCAACTCTACTCCTAGGTATAACCCCCAAAAATTGAAAACAAGAATTCAGACAAACACTTGTACATGCATGTTCACATCAGCACTATTGTCCAAAGAAGATATACAAATGGATCTTTTATTATTATCTACCTTTCAAGCGAACAGAATCCTTTCTTTATTTTTTTTTGAGACGGAATTTCACTCTTGTTGCCCAGGCTGGAGTGTGATGGCGTGATCTTGGCTCACTGCAACCTCCGCCTCCCGGGTTCAAGCGATTCTCCTGCCTCAGCCTCCTGAGTAGCTGGGATTATAGGCATGCGCCACTACACCAGCTAATTTTGTATTTTTATATTTTTAGTAGAGATGGGGTTTCTCCACATTAGTCAGGCTGGTTTCAAACTCCCAACCTCAGGTGATCTGCCCACCTCGGCCTCCCAAAGTGCTGGGATTACAGGCATGAGCCACCATGCCCAGCCCAGAATACTCGTTCTTACACATTTTGAAGAATGAATTATGCGAGAGTAAAGAACTTTCTTTTTTTGTGTTGTAGATACAGAGATCTTGCTATGTTGCCCAGGCTGTTCTCAACCTCCTGGCCTTGGCCTCCCAAAATGCTGGGATTACAGGCCTGAGCCACTATACCCAGCCAAGAGCAAAGAACTTTATTGAGAAGCTGTGGTAGAAACTTAGAGACTTCCTGAGTTGTAGTCCAGCTCTGCCATCTGCTAGTAACTTAAATACTCTGCATCTTAGTTTCATCATCTGAAATATGGCAGTGATAATAACATCCACCTTAGAAAGCTGTTGAGAGGGTTAAATGAGTTAATCCATGCAAAGTCTTGGAATGCAGCAAGTATGCTGTTAAATGAGCCTCCACCACCACCACTACCATCATCATTATTGTTCATCATCATCATTATTCTTCCTACTTCCTAAAATATCCTCAAGAATATTTAAGACACCTGTGATTGTTCTAATGACTAGCATTAAAAGTTCATAAAAAACATACCTAATTAGTATGTTTACCTAACTGCCAGAGAAACTTAGTTTGAATGGCCAATATAGTTAAAAATGACTCTGGGAGGCAGTAGAGCACACCTATAGTCCCGGCTACTTAGGAAGCTGAGGCAGGAAGACAGCTTGAGCTCATGAATTTGAGGCTGCAGTGAACTAGCATCATGCCACTACACTCCAGCCTGGGCACAGAGCAACACCCTCTTACTCGCTTAAAAAAAAAAAAAAAAAATTGCTAGAGGGTTCAGTGAACGCTCCTTCCCAAAGCCTTCAGAAGAGATCCATGTAATGCTGCTACACATTTTGAAAGCAATTCTAAACATGCCTCTGATACCCCACCCAAAGCCTTAGATCATGGACCATGCTTGAAAAGTCTCCCATCAGTACAGGATATCTTTACCAAATGAGGTTTTGCCAAGGTTATTGCTGAATATCAATCCAACACTGGTGGAAACTCAGTTTCTAATAGTGTTTTATAATATCCAGATCTCTTTGATATTATATCTGATTTTTTGCACCAAGGAATGAAATGCTTATAATCCTCCATTCCCAATACAACATCGTACATTTTCTGCATTAAATAGCCTAAAATCCTCCTCTCTGAATATTTTCTTTTGTTTATCAATGGTGCAGCGATTTTGAAGAAACTTACTGCACATATCTCCTTAATCAAAATTGACGTATGTAGCAGACGAGCTCTGCTCATCAGTATACCACAGTAAACTAAATATCTGATGTTCTGCTCAGGCCCCCGTGCTGGAGCCAGGGCTCCCACCACTGTCACCAACTTTGGATGGCATCCCGAGACCACCCTTCTCTCAAGGCCATCTGACCGGTTCGAGCTGCCGAAAGACTCACAGAAGCTGGCTGCCACCATCCCACTATTCTTAATATTCACAAATTCTGTAAAATATTACTTATGTTACAATTATATTATATTAGAACATAATGTTATACTATACTGTTATATTATATTATACATTATTATTTATATTCTCCAGAGATTTAAGGGAATACAGGATGTCAGCAAGATATTAATTATCCACAAGCAACTACTACCACTAAAAAATATTCTTTTACTTAACCTTTTTCTTATAAAACATCTGCATCATAGTACAGAAAACTAACCAAGAAGAAGAAAAAATACCTTTAAAATATGAGTGCACACATAAAGGATATGAGAAACATAACAAAATGCAAACACTGGGTAAGTAAAATAATCAGAAAATTAAATGGCTAAGTATTTCTTAGTTGATAAGAAAGAAATAAGAAAATTAAGTGGCAAAAGAGATTTCACTAAATTGCCAAAAGGGAAGAAGACGAAAACAAAATCGTTCAACTGTTTAACAGAATTTTGGCATTATAAAAGCATCTCTTAGGAGTTTGAATAAAATCCTGGCAATTATTTTCTCTCCAGTGATTCTAGGCTTTGACTGTGATCATTACACTGGAGGCTCCGATTCAACTAAACTAACACAAAATTCTACATAAAAGGATTTCGTGATCTCAATATGCCTGAAAATAAATTTTCAAAAGAAATCAGTACGGTAAAAATCATAACATTCTGTTGAATTAAAATACTAAATTATATACAGTTTGTCTCTGAATAGATTGCATTCTAAAAACTGACTTGTAAATAATTGTCTAGAAGTTAGAAGAAATTTTTTTCACATACAATACGGTATAACTGTTGATCAGGTTATTTGCAATGATATCATGACTATTATACTTAGGGCTAAACAGGCCTTTGTGAAATAGCCTGTGACCCCAACTATCAATTGGGATACCAAGATCAAACTCACACTTGGAAAGCAAAGGTGCAATCAAGGTAGGTGGAGCACTAGGACTCCATAATCTCATTAAGCTTTGCAGGTCCACGGCTAGCCAAGCACTGAAACTGAGTAACAAGTGATGGTTGCTCCTGCAAAGTGTTCACAGCCTCTAAACTTGGGATCTCCTTGACCTTTCTCTATGCAGGATTCACAGAATTAATTTCATAACATACTAAATATACCCTATATTTATCTTCTAATTCTTAACACTACATAAGTCATACCCTTTTTTAAGACTAGAATTATTTTTAAAATAAAATCAAAGAAATGAGGAAGAGGACTTAAAAAGATGTTAACAGAAGTAAGATGGCAGAATTATAAAGATGGACCTAAGAGTTAGACACAACTGATTTGGAAATCCAGTTACTATAACTTTCTAGCTATGTGATTGTAGGCAAGTTATTTCTCAGCCTCAGTTCCCTCATCTACAAAATAGAAATATTATTTTGTAGGAATACAGGAAATCTCACACCTTACAGGGTGAGAGTGAGGGATACAGGAATATCTCACATCTTACAGGGTTAGACTGAGGATTAAAGACGATAAAAATATATATTATGATGCCTGAAACAGATGAAGTTCTCAGTCATGTGCTAATTTCCACCACTGTCCCAATCCACTCCCCAAAATCAAGCAGTTCTTCCAAATATATTACAGTTATATTATAAATCACTTTCTCCAAATACTCTCATACCTTTTCATATTATTCTTTGTTTAGGAAGAAAACTACAGATCTGGACTTAATAAATATCCAACTTTGTTGAACTTTGCTTCAGAAGAGTTGTAAGGTACTTGAATTTCTATTTCTCCCATTTTAAAGCCTTAGTTTTGTGATTTTTAAAATTATCTTATTAGTCTTTTAACTAGCTGATTTACCTTTTTGTTAACCTCACTTATCATTATTTTCTCCCTCAATCTGTTAGACCTCTGATGGTAAACTTTTACTACATTTCAATTACAGTTGTCACATGAACAATGGGTTTCATTGAACTCTGCAGATCTGCGGATTTTTTTTTTTTTTTTCAGTAAAAATATGGTATTCACAGTAACACAAGGATGCAAAAGCTGTGTTTCCAACACATGGGTTCCACAGGGTCTATTACAGGACATGAGTGTGTGCAGATCAGTACATATGTGGGTGGTCCTGGAAGCAATCCCCTGGGTACATCAAGGGATGACTCTATTTACATTCTTCATGGACTTTTTCTTTTAGCCATTTTATCTTCTAGTTATTATATTAACTCTGTATTTTCTTACGATGTAACTTTTCTTACTTAGGATTATCCCTTAATCAACATCATACAATGTCAGTAAAGCAACCAGATAATTTAACCTCAGACTATAGCAGTAACTCAATTCAGAACTCAAGTTCAGCTGTAAGGGATAATAATCATAAAAGATCACTGGATATGCAGCCTTGAATATCCATTCTTCTAAACGCTTTGAATGTTGTCACTGGATCAAGCCAGACTCATGGGGACCTATACACTTGGACCACAATGCTTTGGTGCCCATCACTTTAAACCAGGGTTTCTTGCCCTTGCACTATTAATATTTGGGACCAGGTAAGAGTAATAACTATTATTACTATTTTGAGATAGACTCTTGCTCTGTCATCCACATTAGAGTGCAGCGGTGTGATCTTGGCTCACTGCAACCTCTGCCTCCCAGGTTCAAGTGATTCTCCTGCCTCAGCCTCGTGAGTAGCTGGGATTAGAAGCGTGCACCCCCACCCCTGGATAATTTTTTGTATTTTTAGTAGAGAAGAGGTTTCACCATGTTGGCCAGGCTGGTCTCAAACTCCTGACCTCCAGTGATCCGCCCACCTCAGCCTTCGAAAGTGCTGGGGTTACAGGCGTGAGCCACTGTGCCTGACCCAGAAAATTCTTTGTTGTGGGGGGCTGCCCTGTGCACTGTTTCAACAGCACCTCTGGCCTCTATCCACCAGATGCCAATACACACTCCCCCTCTCCCAATTGTGATAAAGATGCGTATAAAGAGGGTACATTACCATATGCCCTCCAGGGAGCAATATCATCCCCAGCTGAGAAGCGCTTTAAGCTGAATGAGACCTTGGGGTTTGCAGTCAGCTTACACTGAGGAACCACTTTAAAAACAGCCGTAAGAAGAAATGGTGTTGAAAATATCATCTACTGTATCACTGTTTGTTTTCCAAGGGAGAAACCTGTCTCAGACCTCAGTGCAAACAGAATGTTTTTTCTTAGGAATAATGTGTATCCTTAACTGATCATATTCTCATCTTTTCTATGGCCACTGACAAGCTCAAAAGCAAACTTAAAGCCCATCTTTAATAACAGTATAGGACCAGCCGGGTGCACTGGCTCACGCCTGTAACCCCAGCACTTTGGGAGGCCGAGGCTGGCAGATGACGGGGTCAAGAGACAGAGACCATCCAGGCCAACATGGTGAAACCTCGTTTCTACTAAAAATACAAAGTGGGAGTGGTGGCGCGCACTTTTAGTCCCAGCTACTCGGGGTGGCGGCGGGGGGGCAGTGAGGCAGGAGAATCACTTGAACCCAGAAGGAAGAGGTTGCATTGGGCTGAGATCATGCACTCCAGCCCGGCGACAGAGTGAGACTCTGTCTCAAAAAATAATAACAACAACAATAACAGTCTAGGACCTAAAGCATGAACTTACATGTTCTAAATCTTCTGAATGTGAATTTAATTCATTTTTTACTGTAAACTCTTGACCTTATATTTTATCTTGCTATAAATAAGGTATTTCTTCATGTGGCCATAAACCCTTTTTCTGAGTGAAATTAAGCATATATTAATAATTAAAATAGGCAAACTGTTATCTTCTCCAGCAGATCATACCCTTCAGGCTCACTCTATTATTCCTCTTCATATCACCTTCTGCTGAATCTACAATAGATCTTCTAGTTTTCCCTTATAAATATTCAAGTTTATTCTCCCTAGCCAAAGCACAAACTAAATCCATTCACTTCAGTGAGCTATGTCAGACACATGATGATCTGCATGAAGTTTTATAACAATGTCTTTCTACATTTATTCGAAGTATATTCCCCTCATAAGAGGCATGAATTCTAGACGCTGTGTGTCCAGTAGGTTGTCCAGGCATCAGCACGTCAGCCTTTAGGATGACGGGAAGATGGAGTACCTATATCCTCTTTTCTCTTGCGGATGCCAGCTTTGTGAGTTTTCCCTTTCCCCACTAAGGCTCACTTCTAACCCATGCCAAGTAGCATTTGGAATTCATCCTAAACCCTGGTACATGACAGATGGTGATGCCGGAGTGGCTCATCTTGTACCAATGACAACTATGAAGAGTCCTGCCTGGCCCTACACCCTCAGATTACTTTTGATAGTGCAAAAAAAAAAAAAAAAAAAAAAGCCATTTCCTTCTCATTTTAACCCATAACCTTTTCAAGACCTCAAACGGTTGTTACAAAGGTCCATCAACAGGTTGAGTGGTTAAACAATTTGTGGTATATTCATGCAAATGAAAAAAAAGTAGTACTATCAGCACCCATACACATAATACAGTGAAGGTAAAAAATATTGTGCCTGACAAAAGAATACATGCTGTATTATTTTATTTAAAAAAAAAATCTAGAAGAGGCAAAAATTAACCTATATAGTGATACAAATCAGATCAGTGATTGTCTGAAGACAGCAGAATAAAAAGGATCACAAGGGAACTTTATGGAATAATAGAAAGGTTGTTTTTGATATCACATCTTAATCGGGGTAGTGATTTCACGGTTATATATTCATCAAAACTTACCAAACTGTACACTTACAATAGATGCAAATGTGGTATTCTTGCTAAACATGTATGACCTTGAACTAATGAGAAAACATCAGATAAACTGAAAATGAAGGACATTCTATAAAACAACTGATCAGTACCAGTAATAAAATACAAGGAAAGACTAAAGGGACATGATAAGTGAATACAACGTGGGATTCTGGAAGAGAACAAGGATACTAGCAGAAAAACTGGTGACATCCAAATAAAGTCTCTAGTTTATATAGTAGTCCTGTATCAATGCTAATTGCTTAGTTTTGTTGATTGTACCACGGTATTGTAAATTTTTTTTGTTTTTTGTTTTTTTGTTTTTTGAGATAGAGTCTCGCTCTGTCACCCAGGCTGGAGTGCAGTGGTGTGATCTCGGTTCACTGCAAGCTCCGCCTCCCGAGTTCACGCCATTCTTCTGCCTCAGCCTCCCAAGTAGCTGGGACTACAGGCACCAGCCACCACGCCCAGCTAGTTTTTAGTATTTTTAGCAGAGATAGGATTTTCACCATTAGCCAGGATGGTCTGGATCTCCTGACCTCATGATCCGCCCGCCTCAGCCTCCCAAAGTGCTGGGATTACAGGTGTGAGCCACCACACCCGGCCCTCCATGGTATTGTAAGTTTTTAACAATAGAGAAAGTAAAATAAAGGATACATGAAAATTCTCTGTACTATTTTTGCAACTTTGTTGTTGAAAATTATCTAGAAATAAAAGTTTTTACTGGGTGCATTTTGTTGAGTGTGAATTTTAACTCGTTCAAGTTGATTTAAAATCAGTTATTAAGAAATAATTTTATCTCCAGCCTGACTGTCCTTTCACATTCATTGATGTTTAAATCAACAGTAACATTAACTACAAGAATAACCCAAACCCTCTTCTTTTCAATATTTGACTCAATAAACCTAATTGATAAAACACATAGCATTCCTTACCTAAAATAATCACCTCATTTAGAAAGATTACTAATTGAAATAAAAATCTTAAGTACTCTCCTTGGAATTATAATGATATATACCTCTACAAAAACACATACAATTAACAATAAAAGCATTACACGTTCAAATTGAGACAATGGAATTCATAAAACTTTGAAGTCCTCAGTAAAAAAAAAAATTTAATTCTATGACTCTCACACCTAAGAATTATTATACATTTGAACACTAAAAATTATATCATTTCATTTAGTATCACTTAAAGAACATAAAGAAATGGGTAGAAAAACATTCAGAGACAAATTAAAAGGTTTATAGCATACCTCCTCTGTTTCCATTTTCTTCATCCTACAAATAAAAATATATATATATACATACATGAGTATACATTTATAAACTCTTGTTAATCACAGCAAGGCTCATTTTAATTCAAATTGACCTCCCCAAATTGTGCCAATTACGATCTCACCTACAATATTCTTAATTGATCATATTCTCTTCTACAGCCACTGCAAGCTCAAAAGCAAATGTATAGCCCATCTTCAATAATAGTATAGGAAGTACCTTTTCCTGGAAAGGTAAGAGTTTTCAGAGAGAGAGATAACAAGGCGGTGGGTGAAGCCAGCTTAGGGATAGGACATCAGTTCAGTTTTTGGCATTTGAGGGTGAGCTTTCTAATGGAGTGAATTTGTCAAGTAGGCAGTTGGATAAAAGGAAAGGCTAGGTCATCGCTTACTGTACCACACTTACATGTGCCTTTAGGGGATATTACAGGATCCAGAGCTGTCTATATAAATGGACTGGTCCCAAATTGCTACATATTTAAATTATTGTATTCAATTTTGAAGTTTATCTACTTTGTCTCTTTCATTGCTACCGAGCTGTCTTGCTGCCATGTTATCTACCTCTAGCTGGAAAACTAGAAAAGGAACCTTTAAAAACTAGTCTAAAAATACACTTTTTCAAATATTTGCTGAGCCTCTACCATACTGGAGCTACCATGTACCACAGAAAGAAAAACAGACATTGGGTGAAGGGCTGATAATTTATGACATAATTTTTTGACCTTTATTTAGGCTGCCCAATTTTTTTTTTTTCTTCTTCTGATTATAAGATCTGGTCTGAGACTGAGGTTGCCAGCTAAGTGACAAATTAACAACACTGTTATATTAATTACACATTTTCTAAAAGCTATACAATATTAAAATTTTTAATTCATTTGAAGTGAATCGATAAAATTTCATAATTAAAATGGAAACGATTCCAATACATATTTTCCATGTAGAATTTACAAGACAGAGCCCTATTTGCAAGAACATCTATATTTAATAATAGCATTAATAGCTAAAATTTATTGAGCAATAACAGTGTCAATTTCTATGTTAAGTGTGTTACAAGTACTGTATCATTTAATCATTACACAGCCTGTAAAGAAGGTACTACTATTGTCTGTTAGTTGGCTTATCCAAGGTCACAGATCTAACAGGAGGCAGAAATGGAATTCAAACCCAGGCTCTTTTGACGCCAATGACCATGCTGTTAACAAGTGTAAGCATGTCCTGGAATACCATCATTTCATGCAAAGTTGTTTTGTTGTAACATTCATGAGAAAAATTAATTCCCCACTGGGGTTCTGTATGTGTGAAGTTTCCACATTCTCCCCACTGTGTGGGTTTTCTCTACGTACTGTGGTTCCCTCCCACATGCCAAAACTGTGCCTGTTCGATTCACAGGTGTGCCCACATTGTCCCTGTCTGAATGAGTGCAGCTGTGTGTGTGCTCTGCAATGGGATGGACAGCATCCTGTCCAGGGTTAGGTCCCAACTCGTGCTCTGAGCTGCATGAACTGCCCGGATAGGCTCCAGCCACCCTCAAATCTGGACTTGTTTTTATAACTCTTTCTTAAGTGTATGAACACCTCACACTTACTTCAATGTTTAATACTGGAAATGTTTTTGTCTTTATTTACAAGTTTGGTGATTTTTTTTTTTATCAGAAATATGCCAAGTAAACTCTAGCCAACATAAGATCAGTTATCACTTAAATACATTTCACTTAAAGTTGTAGTTTCCAAAAATCAACTGACAATGTTAAGTGAGGATTTATTGTAGTATGCTACTAAAATTTCTAGAAATATTTTCCAATAATAATAATACATGTTTATATAAGTTTGGTAAAATTATCTTATAAAACATTATACTACCTATATGTTCATCATGACCCAAAGTTCTTATTCAAAACAAAACCAAAACAAAGACAAAAAAATACACAATCCTAATGTAATTATCAAGGGCTCTCATATGTGACCTAATGCATAAGTAACACTATCTGAGACTTTTTAATATCAACTGGATTCTTAAGAGATCTAGTCCGGTTGTTTTATACACATTTGAGAAAACCCAAACAGATAAATTTCACTCCAAAGGTAGCAATTATATACAATCCTTAAAAGATACTCAGTTGTTTCCTGTTATCTCAGTGTTAAAGTAACCAAATATAAAAAAATTAATTGAAAAAAAGAAAAGAAAAAATAAGCTATTCTGTATTTCAAAAAAAGCATATCCTGCAGGACATTACTAGAAAGACATATTTAACAAAAAAATAATTTAAAACTGTGGTCTCTAGATACAAATATAGACACTACTTTTTAAAAGGCAGTTTAGCAGTCACAGATATTTAGAATTAGAAAAGACTTTCTCATACCCTAGTTCAATTCCTACAAATGAAAATGGGAATCTAGAGGTCAAAAGAAGTGGTCTGGCCAGGGTCTCATGACTCTTCTGAATATCATTATTTCCATTATGCTATTGTGTAACAGTTCAGCATCAAGCATGCATATTGGTCAAATTCAAATCCCAGATCAACTACTTATCTGTTTTATGACCCAGATCAGTTTCCACATCTGTTATATGGGGCCAATAATACCACCTGCTCCACAGGATTCTGGTGTGGATAAAGTAAGATAACGCTTATAACAAATGGTAAGGAACACAGGGCAAGTACTCAGTGTGTCAACTGCACTTATAATTATCTCAGGCTGTCCTTTCCAGGCTGTGTTACTGTCCACTGAAGCCTGTCAATGTAATTCATTCTGATGAGAAGCTGTGTTTCTAAATTCTAACATGCCATCATATTACATATCTGAAAGTTAAGTATTGCTCTAATTCTACTAATTTTCTATAACTGCTGGAATATTTTAGTGAACCATTTCCTCTGAATAGTCTGCCCAGAAAACTCACTACTTTTTTAGATAACACACAGTTACATATCAGAAAAAGAAGAATGAAGTCTGGAATTAGAAGTCCTTAAAAAATACAGATTTGGAGTTTAGAATCAAAATGATCTTTCAGAGAAGACTAAAGTTTTGTTTTGTTCTTGAAGGTGGGAAAATACCTAAAAGGAGAAAAATAATATAATAAAAATTCAAATGTAATGCTTAATTCTTTTAAGACAGAAAAAAGGCCAGAGGGAAGGAAGAGGAAGACTAGAAGGGGATAGGAATGGCCTTGTGGTTTTTTTCAAGTTGCTGTAACTATTTCTCTTACCTTATATGAAAACTGAATTGCAGACTCTGGGGGATAAACAATAAAATGTCTTAATGTAAACCCAAAGCCTTGAGATGTTCTTTTCAACATAACTGTTTTGGGACCTGGCCAGGAGAATGTTTCATCTTCGGACAGTGATACAGTTTCACTTTGTTCTTTTCCATCTTTATTTTTTGAGACCTAAAGTGAAAAGATATGTAAAAGTTAATTACATCACACAATAAACTTCCTCACCTAAAAAAAATTCTATGTAAACATGTTAATACCTAAGCACCAATATGAACCATTTTTGGATGCATAAATTACACAAAGCATGCAATTATCAAACACTAACATTTATTATATTATTATAACAAAGCATGCAATTATCAAAACCTAGAATTTTTTTCTAGAAAATCATGCTATACAAAATTAGTCAGAAGAAAGAACTCTCAGAAAATAGAAATACAATTGCTAAAATTAGAAATGCAATAGAAAGAATGAAAGATAATACCAAAGAAATTTTAAAGAGCACTATGGATTAAGAAACAGAAAGCATGAAAGAAGAGATACAAAACTCCGACCAAGAAAGAAACCTAAACCTTATCAGATAGTCGAACAGCAACAAAGGACATTAGAAAATAATAGAAAAGGTCTTCAGGTTCTGAGCACGAATTCAACATCCATATAGATAATCCTTCTGATATCCTGGCCTTCTTGTTCTTTGACCTCCTCTCCTCTACTCTGCTTTCACTTGGGCATGACTGAAACCCCCTTACAAGCCCAAATCAAGAATCCCTGCTAGAACCACCACCTATTATTAGTTCACTATTTAGTTCATTCCCTCTCATTTCCCAGTCCTTACAATTCTTCAATCTGGAGCTGACCCTACCACCCTTTCCCTGTCCCTCATCACCCCATGTTCTCACTTTCCTCTTAAGCTAGCTTCAATTCACTCCTTTACCCTCTCCCACTTCCTCCAAGTTGCCTGACAAAACCTAACCCTGGATAAATCAACACAGCCTACTCCGGGCCTGATGCACTTATGCAGGCGAATATGGGCGGAGAAAAACAAAAACTAAGCTATTTCACTCTAAGTTCATGACTACCAACCTCAAGAGAGCCTTTAGTGTTGTCTGTCAATAGTGACACATTTCTCTCTGGTCATTCATCCTAGATGACTATTTCATCCCTTTTCCCCACCCTCACCTGCAGCAGATGGTCTTGCTTTCTATTACACTCAGAAAACAGAAGCAATACAATGAGAACTGAATCGCCTGCCATGATCACCCCACCAACCTGCAACCGTGCCCATGTTCCCCTGCCTTCCCTTCTGCTATGATGGATGAGCTGTCCATTCTCCCAAGGCGCCAGCAGTTGAGACGAGATCCTCCCCTCTTACTATTCAAAGATACAGGTCCAACAATTCTCCCCTCTCTCTTTTGCATCACTCTCTTTACTATATATAGCATTCCCATTTGCATACACGTATTTTGTAATTTCTTTAATCTTAACAAAACCTTTTTTTTTTTTTTTTTTGAGACAGGGTCTTGCTCTGTGGCCTGGGCTGGAATGCAGTGGCATGATCATGGTTCATTGCAGACTGGATCACGGGGACTCAGGAGATAACTCACGCCTCACCCTCCCAGGTAGGTGGGACTACAGGTGAATGTCACCACGCTAATTTTTTTTTTTTTTTTTTTTGTAGAGACAAGGTCTCACTGTGTTGCTCAGGCTGGTCTTGAGCTCATGTGCTCAAGTGATCCTCCTGCCTCAGCTTCCGAAAGTGGTGGGATTACAGGTGTGAGCCACCGCACCTGGCCAAAATCCTCTCTTGATCACACACAACCCTCTCCAGCTACCACCTCGTTTGTCTGCTTCTCTTTGGAGCAAAACTCCTTAAAAGTTATCTGTACTTGCTGTTTCCAATTCTTTTCCTTCCATTTCTCTGAAATCCCTTTAAATAAGGTTTTTATCCATCTAACTCCCAGAAACTGCTCTTGTCAGGGTCACCCATGACTTCCACATTTTAAACTGAATGATCAATTCTCAGTTCTCATCTTATGTGCACCTTATTGGCACAGGGGTCACTTCTTCCTTCTTTTTTTTTTTTTTTTTTTTTTTTTTTGAGACGGAGTCTTGCTCTGTCGCCCGAGCTGGAGTGCAGTGGCCAGATCTCAGCTCACTGCAAGCTCCGCCTCCCGGGTTTACGCCATTCTCCTGCCTCAGCCTCCCGAGTAGCTGGGACTACAGGCGCCCGCCACCTCGCCCGGCTAGTTTTTTGTATTTTTAGTAGAAACGGGGTTTCACCGTGTTAGCCAGGATGGTCTCAATCTCCTGACCTCGTGATCCGCCCGTCTCGGCCTCCCAAAGTGCTGGGATTACAGGCTTGAGCCACCGCGCCCGGCCCACTTCTTCCTTCTTGAAGAATTTTCTCCACTTGACTTCTCACACTGATTTTTCTTCCAACTCACAGGCGACTTTGTCTCAGGCTCCTTTGTTTTCATCTGCTAAGTTTCTGAACCTGGAGGCACCCAGGGCTCAGTCTATGGACTTCTCTAGCTGTACTCTGTCTTTTGGAGATTTCATTCCATTTACTACATTAAACACCGACTATATGCAAATGACTCCCAAATTTGTATCTCTAGCCCAAGCCTCTCCCCAACCTGATAGGTATCTTACACTTAACATCTCTGCATAGCTACTAAGATTTTGTTTTAAATTACAACTCCAAGTTAATCCCAGCATTTTGAAAAGGTCACCTTTATTGAATTGCAAATACTTGAATAGTCTTGCTTCTATTATATTTTTTATTATCTTCCACCAGTGAGTCTATCTACTGTGCCACAATAATTAGCCTGATACAAAGGTGAAAAGGTAACTAGGTGGTAACATTGCCCAGCCAAACTCCACACTTGCGGTAGGGGTGGCCATATGATTGAATTCTAGTAAATGAAATGTTAATAAAAGTAGTAATACAGTACACCAAAAAAAAAAAAAAAAAAAAAGCATTTCCATATACTAGCAATAGGCAACTAGAAATTTAAAGCTTTTTAAAATACCATTTATAATTACATTAAAAATATGAAATATTTAGGGATAAATCTGACAAAAGGTTTGTAAGATCTACAGACTGAAACTCTAAAACATTAAGAGATATTAAAGCATAAATAAAGAGAGATATACCACGTCCATGATTTAGAAGACTCAGCATTGTTACAATGTGAACTCTCCCCAAATTGATCTATAAATCCAGTGCAATCCCAATCAAAATCTCAGGAGATTTTTGTGTGGAAGCTGCTATGGTATTTCTAAAATCTACTTTATATGCAAAGAACCTAAAATAGCCAAAACAACTTCAAAAAAGAACAAAGTTGGAACACTCAGACTACAAATCTTCAAGACTTACAAAGCTACAGTAATCAACAGTACGGTATTGGCATCAAGATACACAGATTCACAGAACAGAATATGGAGTCCTGCTCTAGAACCATAACCACATGATGCTGCCATGCTGCTCCTAGGTATTTATCCAAAAGAAGCATGAACCCATGTCAATATTGTACAAGTATAATACAAATACTTGAAAACACAAATCGCCCTGGAACGACTGTGTGGAGGCTGTGTGCAAGAAAAGAAAAGAACTTTGATCCATAACTCGTATCACAAACAAAAATTAACTCAAATGATCATACACCTAGGCCGGCCACAGTGGCTCACACCTGTAATCCCAGCACTTTGGGAGGCTGAGGCAGGTGGATCACTAGAGGCCAGGAGTTCAAGACCAGCCTGGCCAACATGGTGAAATCCTGTCTCTACTAAAAGCACAAAAATTAGCTGGGTGTGGTGGCACAAACCTATAATTTCCACTACTTGAGAGGCTGAGGCAGGAGAATTGCTTGAATTCAGAAGGCGGAGGTTGTAGTGAGCCAAAGATTACACCACTGCACTCCAGCCTGGATGGGGAGTGAGACTCTGTCTCAAAAAAGTCAAATAAAATAAATGATCATAAACCTAAATGTAACACTTAAAACTATGAAACTTCTGGAAGAAAACAGGGGAAAATCTTTACAAACTCAGGTTGAGATTTCTTAGCTATAACCCCAAGGAACATAATCCATTAACAGAAACAACAAAAAAATATTCACTGGAAGAATATGCAATGAATATTTTATAAAAGATAAATGAAACTTCATCAAAATTAAGACCCTCTGCTCTTTGAAAGACACTTCTTGGCCAGCCACGGTGGCTCACACCTGTAATCCCAGCACTTTGGGAGTCTGAGGCAGAAGGATCTCAGCCAGGACCTGCCTGAGCCACACAGGGAGACCCCGTCTCTACACAAAATTTAAAAATTAACCACGCAGACGGGCACGGTGGCTCATGCCTGTAATCCCAGCACTTTGGGAGGCTAAAGTGTGTGGATCATCTGAGGTTAGGAGTTCAAGGCCAGTCTGGCCAACATGGTGAAACCCCATCTCTACTAAAAATACAAAAATTAGCCAGGTGTGGTGGCATGCACCTGTAATCCCAGCTACTCAGGTGGCTAAGGCAGGAGAATCGCTTGAACCAGGGAGGTGGAGGTTGCAGCAAGCCGAGATCATGCCACTGCATTCTAGCCTGGACAACAGAGCCAGATTGTCTCAAAACAAACAAACAAACAAATTAGCCAGGTGTGGTGGTGCATGCCTGTTGTCCCAGCTACCAGGAGGCTAAGGCACGAGAATCACCTGAGCCCAGGAGGTTGAAGCTACAGTGAGCTGTGATCACACCACTCCAGCCTGGGTTACAGAATGAAATCCTGTCTCAAAAAATATATATATTTTATGAAAAGTATATACACACACACACATATACACACACACACACACACATATATATATATATACACACTTACACTTTTATGAAAACGAAAAGGCAAGCCATAGAATGGGAGAATATATTTGCAAATAATGTGTCTGATAAAGGACTTGTATCTAGAATACATAAGGAACTCTCAAAATTCAATAATGGAAATGCAAACTAAAAACCATAATGAAATACCACTGCACACATAATAGATGTGCTATATAAAAATTAACCATACCGAGTGTTGGTCAGGATATGAAGCAACTAGAACTCTTAGACACTGCTAGTGAGAATGTAAAATGGTGGAAAACAGTCTGACAGTTTCTTAAACATACACCTAACATATGACACAGCCATTCTACTCATAGAGAAACTGAAAGCATATGTCAACATAAAGACTTGTACATAAATGTGCATAGCAACTTGTTATAGCCACCAACAAGAAACAACTGAAATATTTCAAAAACAGATAAATGGATAAACTGTGACACAGCCAAACAATAGAATGCAATTAGCAATAAAATGAAATCAACTACTGATATATGTAGCAATATGTTAATTAGGCTGAGTTAAAGAACCCAGACAAAAGAGGAGGAGGAGGAGAAGGAGTATACACTGTATGCTCCATTTATATAAATCCTAGAAAAATTCTAAATACTAGTCTATACTGACTGAAAGCAGATTAGCAGTTGCTCTGGGTGGGTGTGAGGATGGAGATTACAAAGGCTCATGAGGAAATGTGGTGGGCGGTGAATAATCTTGACTGTGGTGATGTTTTCACTGGTGCATACTTGCGTATAAACTTACTAAACTGTACAGTTTACACATGTACAGTTGACTATATATCAAACATATCTCAATAAAGACATTTAAACAAAAGAAGCAGCAACAGGATGCTTATCATGAAACTCAAGAAAGTGGTTATCCTGGGGGGATAGGAGTGTGTGAATGAGGAAGCATGGGGCTGAGATTTGGGGAAAACACATACATTACTCCAACAGCATGGGTAATTTGTAAATTAAGATCTGTGGGGAGTTCCTAAGGGGTCATTTTATTACACCATATTAAGTCAATATGATATACAAAATGATATATATGTGTGCTTCTTTTTGTATATAGCAAATATAAACATAAAAAGTAGAATGGGTTCAGTGGCTCACACCTGTAATCACAGCACTTTGGGAGGCTGAGGCGGGCGGATCACCTGTGGTCAGGAGTTTGAGACTAGCCTGGCCAACATGGTGAAACCCTGTCTTTACTAAAAATACAAAAATTAGCTGAGTGCAACGGCACGTGCCTATAATCCCAGATACTTGGGAGGCTGAGGCAGGAGAATCACTGGAACCCGGGAGGCGGAGGCTGCAGTGAGCCAAGATGGCGCCACTGCACTCCAGCCTGGACGACACAGCAAGAGACTCTGTGTCAAAAAAATAAAAATATAAAGTAAAAATTATTCTAGAATTTAACATTGGAAAAAATAATTACTCATTGTTTCCTATCTCCCATCATTCTTTAAGAACACAAGATTCTACTTTGATTCTATCTCTTTTTTTCCAACTTTTATTGCAGGTTCTGAGTGTACATGTGCAGTTTTGTTACAAAGGTATATTGCATGGCTGCATGCTGCTGAGGACTGGCATAGGAATGTGATTCTCTCTTTTTATCTGACCCAGAATTTTAATTTTGAGTTTAGCATTATGGTTCAGAACATAGGCTCACATTCTCACTCATAAGTGGGCGTTTAACAATGGGTACACATGGACATACAGAAGGGAATAATAGATACTGGAGACTCCAAAAGTGGGGAAGGTGGAAGGGGATGAGCGGGAAAATTATCTGAACAATGTTCGCTATTCAGGTGACGGTTATGCTAAAAGCCCAGACTTCACCACTATGCAATATACCCATGTAACAAAACTGCACTTGTACCCCCTAAATCTATAAACCTAATTTGAAAAAAAGAACATAGGATTTGGAGATTTTGAGTCACCTCAATCGGGCACTAACTCTGGCTCTGCCATTTGCAGTTTGCTAGTTGGAATTATTTAACCTCTCTAAGCCTCAGTTTTCTCATCATTAAAATAAGAATAAAAGCACTTCTCCCAAAGAATGAATGTGGATTAAATGCAAAATGCATATAAAGAGCTGAGTACATAAACATTTAATAAATATTAACTCCAGGCCAGGCACGGTGGCTCACACCTGTAATCTCAGCAATTTGGGAGGCTGAGGCAGGCAGATCACGAGGTCAGAAGTTAGAGATCAGCCTGGCCAAAGAGACCAGCCTGGACAACATGGTGAAGACTCGTCTCTACTAAAAATACAAAAATTAGCTGGGCGTGGTGGTGGGCATCTGTAATCCCAGCTACTTGGGCGGCTGAGGCAGGAGAACTGCTTGAACCCGGGAGGTGGAGGTTGCAGTGAGCCAAGATCGCGCCATTGCACTCCAGCCTAAGCGACACAGTGTGACTCCGACTCTAAATAAATAAATATTAACTCCTCATTCTTTCTCTGTAAGCTCCATTGTCTTTTCAAATCTATTTTTCCTGATGGCTCTTTAAATCACAATCCCTCACAACACTTTAACATACCTGTGTGTAAAATGCAACTGGAAAGATGCATCAAAGCAAATAATGGAGCACTGGAAAAAACTGGGTTAGCAATAGATAGTGTAAGTAAGAAATAGGAAAATAAGAAGTAACTGAATCTTGGATGAACTGCTAACTTTTTCCTCCTTATTTTTAGCTATTTGTGTGAATGAAGTCTCTGAAGTCATCTATGAGGCTATATATATTTGAAACTGTTATCATATTTATCATAAATCCATTGTAGTTTATCCCCCACTTCTAGGATTTAGCAGGGTATAACATGAGAGACCCAAGCTAAGTCCCAAGCAACTGCAAAAGCAAGCATATGATTAGGTAGGGTTCACAGGGTAAGAGTTATTCTAGGCTTAGTTTCCCAAATAGTCTAGTTAAGCTGTAAGTAATGACTGGATCCTCCTTTTGAGATCCAAATGAGAGTTCATTGTATACATGCAGATCACGGTTTCACTCACTGACACACTCTTTCTTCACTCATTCAGTAAATAAATATTTATTGAGGACCTACTTTTTACCCAACCTTGTTCCACAGAGTAGATACACGGATGAATAAAATAGTCATTAAAATTTTAGTTCTTTTTTTAATTAAGCCTCTCATTTTGAGACAACTACAGATTCACAGGCAGTTTTAAGAAATAATACACAGTCAGGCATGGTGACTCATGCCTATAATCCCAGCACATAGGGAGGCAGAGGTGGGGCACAGTTTGAGCTCAGGAGTTTGAGACCAGCCTGGGCAACACAGTGAGACCTCACTCTCCATAAAAAGGAAAAAGAAAAAAAAAAAAAAAAAGAGGGAAAGAAAGATACAGAGAGATCCTATGTAATCTTTATGCAATTTCCTTCAACAATTAACTTCTTAGAAAACCACAGTACAATATCACAACCAGGTTACTGACCCAGATACAATCCACTCGTGCTATTCTTATTTCTCCAGTTTTACTTGTATTCATTGTGTGTTTAGTTCTATGCAGTGTTATCACTTTATGTGAGTGTGGATACCCACCACACCAATCAAGATACAGAAGTGTTGCATCCCCACAAGGATCTCTCTTGTTGCCCTTTAGTAACTATACCTATACCTCCTCTCTCCCTCCACCTCCTACCTGGCCCCTGACCCTTGGCAACCACTCATCTGTTTTTCTTTTTGTTTGTTTCTGTTTTATTGCTGTTGTTGTTTTGTTTGAGACAGAGTCTTGCTCTGTGGCCCAAACTGGAATGCAGTGGTACAATCTGGATCACTGCAGCCTCAACCTCCAATGATCAAGCAATCCTCCCGCCTCCCAAGTAGCTGGGTCTACAGACACGCACCACTATCATGCCTGGTTGCCCGGTTTGTTTTGAGGATGGTTTTTTTTGTTTGTGTGTTTGTTTGTTTGTTTGTTTGTTTTAGAGACAGGGTCTCACTATGTTGCCCAGGCTGGCCTCAAACTCCTGGGCTGATGTTATCCTCCTGCCTTAGCCTCCCAAATTAATCTGTTCTATATTTCCATCATTTTGTCATTTCAAGAATGTTATCCAAATAGAATCATAGTCAGTAACCTTTTGGGACTGGTTTTTTTCACTCTGAATAATTCTCTAGAGAT
The DNA here is from genome assembly GCF_002776525.5 of Piliocolobus tephrosceles. NCBI lineage: Eukaryota > Metazoa > Chordata > Mammalia > Primates > Cercopithecidae > Piliocolobus > Piliocolobus tephrosceles. The sequence continues at coordinate 106,678,053 of NC_045442.1, read as the reverse complement.
TCACCCAGGTTGCTGCATGTATCCATAGTTCATTCCTTTTCATTGCTGAGTTGTATTCCATGGAATGGATATGCCACATTTTGTTTAACCATTTATCTGTTAAAAGACATCTCAGCTGTTTCAAGTTTTGGGTTACTATGAATAAATACGCTATGAACACTCATGTACAGGTTTTTGTATGAACACAGTTTACATTTCCCTGGAATAAATGTCCAAGAATGCTACTGTTAGGTCATATGTCATCTTAGTACGTCTAGGCTGTTATAACAGAATACCATGGGCTAGGTTGCTTATAAACAACTGAAATTTATTTCTCATGGTTCTAGAGGCCCAGGAAGCCCAGGATCAAGGCATCAGCAGATTCAGTGTTTGGTGAGGGCCTACTTCCTAAATAGGCCACACATTCTTGCTTACATAGTGGAAGGGCAAGATTCTTTCCTGGGGCTTCTTTTTTAGGGGCATGAATCCCATTCACGGGGCTCCACCCTCAGAACCTCAATAATCTCCCAAAGGCCTAATTGGGTGTCAACATATGAATTTTGGGAGGACATTCAGACCATAGCATATGATAATTGCAGGTCTACTTTTGTAAGAAACTGCCAAACTGTTTTTCAGACTGGATGCACCATTTTACATGCCCACCAGCAGTGTGTAAGTGATCCATTTCTCCACATCCTTGACAGGACTTGGTATTGCCACTATTGTTTATTTTAGCCATTGTGACAAGTGTATAGTGATATCTCATTGTGATTTTAATTTGTACTTCCCTTATGGCCAATGATGATGAGTATCTTTTCATGTGCTTAGCTGCCATCCCATTATATAATTTTAGAGCACAAAAGAAACTTTTAAGATTTAATCTAAATAAGTGAACCCTTTACACATGAGGTCCAGATTTGCAGATTTATCCAAGATTGTAGCTGGTTTACATCACAGTAAGAATTAAAATAATGGTCTCCTGAATTCGATGCTAGAATATTTTCTCCATGTTAAATTGTTTTTCGTCATCTCTTTTATTTCATAATCTACATAGATTCTTCCCTGTAACAGCTTTTTGATCTAATTTATTATCTTTTACAATTTCCCTTTCCTGTGGGACTCATATTTGAACACTTTAAAAACTATACAGTATTAAATTTATTTCTAATGTATTATTATGACTTGGCCTCACAGCTCCCAAATACATCCAAGTTTTCTTTTTTTAAAAATCGTAACTCTTGGATCACGGTTACATGCTTCACATTTCTGAATTGAGCCTGCTATGTCTTGTTTTACTGGGCTCTTTACACAAACAGAGAAGATGGGATGCAGAGTAGGCAATTTCTTTCTTGCTCTCTGCAAACTAATTAAGATTTCTGAATGTGACATAGCTCAGGTGTCTCAGTCATTCCACCCACACAGAACGTAACATTGAAGTTCCCCTAGTCTCCTAAAGGGTTACATATCTATGGGCCTTCACAAAAGGAGAAGATGAAAAGAAATACATATATGTGCCCTCTTCACTCTTACTCACCCACATTGCCGCTGATCTTTTAGATCTTATAACAAGGGCAAGCTATAGGCACACACAGTGAAGGAGCCAGCAGTCACGGGTTTCTTCACCTAAGAAATATCCCTCTACACGTCTTATTTCCCTAACGTGAGTGCCAATTCATGTAACATCAGAGTGCAAGAAGCCAAGAAGTGACTAGAATAATAGCAGTAAATTCCTGTGGACTAAGAACTGTCACTTGACTCCCTTAAAAGACTTCATAACAAGGTCATTTGATTGAATAATAACTCAAGGTTAAAAGAAACCAAAATAAAGATTAAAAACTAATTCCATAAAAATTAGATATAACAAGTAGACAAAGCAACTCAAAGAGGGTGATAGAGAGTATAAGGGGAAATCACTAATCATAAAGCAAATAAAGGTGATAAAAACCTCACATAAGGGAATGCGAACTGGCATTCCAAACTGGAACAATGGAAATGTTCCAAAAGACTGCAATGAAAATTTCACAACTGCATAACGTTGCTAAAAATCATTGCAATGTATGCTTACAATGGATGGATCTTATAGTTAGTAAGTTATATTTAAATAAAAATGTTATTTAGGTAGATGTGTTATACCTGGTTTCCACAGATAAAAAGTACAAAGTCTAAATGTTTACCAGAGGTGAAAGAGATAGGGCTGTCACAAAAGTAAATGCAAGAGAATTATAAAAGAATGCCTGGCCGGGCGCGGTGGCTCAAGCCTGTAATCCCAGCACTTTGGGAGGCCGAGATGGGCGGATCACGAGGTCAGGAGATCGAGACCATCCTGGCTAACATGGTGAAACCCCATCTCTACTAAAAATACAAAAAATCTAGCCGGGCGAGGTGGCGGGTGCCTGTAGTCCCAGCTACTCGGGAGGCTGAGGCAGGAGAATGGTGTAAACCCGGGAGGCGGAGCTTGCAGTGAGCTGAGATCCAGCCACTGCACTCCAGCCCGGGCAACAGAGCCAGACTCCGTCTCAAAAAAAAAAAAAAAAAAAAAGAATGCCTGTATAAACAATATATAAGTCCTAATCTATCTCTTGTAATTATTTGTATTTTAAGTAGAACAGGGTCCTAGTATATTCCAGGAATCATTCATAATAAGACCAAAGAAAGTATTTTATACTGTGTTCCTCTTAAAAGATACTGATATTAATTCCATCATGTATCTAAGATTATAAACCTAACTCCTATGGACTCTTGGAAAGCATTTTGTCTTTTTTGCCCCATCTTACCATCAATATTAATAATGCCAGTTACTTAAAGTAAAATTTCGTTCCTTAGGGCCCGTTTCATGGTGACACAACACCTTTTTATGATGTCATTAGTTGAGAAAATACAAGACAGGATTTGAATGTGTGCAGCCACATGGCTTTTTATTCTTGTATATAAACTGTTGGAACTAGTATGGTATGGCCGTCACTTGGCTCGTTTTCTCTTTTGTACCACTGGAAGATGGCACGCTTGACGGGAAGGACATGGACTCTGGAGCTAGAATGCCTGGGTCTGGATTCTTGATTTCTTAAGTCGTGGCTCGTGGGCAAGTTCCTTAACACAACTGTGCCTCAGTTCCTTGTCTTTAACATGAGGATGATAATGACAGCACACTTCATATTCTTGTTAAGAAGATTAAACGAGTTTGTAAAGGGATGAAAACAGAACCAGGCACATAGTACATGCACTATTTAACTATCTAAAAAAAACATAGGGGTCACTGATACAAAAAGGCTTATTTCAAAAACATATTGTGATATCACTTTTGAGATACTTGGGAAACCAGTACGTAAAATATTGTTTTGTAGGAAAGGAAAAACAAAATCTTGAATATCCGTAAAACTTTTAGCATATTTTTGCAGATATTACAAGTGTGATGGAAAAACAGGCTTGCTGTGATGAATTTGTCCAAAATACACAGCTAATAGTATGTGATGGAGCTAGCCCATGCTTTTCTTTATATGCCATGAATAGGAAGGGAATAAAATGCTTTTCAACATTTAAATATTGCTTATTTTTAAACTACTCTATCCATAGTCCTAATGCCACAGAAATCAATCTTACTGTAAATTACTCCTCACATACTAGGATTCTTTGACAGGGCATTTCTCTGCAAAATTTTTCAACATGTGGAAATCTGATATTGTAAACTAAAGGGTTGTTTAAATTCCAACTGAGACAGAAGACTCTTGAATATAATTTTTTACATGATAAGTATGTTTGATAACTTCACAAGCAGCTTGTTTACGGAGTTTCTTTCTAATTTTAAAGATTTCTTTCTCTTTTTTTGGTCAATAAAGGTCGACAACAATGGGAAATGCTTTGATAATAAATATCTAGATTGTATCTAGATGCTTTTTCCCAAAAAGTAACTCTGTTTTTCAGTGGGTATTGAACATTTAAGGGATAAAAGATGATGACTGCTCAGGAGACCAAGACCATCCTGGCTAACACGGTAAAACCCCATCTCCACTAAAAATACAAAAAATTAGCCCAGCGTGGTGGGAGGCGCCTGTAGTCCCAGCTACTTGGGAGGCTGAGGTAGAATGGCGTGAAACCGGGAGGTGGAGCTTGCAGTGACTGGAGATGGTGCCACTGCACTCCAGCCTGGGCGACAGAGCGAGACTCCATCTCAAAAAAAAAAAAAAAAAAAAAAAAAAGATGACTAATGAGACTATAATACTCTCACAACATGAAGTTGAATCTAAGTGCCTTTAGTCCATAATACTTCCAATTAAACATTTGGTCTTAATTTTTTTAAATGTAGCTCTCAATGTTCAAGTTCATTATTTACTTGGACATTCATTTATAACAATACTTTTCATATAGCTGGCTTTAATAAACTGACTGTTGACATGAGTCCTTTTTGCTGTTTCTGTATGGTTTCCTGTGTGGATTATTTTTGAATCACTGATATTTCACTATATTTATTTCTGTATTCAGGGTTCTGTTTTTTTAACTTAATGTTCAGCTGGATAGCACTTTTCTCTGTCTTTCTCTGATTTACTTTATATTCAAAGGCAAGTTTTTCTCTTTTTTTTTTTTTGAGAGAGAGTCTCGCCCTGTTGCCCAGGCTGGAGTGCAGTGGCGTGATCTTGGCTCACTGCAATCTCCACCACCCATGCTCAAGCAATCCTCCCACCTCAGCCTAAGGTATGTCTTTATAGTATAATGCCAGAAAATGGCTTGTTAATATAAATTGTAAAGGAATAACTCAGAAACCTGGTCTAGGCTATGTCCATAAGCAGCTGCTATCATACTCTATCCCTGTCAGCCTCTCAACCTAGACGGGCACATGCCTGGGAAAGCACCTTCCCTTTGGACATGCACAGATCTCAGTCAACATTTTATCTTCAAAGTTTCAATTGTACTCCTCAGTGCTATCCTCAGGAAAATTAAAAACCATCTACTTCTCATTTTTCAGAAACAGTTATGGCTTCAGTTTTAGAGAAAAACAAATAAAAATAAAAATACTTTATAAAGTAATTTGCATATGCTACATACACTGCAGGATTGTTTCCTAAAAAAAAAAACAGAAAGCCTAGGCCAGGAATGGTGGCTCACACCTGCAATCCTAGCACATTGGGAGGCCAAGGTGGGCAGATTGCTTCAGGTCAGGAGTTCAAGACCAGCCTGGCCAACGTATCGAAATACCATCTCTACTGAAAATACAAAAATTAGCCAGACGTGGTGGTACACGCCTGTAATCCCAGGAACTCAGGAGGCTGAGGTACAAGAATCACTTGAACAAGGGAAGCAGAGGTTGCAGTAAGCGAAGATCGTGCCACTGCACTCCAGCCTGGTTTACAGAATGAGAAAAAACAAAAAATAAACAAAAAAAAACCTTGAAGATACAACACTATAAAACACTCTTCAAATATTAACCATAATTAAATGATAATACATGATCCCCAAAATTTAACTTACAATTGCCACATTTAACTATTACTACAACTTTGAGAGGCATATACAGTATTTACATTTTGTAAAATGAGGCTCACAGATATGCATACTTCAAGCATTTTCTTTTTAAATGAAATCTTAAAAAACTTAGATCTTGCTGAAACAAAAACTCCTGTCAAAAACAAAACTTCCCATGAGTTTATCAGTTTGATTACTGAACAACTGAACAAACTAGGAATGGGTTTTTTATTTATGTTTTAATTTCTGTTTTATGAGACAGGGTCTTACTCTCTCACCCAGGCAGGAGTACAGTGGCATGATCTCAGCTCGCTGTAACCTTCGCCTCCTGGGTTCAAGCAATTCTCCTGCCTTAGCCTTCTAAGTGGCTGGGATTACAGGTGCCCGCCACCTTGCCCGGCTAATTTTTGTATTTTTAGTAGAGACGGGGTTTTCACCATGTTAGCCAGGCTAGTCTCAAACTCCTGATCTCAGGTGATCCCCACCCCCATCCTCAGCCTCCCAAAGTGCTGGGATTATAGGTGTGAGCCACCGTGCCTGGCCTAGGAATGGGTTTTTAACAAATATCGACTGATATTCAGATTGCTATAATCATTTAAATCTGCTTTATATACATATTCGCTTACTTTTTTTTTTTTTTGTAAAGAAACAGAAGGATAAATCAATATATTTAAAATTGGGGGGCTGTGGTCTAAAACTGTAATTTTGGCCATTCATGTATTTCTTCCTCAACAAATCATGTAGCAATACTACAGTAGTAAGTACTCAAATTTCTGCTTGTTTTTTCCATTCCTGTATTTTAGAAACATGCAACTTCCTAAAGGCAGAAAGACAGCCAAATGATAGAAAGAAATAATTTGCTGAATATATATTCAAAAGAGTTTAGTGGCAGTCAATCACATTTAGTATAGGCCCAAAACAACAAGACAGCATCCAATCAATATACGTATTAGCAGTTTATAGTGGCACAAACATTTGGCCCCTACTCTTAAAGCCTAACTAGCTCTATTAAGCATTTATAATCAGTTACCTTTTAAGCATGTATACCAAAATCAAAGATCACGATTTTATTTACATTCCTGATTTACTGTTAATTTCCCAAAGAGTATCTACCAATCATAAAGATACAATGAGATTATAATTTAGTGCAACAAACCTCTTTCTTTTCTAAGTATAATACTTTATTGATAGAATTGTCTTCTCAGTTGGTTGCGGTGGCTCACACTTGTAATCCCAGCACTTTGGGAGGCTGAGGAGGGAGGATCACTCGAGGTCAGGAGTTTGAGAAGAGCCTGGCCAATATGATTAAACCCCACGTCTACTAGAAATAAAAAAAACTTGTCAGGCATGGTGGCAGATGCCTCAAATCCCAGCTACTCAGGAGGCTGAGGCAGGAGAATCGCTTGAACCTGGGAAGTGGAGGTTGCAGTGAGCCAAGATCGCACCACTGCACTCCAGTTTAGTTAACCCACTCACTAACATTATTTTCAACAAGCAGAGGGCACTGAAGAAAAGATACTATGCTAAAACAAATCAAGAAAAACACGGTACCACAGTGTTAAGATGAAATCAAATGGGAATTCACATATACTTCACTGGAAGTACAATCTTCCTGTAAACCTACTTGGCAATATACTAAGAAACTTCAATTTTATACTTGTTAAGCTAGTAAATAATGGAATCAGAGATAAGGGCAAAAAGTCATATTACAAGCTATTCATTCCAAGGTATAATAACTCAAATTGGAAACTACTTAGGCCGGACATGGTGAGTCACGCCTGTAATCCCAGCACTTTGGGAAGCCAAGGCAAGAGGACTGCTTGAGCCCAGGAGTTGAAACCAGCCTGTGTAACATCATGAGGCCCTGTCTCTACAAAAAAATTTAAAAATCAGCCAGGCATAGTAGCATGCATCTGTGGTCCAAGCTACGTGGGAAGCTAAGGCAGGTGGATCCTTTGAGCCCAGGAGGTCAAGGCTGCAGTGAGCCGAGATAGTGCCACACACTCCAGCCTGGGCGACAGAGACCCTATCTCAAAAAAATAAATAAATAAAAATAAAGATAAATAAACTCAAACTGGAAACTGTGTTAATGTCTAACAGCAACAAAAAAGAATAGTAAGTAAATTACGATATAGCTCCTAAAGTCATGACTGTGAACATTTTTCAATGTCATGAGAAAATGCCCAAAATATAATGTTAAGCAAAAATATAACATATAAAACTCCTCAATATGATCAAAATTATTTTAATCACATACACACTTTCTGGAATTAGGAGCTGTTTAAATTTTTTCCTAAACGATTCATGGATTTTCTATAATGAACATGCACGCAAGCAGCTGTTACCTTTCACATCCAGTTGCAATATTGGGTGGCACACCCCTGCAGATGAGTTACGACTGTTTTCACATGTTTCCTGTGTACTAACTGAATAAACTATTCCTTTCTCAGCACCAAAGTGCCTTACAGCAGAATTTCCCCATCAGTGTACTTTACTGCTTAAAAGCAGTTTCTAAGCCAGGTGAGGTGACTCACATCCATAATCCCAGCACTTTGGGAGGGAGACTGAGGCAGGCCATGGTTTGAGCCCAGAAGTTCACCTGTTATTTCCAGGAGAGCAAGGGCAACCTGATACCAACCTGGGCAACATGGTGAAATCCCATTTTCTACAAAAAACACAAAATTTAGCCAGGCGTGGCAGTGCATGGCTGTAGTACGAGCTACTCAGGAGGCTGAGGTGGGAGGATCACTTGAGCCCATGAGGTCTGGGTGACAGAGAGAGAGAGATCCTGTCTCAAAAAAAAAAAAAAAAAAAGGCAGTTCCCCAGGCCCTCCACTGTAGAGAGTGCCTTTACTGTAGGACTTACTGACCATATTATAATTGCTTATTCATGCATCTATCTTTTTAATCACAGAGCAGCTTCCTGACAAGATGCCCAAGTCTTTACTCTAGTGCCCAACACAAAACCTCACAGAAAGTAGGACCTCAAAAATGAACGAAATTTATATGAAATAAGTAAAGTTTACATAAAACAAGGATAATAGAAAATGAAGACTTTAAAACATTGTTGGGGAATTGTTCTTATTTCCTTATTTCTCCATTTTCCTCATTTGAGGCAGTGAGTGCATACAGCACATTTCACAACAACTAGACAAAACCAGAGAAACAGACATAAACTCAAATACAGATACGTCTATTTTTTACACATATTTTCTTGTAAAGAAGTTTTACCAACTATAATAGAGATATTTTCAAAAGCTACTTACTTTATGCTATGAATAACATCTTGTTTTCTATGACTCAAGGAACAGATTGCATTTTTATGGTTAAAAACAATTACTTCCCTTCCCTTTGGGTAGACAGGAATCGCCAAATTAAAAGTCAAGCTTCAATTTCAGTTCATCCTAGCTACCAAGGAAATAATGTAGTCCCCTCTGAGCAGATATAAGCAATACCAAGCACGTATATAGGCTACTGAAGATATAGGTACAGACGGTTAGACACGTATCATGGGGTTTCACTATTTTGTTTGAAGAGCTATGATTATCTTGACTATGATTATCAGAGACTCATCTTATTAAATGAATGTATAAATAAGTTTTTATAATATAATTTTGAGCTATCAGTAATACTATATCAGCAACCAATGTTAACGGTGGACTCATTTTCATTGGCAACACTTGAGAGACTACACAATTTCAAAGAATTTTACAGCTAGAAGGAAACTTAGAGATAATAGAATTCAATTTGGTGGCCGGGTGCAGTGGCTCACGCCTGTAATCCCAGCACTTTGGTAGGCCTAGGCAGGAGGATCACCTGAGGTCAGAAGTTCGAGGCCAGCCTGGCCAACACGGCAAAACCCCGTCTCTACTAAAAATACAAAAATTAGCTAAGTGTGGTGGTATGCTGTCTGTAATCCCAGCTACTCTGGAGGCTGAGGCAGGAGAATCCCTTGAACCAAGGTAGGTGGAGGTTGAAGTGAGCTGAGATGGCGCCACTGCACTCTAGCCTGGGTAACAGAGAAAGACTCCATTTCAAAAAAAAAAAAATTCAATGTGGTTATTCACCATTTTATAGAACAGAACACTGACACTCCAAGAGGTTAAATGATTTGACAAATGTTACACAAATATTGGTGACCCAAGCTATTCATTAGGGTCCAAATTAAGGCAGGACAGACCAGTAAGAAAATACTACTCCAGTGGGCCAAGACTAGACATGGAAACAACGCATAGAAGATGCTGAAACGGTTTTTCACATGTGTAAAAATATAGGCTCTCTATGTATCGGCTAGGGTGAAGGCACTCTCATATCAGACATGAATCATTCATTTACTCATTAGTTCTCAAAGAAGGTAGACTGTCACAGTCTGCTATTTCCAGAAGACCAAGGGCATCCTGACACAGGAGTTAAGCTCTGTCCTAAAAGAACCCATGCCCCATGAATAGGAAGAAAGACAGAAGCTTAAAGGGAGTAGCATCAAACATACCTAGGATTACTGAATCTCAGAGATGGGGTTTCCTTTTTCTTTCCCTTCCTCTCATTTCAAATCTCTGAGACCTTTTGCTTAGAACAGAAACTCAATATACAAATATTGAATACTGTACACAGAGCTGCTCTGCTGGGAGAGAGAGCCAAGGGCGTTTTAACAGAAACCTACTCTACTAATTCCTTGGAAACACTAACGGTCTGATAGGGACTTTTAAAATCATAGATCTAGTTCAGCCAATTCACTTTACAAATACAGACACCAAGGCCCTGAAAGACTCACTGGTGGCCTCATAGCTAATTAGTGACACACCTTGGACTAGAACGTAAGTTTCCAATCTTCTGATCTTGGAACTTTTCCACCACACCACTAACAAATTGTTTTAACAATCTGAAGATAATAGCTACTGGCTAATATACCATTCTTTTTTTTCTAATTTATATTTATGAAAACATAACGTATGTTCACTTAGGATAAACCCGAAAATAAATCTAGGCAAAAAGGAAATAATTTAACTTACCTGTCATTCCCCGTCTAGAGAAAATTATGCCAATACTTTGAGACATATACATATTCTTCCAGACTTTTTCATACATAAATATATACCAGCTGGAAGCAGTGGCTCACACCTATAATTTCAATACTTTGGGAGGCCAAGGTGGGTGTATCACCTGAGCCCAGGAGTTCAAGACCACCCTGGGCAATATGGCCAAAACCCCATCGCTACAAAAAATACAAAAAATTAGCCCAGCATGGTGGCATATGCCTGTAGTCTCAGCTACCCAGGAGGCTGAGGTGGAAGGATCATCTGAGCCCAGAAGGTTGAGGCTGCAGTGAGCCATGATCATGCCACTGCACTCCAGCCTGGACATCAGAGTCAAGGTGTCTTGTCTCAAAAATAAATATATGTATATGTATTGTGTATATATATATATATACACACACACACACACACACACACATACACACACAAATACATACTTTAGGAAAATCTGCTTCTAATCTATTTCTTTTTATTCAATATTTTATAAATGTCTTTCTATGTCAACGACATATACCTACATCATTATTTTTAAAGACCACATGGTATTTCATTACATAAATCACATTTTATTTGTTCACTCTTCTCTTTGTTCATTATTTTTTACACTACATTACTACCACTAGTATTATAACTACAACTGCCTTGTAGACCAGTGTCTATGAAAAACCACTGAGAATTACATTAGGATAAATTCCTAAGAATGGAGCTGCTGGCTCAAAAGTTTGCTTTTTGTTTTTAGTTTTAGATACAATATTTTAAAGTGCCATCCAGAAAAACATGGAACCAAATCCACTGACAGCATGAGATTGCTATTGCTATATCCGTATTCCAGCCAACACTAGGTATTTTTTTCATCTTTGCAAATATTTTAGAAAATGGTTCTTAATGTTTTAATTTTTTATTCTTTCATTACTAGTGAGGCTAGACATCTTGGCATATAACATGTTATTCTAAGTGCCCCATAATATAAATAACGTAGAAACACAGGATGGGTGTGGTGGCTCACTCCTGCAATCCCAGCGCTTTGGGAGGCCAAGACAGGAGGATCACCTGAGATCATGAGTTTGAGACCAGCCTGATCAATGTGGTGAAATCCTGTCTCTACTAAAAACACCAAAATTAGCCGGCGTGGTAGCATGAGCCTGTAGTTCCAGCTACTCAGGAGGCTGAGGCAAGAGAATTGCTTGAACCCGGGAGGCAGAGGTTGCAGTGAGCCGAGATTGCACCACTGCACGCCAGCCTGGGTGACAGAGGGAGGTTGTCCCAAAAAAAAAAAAAAAAAAAAAATATATATATATATATACACACACACACATACACACACACACACACACAAACATAGAAAGGCAGATACAATATAGTCTCCAGCGTCTGTAAGATTAAATTAGAAAAGTACATGGTGTCACTGGTGTTCAGAACACAGCCGCCATATAAAATTATAAATTGGGGTTAACAAAAATGCCTTAAAATGTAGTAGAAACCAAAGCAAAATCCCTGGGGACTGGAAAGGAAGCTTAAAATACACAGAAACTGAGAGTTCATCAGCTGGGGTAGCAGACCCCTTAGAGACGAGATAACAAGCCTTTCAGGGTAAGAGGATCAAGCTGTCTTACATTCTGATTAGTGTGAGCACTGGTATGTACCCTAACTTTAGGTGGAAACATCAGAGTTGGTCCAGCTTTGAGTTCTTGGGTCCAGCAAGGCAAATGGCATGAAGCTGAGCTAACAGCATCCACAGTTCCCTGGGGAAAGACAGGGCTTAGACATGGAGCAATGAGGCTATCATCCAACTTCTAATGTGGTACTAACACACAGTACACTCATGTTCTTTCAAATACATTGCTGAGGTCACACTGAATTGTGTCTTATTTATTTCAAAAACCCAACTAAGTAAAAAATTCTAAATGTAGAAGGTATTTGTTTTATATCTTGTTCATGAAAAGTTATGATTAAACATCAAAAAGCATTTTAGACACATTTTAGAGGCATTGGTGGAACTTACTATTTAAAACCCTGGAGGAAGGCCTTTTAGAAAGCAATAAATTATTTTAATCACTTCATAATTTATGTCGTATAAATACAACTGCCTTTCAACACAATGTATTTCTGGAAACATTATGAAATGGATTATTTTAATAGGCAATATTTCTACACAGAATAAATGCTTTAACTGGCTAAAATACAGAAATGACCCAATAATACCAGAGAAGCCCAATAATACCACAGAAGGTTGAACACTCAGAAACCTCTAAAACCTTTTACAAGGGCAAACTACTATGATTTTTAAGTAAGCATAAATACATAAGATGCATATTTTACAAAGAGAATCTTCAAGTATTATGAAGTGCATACAATACTCACAAAAAATAGAAATCCAAAATACCATAAATTTTACTAAAAATGTATAACCTAGAAATGAGAAACATGAATCACTCAGATCAGCCTGAAGAGACAAAATGGAATTCTCTGTTACAAGAAGGGTAGTAACACTGCTTTACTAATAGTGCAGGTGTTCACGGCTCCATTCGATGCCCCAGGGCATGTCTTTAAGCACTAGCTGGCTAGACCATTTCCAAAATCAATTCTCGGATTTTTGCTGATGATGTTGATATTGTTGTTATTACTGAAGTCTAGTAGATGGAGAGGAATGGTGTTGGGAGGGAAGGACATAAGTTTGGTCTGTAATATGAGTTTAAAACACCTGTAAGGTGCCAGTGGAGATACTTAATAGTTAAACAAACGAATCTAAGCTCAAGAAGTGATCTGAGATTTGGAAATCATCAGTCTATCATATGATATCTATAGGCATGGAGTCGATGAAAACATCCATGGAAATTACAGGCTATGGGGGAAAAACTGGTACAATTGTTCTCACCAAACTATATAAAATATTTAATACAAATTTTGAGTAATTTTAATTTTTACAAGAAGAAACCATTTCTACGAGTTTGTCTTCTTATAAACCAGCTCTATATTTTGGAAACTGTAACAGCCAAAAGCTAGAAACAACCCAAATGTCCATAAAGAGTAGAATGGATAGGCCAGGCGCCATGGCTCATGCATATAATCCCAGCACTTTGGAAGACTGAGGCGGGCGGGTCACCTGAGATCAGGAGTTCAAGACCAGCCTGGCCAACATGGTGAAACCCCATCTCTACTAAAAATACAAAAATTAGCTGGGCGTGGTGGCAGGTGCCTATAATCCCAGCTACTCAAGAGGCTGAGGCAGGAGAATCGCTTGTACCGAAAAGGTGGAGGTTGCAGTGAGCAGAGATTGTACCACTGCACTCCAGCCTGGGCAACAAGAACGAAACTCTGTCTCAAAAAAAAAAAAAAGAAAGAAAGAGTAGGATAAACTGTGGTGTATTCATCATACAATGAACTACCATCAATACATTTTTAGACAATTTACAGCTAATGCAACAACATGGATACATTTCAAAGATAATACTGAGTGAAAAAAGTCTAACACAACAGGCGCATACAGAGTGATAATATTCACACGAAAGTTCAAACAGGCAAAACCACTAGATGGTGATGAAGTCTGGAGAGGGATGATCTTTGAAGGAGAAAACAATGACTGCCAAGGGCATAACAGAGGGTTCTGAGGCGCTGTTCATGTTCTATATCTGGGTGGCCAATGACGACACAGGCATGTTCACTTTGCAGAATTCACCAAGCTATGTATTTACGATTTATGCATTTTATGTACTGCTATATTTCTATTTAAAAACATTTACAAAAACAAACATGAACCTGATTGTCATTGTCATGCTAAAAAGCCAACAACAGAATTCCCATCACACTGGGAAGGAAATCTGAAACCCCCTTTTTTTTTTTTTGAGAGGGAGTTTTGCTCTTCTTGCCCAGGCTGGAGTGCAATGGCACTATCTCGGCTCAGTGCAACATCTGCCTCCCAGGTACAAGCGATTCTCCTGCCTCAGCCTCCTGAGTAGCTGGGATTACAGGCGCTCGCCACCACGCCCGGCTAATTTTTTTGTATTTTTAGTAGAGACGGGGTTTCACCATGTTGGCCAGGTTGGTCTTGAACTCCTCAGGTGATCAGCTTGCCTCGGCCTCCCAAAGTGCTGAGATTACAGGCGTGAGCCACCGCGCCTGGCCCCTAAAACCTTCTCTTGCAGAGGGATTGACTCTAACCTAATACTCTCATCCCTCTCCCCCATTCACTGGCTCCTGCCACACAAATCTGGCTGCATCAAAGCTCACTACGCAAGTGCTGTCTCATCTTAGGGGCTTTACCACCATAAACCAGGTATGTAAAGAAACTGTATTGAGTAGAAAATGAATGTTTTCTTTTCCTGTAAAAGAGTTTTATTTTTGTAATTATATTTTTATTTCTGTGTTTATTCGTTTAATACCTGTCTCCTCCACTAGGCTATAATCTTCAGGAACGCAGACATACATGTTCACCATTTTACAGCCTATACCCAGCACAGTGGTCAGGACAAAATCAAGTGCAAAAGTCATACACCAATGGCCCACTGAAACTTCATTTTTTTCTCAATTCACAAGTATACATTGTAACACCAAGCTGGGATCTAAATGTTAGGATTATTGCCCGAATTATGTTCCTTTGATCTCTAAGCCCCAGAAAGTACCATTCAATTCACCCATACCCCCTCATGCCTAGGCCCACAATCATCAAATTTAATAAAATATTTTGACTGGTCACTATTGTTTGTGGTATGCTGAACATAAATTCCCATACCCTATTGTACAAGAAAGAATTAACACAGGAGGCCTGACTGCTATCCTTAGAAAGGCCAGCTTGCGAGGCGGCCCTCCGCTGGTGTTTGGCAACTTGGATTTCAAGAGGGTTCCCATCATTCCTTAATGATAGTGGCTCCCCAGTGCCTAGGCTGTGCAAACAATGTGGTTTATGCTGAATACTTCCTTTCCTTCTGGGAGTCTAGAATGTTAGTATACACTAGGCTGAAGGTACCTACGTAACCTGTCCCCAGTAAACATCTTGTCTTGAATGAGCTTCCCTGGTAAGCAACATTTCACACATATTTTAACAATCTGTTGCTGGAAAATTGAGTACATCCTGTGTGGGTCCACTGGCAGCGGACTCTTAGAAGCTTGTGGGTGGTGTCCTCTGAACTTTGCCCCATACACTTTTTCACTTTGCTTTTGTATTCTTTCACTATAATACATCATAGCTGCCTGAGTACTACTTTATGCTGAATCCTGTAAGACCTCCCAGAAAAGAAACGAACCATGTCCAGGCACGGTGGCTCATGCCTATAATCCCAGCACTTTGGGAGGCTGAGGCAAACATATCACCTGAACTCAGGAGTTCGAGACCGGCCTGGCCAAATGGTGAAACCCCGTCTCTACTAAAAATACAAAAATTAGCTGGGCGTGCTGGCACGCGCCTATAATCTCAGCTACTTGGGAGGCTGGGGCAGGAGAATCGCTTGAACCTCGGAGGCGGAGGTTGCAGTGAGCCGAGATGGCGCCACTGTACTCCAGCCTGGGTGACAGAGCAAAACTCCATCTCAAATTAAAAGAAAAAAAAAAAAAAAGAAAGAAAAGAAACTCCCTGAACATTATCTCCCCATTCCTAAATGGATTATCATCAATCACAGTGATAGAAAAAAAACTGTGATCCCCACCTTGTAATATTCATGCTATGTGTCATCCCCTACCCTTGAGTGTGGGCTAGACCTAGTGATTTGCTTCTAATAAATAGAATCTAGGGTGGGTACGGTGGGCTCACGCCTGTAATCCCAGCATTTTGGGAGGCTGAGGCAGGTGGATCACCTGAAATCATGAATTCAAGACCAGCCTGGCCAACGTGGCAAAACCCCATCTCTACTAAAATTACAAAAATTAGCTGGGCGTGGTGGTGGGCGCCTGTAATTCCAGCTACTCCGGAGGCTGAGGCATGAGAATCACTTGAACCCTGGAGGCAGAGGTTGCAGTAAGCTGAGATTGCCCAACTGCATTCCAGCCTGGGTAATGGAGTCAGACTCTGTGTCCAAAAAAAAAAAAAGAAAAAAGAAAAGAAAAAGAATAGAATTTAGCAAATGTGATGGGATATCACTTCCAAGATTAGGTTACGAAGGACTGTGACCTGTCTTGCCTTTACTGTCTCTGGCTCTCTTCCATCATTTCTTCTCATGAAGCCAGCTGCCCTACTGTTAACTGCCCTCTGAAGAGACCCATGTGTCAAGAAACCTCTGAGGGCAGCCTCAGCCAACAGCCAGCTTAAGAACTGAGGCCCTCAGCCCAAGCACCTCAGGGGAGCTAAATCCTACCAGCAACCCATGAGTGAGCCTGAAAGCAGACCCTTCCCCAGGCAAGCCTCAAGATGACTGCAGTTCTGGCTGACGTCATGATGACAGTCTCGAAAGACACCCTGAGCTGGAGGACCCAGGTAAGCCACACCTGGATTCCTGACCCCCAGAGAAACAGAGATAATAAATGTTCTTTTAGTCACTAAACTATAAGGGTAATCTATTACTCAGCAATAGATAACTGAACTGACACACTCTACCACCAAAAACAACTAAAAATCCAGACAATATATGTGAAATAATGGTTTCCAGGCATTGGACACCAGGCCACAAGGGACAGTGATCCCTCAAAAAGATGACACAAACAGTGGGCCCTATGGGCACCCTAGCTTACTGCACAGAAAGTTGCAGGGCCTTGGCACAGGGCAGAAGAACCAGGCAGGGTGGCTCAAGTTCACAGCACAGAGTCCTGGAGAAGAAAGTGGCCCAGAGAGACAGAAAGCGCTGAGAATCTGCAGGGGGTCCTCGGCGACCCCAGTCTTCAGCTGAGCAATGACGAGGGAAAAGAATCTCCTGAAGAAATTACAGGCACCAATCCTCGAAACTCACAGGGGACGAAGACAGCCCGTTTTTGCCAACGAGTGGGAAAAACCTCAGCCTTCAGGGTCAGTGGGTAAAGTACTCAGAAGCGTATAGTGCCTCTGTAGTGGGGCAGAGTGGTTCTGAGAATGTTAACTCAAGGGAGTAAAATGTGATGCTGGATGAAGGCTGAAATGAGGCACTATGACCCAACACAGGATTAATGCTGAGGCACAGACTCAGTGGAGTCTCAAATATACTACTGGGATGGGTCTAGGAAGTTTGGAAAAAATGATGGCCCACATTAAATGAAGTAGAGATGCCAGACAGACCATGGCAGAAGGGATCTGCAGGCTCAGAGAATCGGGCCTGCTAAACAGGTCTATGTGCTATGTATTACATCAGAAAACCAACCAGCTAACAGCGACCCTGGGGAGGGCCCACAGGACACTCCGTGTACCACGGCAATACTGAATGTGCTGATGGAGGCGGTGCCAGTTCTCTGTCCCCTTCTGGCCAGCACTGACAGGAGAAGATATTGCTATAGCTCTGGGCTTCTTAAGGACCAGGGAGGATTTTAGGATCACAGAACAGCAGAGGTCAGGTAGCAGCATTTAACATTCAAAGTCAGTGAAATATAGGAATGAGTATCAAAATCAAGATGACATCCAGAGGCCCGACCCAGAATCTCTAGAGATGGAGAATAAAACATGTTCCTAGGGGTGGCCCTTCACTGGCTCTCATCCCTCCCTGGGAAAGGTGAAAGTGATGTCCCAGATGGGGCAAAACTCATTAAGCCAAGGGAAACCATCCAGAGGAAAAGGGCAGCTGGAGGTATTTGCTGCTGAGAAATGGGTGAAATGGCCTTCTAAAGGGGTCTGGGTGAAGGGGTGAGGGGTATGAGGACAATATGACAAATAAAGGGATGAATTTCAGCAACAGAAAGAGACAAAGAGAAAGCAAAAAAGAAAAGAGACACCTTTTGGTCTAGTATGTTCCCTCTCCCATTTTCCTATCCCATCTTTTCTTCTTCTCCAGGTTCCCCTTGTTCCCTTTCATTTCACATTTTCTCCACTACTCCCTAAATGAGCCATCAATTTAAAGGATGCTTCTTTCTTATATTTTGTACAGAGCTTTATAATTTCTAATTTAAAACCTGATGAGCTGGCCGGGCACAGTGGCTCATACCTCCAATCCCAGAACTTTGGGAGGCCGAAGTGGGTGGATCACTTGAGGTCAGGAGTTCAAGACCAGCCTGGCCAACATGGTAAAACCCCGTCTCTACTGAAAAAATACAAAAAATTAGCTGTGCATGGTGGTGTGCAGCTGTAATCCCAGCTACTAGGGAGGCTAAGGCAGGAGAATCGCTTGAACCTGAGAGGCAGAGATTGCAGTGAGCCCAGATCGCACCACTGCAGTCCAGCTTGGACAACAAGAGCAAAACTCCGTCTCAAAAGACAACAAAACAAAACAACCCAATGAGCTGAACACTATCTTCAACTAAGAGGCAGTAGTGTCAGAGTCATATGTACCACATTTGGGGGGGGAAATTCTAAGTCATTTTGTTGACAAAGCTAGTAAATTCAGTAGCTCCCACATTTGCTTATTATCTATGACCACCCTTAGAAAAATTAAGTGCTACATTCTTTAATGGACCTATTGTACAGTTTGTATTAAATGAAGGATTGTCCCATTCATCCTCTAAATTGAAAGACTATGAACGGGACCCTACACAAGAAACTTTCCCCATCAATCATGAATTAAACATGGTACAACACAGGAGTCAAAATTGCATTTCTTAAATATACAGTACTATGTAAAAACATATCCTGCTTTTCTAAGAATCACTTTTTGTTAGAACTGGAATTAAGAAGCCCAGGAAATCATCTAATCAGTTTATAAGATAGGAAAACTAAAATCCAGAGCATTAACACACTTGCTCAGTCACACAACCAAGCAGCAGCAAAGTGACTAGTGAGTACGTGCCTCTACTCTCAAGCAAACTGTTTCCCCCAAAGTTGGGGAGAAGGTAGTATTTTTAAGTGCTTTTCTTTTTGCAATCAAGTCCAACAATCATCAAGAAGCCAAGACGGATGGGTCTGCCATCCATTCATCCACATACCATTTAGACTGTTCCTTTAAATTCTTCCTTTTCCTTCTGAGATTTCCATTTTCTCTTTCTTATTTATTTAAATCTGATTTCACCCATCAACCAGAGCTCCCAGGCAGAATACCCTACTAGGGTATTTTGGCCAAGTACCTACTAGGTTCTCTAAGTTATAGATCTAGAAGCACCTGGCTTACTACTGACCATCATGTGAACCAGAATTAAAGCAAATTGCTTACAATCCAAACATAACCACTTTCCAACTAAAAGTAATTATGCATATTGTTAAATGACAGTAATGACGCCACTTTTTAGAATTTTAACATTGAATTCTGCTCACATAGGCTCAATGTTTATAATTATATTGCTTATATAACATGTTCACCAACTCACAATATATTTGTACACATATATCAGCAATGCTAAAGGTTTCAGTAACAGAGCAGAGGAAGAACATCAACTAATCAACACTACAAAAGGCGCCTAAGGCTCACAGTCACTAACAGTTACTGCAACACCTGATTTGCCCTTCCAAAGGGTTTTCCTACCTTAGCTTTGCTCTGTTGTAGAGCAGAGCTTTAGCTCTTCAGTACTGTGTATCTATCATTCCAGACATTCCTTTCATCTTTTCTTCCCCTTTCTGGCTCCTATTATCTCTTTTTCAGTCTACTTCTCACCACTACTCCCTATATTGGTCAGCAACTGGGAATGGGAGGGAGATATATAATTTATACATATATTTGCATATTATATCCATGTAATTTTATTATTTACTCTAGATGTCTGATTCAGCTTTAGAATTACTTTTTTTTTTTTTTTTTGAGATGGAGTCTCACTCTTGTCCCCCAGGCTGGCGTGCAATGGCGCGACCTCGACTCATTGCAACCTCCGCCTCCAGGATTCAAGCAATTCTCCTGCCTCAGCCTCCCGAGTAGCTGGGATGGAAGGTGCCTGCCACCATGCTAATTTTTGTATTTTTAGTAGAGAGATGGGGTTTCACCATGTTGGCCAGGCTGGTCTCGAAATCCTGACCTCAGGTGATCCGCTCACCTTGGCCTCCCAAAGTGCTGAGATTATAGGCGTGAGCCACCATGCCCAGCCTAGAATTACTAGTTTTAAAAGCTGATGACTAGAACACTACATTATATCCTTCGGTAAAGAGAAGGCATCACGCCCCCAGACTCTGGAGTCTCACTTCCTGGGCTTGCATCCTGCTCTGCAGCTTCTTAGCTATGTGGCCCTGACAAGAGACTTAAGCCTTTATCAGTTTCTTCATCTGTAAAATGGTAATGTGATATTCACAGCGTCTCTGTAGAGTTGGTTAAATAGTCTGACACATAGTTAAGTACTCACTAAATATTATCTATTCTTCATCACTCACAAAATATTGAACTGAAGTTCCTGTGGCATTTTTCACCATTTTAGAGGTTTGCTGTGAGGGGCAGAGAGAGGTGTTTTTTTCCTCTCCTGCTTAAGGCCAACAGCTGTGATAGCTACAATTCTGAAGATTAGGTCAATGGTTCTCCAATACTGCTGGTGAAATACAGAAGTGGTCTGGCTGGATTTCTCCTAACAATGGTTAATAGGCCTCTGTCCTTTAATTCCCGACACCTTGCTCTCACCTGCAAACTCCACCTGTGGAAAACCAGCCATCTGGGCATTCTGGCAATGCCAGCTGTGTCCCCGCACATATTAGTTCCTCTGCTTATCCTGTAGGCACCCTGCCCACCAGCAAGGTTTCCCTGTGCCACTTCCAGCTGATGTCTCCTACACAAGGTGATGAGTGTGGAAGTGCGCCGCAAGCATGTGCAGAGAGAACACTCACACAGCACACCCACAATGCTAGAGAGGCTGGCCTCAAGGTCAAGCCAGGAAAAAAGCCAATTTAAAGTATTACACCTAGGCAAGGCAAAACCCTCGGAGTTCTCAGCCTGAAGTCCAATTTTCAGGCTCCCTAATTGATTAAAATAGTAAGAATTAAACATGGTTTCAATTTTTCCATTTATGTTAACAATGAAATATAAAACATGAAAAATTGAGATTTGTCTTTATGATTAGGTATTCTGGATTAATTTAGGATCTTATCCAGTGGTTGCAAAAAAGAGGTACCATTTAGCCACTTAGAAATTTTCTATATAATTATTTAAATAATATGGTAAGTGGTAACACCATAACACTTTGCATTTGTCCTAATTTTTAAAAGGATGATACAATGTAAAGTAATATTTAAAGAAAAACAAATTAAGTACCTCTCAAAAACAACCTTTAACTCTCTTTTGGCCATTGAAGGCAGAGCTTTAATGTGCGGAAGAATCACCTGACCATCTTGTTAAAATGCAAACTCTGATTCCCTAGAGTCTAGAGTGAGACCTAAACGTCTGCATTTCTTACAAGCTTCCAGGAGTGTAGATACTGCTGGTCAGTTCACAGACCACACTTAAAGTAGCAAGAACTTAAGGTACCTTAAATGTCAAAAGGCCTATTTCCAATTTCCTAGCTTATCAATGTAAAGCCTCCTTCTACTGATGTTACAAGCAGCTGCTGATTTTAACAGCTTTAAGGAACAGAGACCTAGGATACCACTTCTTAACAAAAAAGGAGGAATGGGGGAGGGAGAGAAGAGGAAGGAGCTTCAGGGAGAAAGCAATTAAAAAAAAAATGCTCTACGCAGCCTCTCTTTCACGCTTCCACTTGGTTTCCCCAGGGAGAGAGGAAACGTCACTACGCGTGGGGTCTCTTTGATGTAGCTATCTCCTTGTTGTTTCCAGTTCGAAGGATCCAATCCAGGATTCCTCCGGCTCTTCTTTACTGAAATGGACTTATACAAAAATGAGATTTCCATTAAATAATAAAAATTTCCAATCATTTTACAACCTTCTTTCAAATAAAAAAAAAAGTGCCTTCTTTAATGGCATGATTTGTTTTTCCCTTTGTAACATCTAAATTGGCACGAACATCTCTCTGAGAAGGGAACATGTGAACAGAACCCTAAAGAAAGCAAAGCAGCAGCCTATGCAGAGATCTGAAATGAAAACATTTCGGGCAGTGGGAACGGTGAGTGCAAAGGCCCTGACATGAACACCAAAGGAGGCCCGTGTGGTTAGAGAAGAATGACTAGGGTTTGAAAAGTAAGTGGAAACAGGGTACTGGAGATAATGAAAGGAGGGAACAAAATTTCTGAAGGCCCTTGGCTTTTATGCTAATATGGACAGTCTCTGGTGGGCTCTGGTAGAATACCATGTTCATGTTCATGTTTAAAACGATCATACTCGATGCTGAGCTGAAAAGAGACCGCAGGCTGTATACAAATATCTACAGAAATGATAATGCCAGGATCTCCCATGCTTGATGCTCCCCAGTATTCCTTCTGAGTCCCTATGTATGTGGCTGTGTAAAAACAGCTGTCACTGGACTCGAAGGAAACCAAGAACTGGGATTATGGGATATGCCATATATATGAAACCTTAATGCACAACTTCTTCTATCTGGCTCCAGTATCACCAAACATTCAACCCCTATTTCTAAACACTGATTAGAACATTTGAAATTTATCACACACCTTGGTGGGGGGAAGAAAATACCTCTGGTTCTTCTTTTTCTTTTTTTGAGACTGAGTCTCGCTCTGTGGCCCAGGCTGGGTGCAGTGGCATGATCTCAGCTCACTGCAAGCTCTGCCTCCCGGGCTCACGCCATTCTCCTGCCTCAGCCTCCTAAGTAGCTGGGACTACAGGTGCCCCCCACCACGCTCAGCTAATTTTTTTTGTATTTTTAGTAGAGACAGGGTTTCACCATGTTAGCCAGGATGGTCCCGATCTCCTGACCTAGTGATCCATCCGCCTCGGCCTCCCAAAGCGCTGTGATTGCAAGCATGAGCCACCGTGCCCAGCCAATACCTCTATTCTTAATGGTGGTGTGGGAATAACCAGTATTGTAATCTATAACTTTTTTTAGTTCACTCATCTGTCAAGAAGCCCAAGAACAATCACCTCTCTAAGAGCTTCAGAATATAAAAATTTTTTGTTGTTGTTGTTTTTCTGAGACAAGGTCTTGCTCTGTTGCCCAGGCTGGAGCGCAGTGACACAATCTTCGTTCACTGCAACCTCCACTTCCCCAGCTCAAGCAATCGCCCCACCTCAGTCTCCCAAATATGTGGGACTACAGATGTGTGCTACTATGCTCAGCTAATTTTTTTGTAAAGATGAGGTCTTGCTAAAGATAGTATCACTATGACCCACTAATTTCAGTTCTAAGAGTATCCTATGAAAATAATCCTGAACAGGAAACAGTTTAGAACACAAAGATATTCACCATACATTGTAACAGCAAAACACTAGAAGCAATTTAAATGTTCAACAGATAAATGGTTTCAATACATATAGGCACACATAATACATAGTGTATAGTACAGTGTATAAGATACTGTAACATATTATACACTGTACTATGTACTATATATTATATAGGCATTGAATTATAATATACACTGTATTATAGACTATATATTATATAGGCATTGAAGATAATGTCCTAAATGGAAAAATGTACATAACATGATTTCAACTTGTAAAACACACACACACCAACTAGATGCACTGGGTGAAAAAAAACAGCAGTATCAACATATTAACAGGAGTTGAATTTGAAAGATTTAATTATGTAAACCAATTTTAATTTATATATTTTCCAGTTTTTACAAGTAACCATGCATTTTATTTGTAATTTTTAAAAGTAATGGATCTTTTTACTACCATCTCTTTAGTTTTAATGTAAATCTCATATAACGTCACCTATACCAACCTAGAATACATTAAAAATAATTGTAAGCATGTATTAAGCACTCAACACGCCAGCACTATGTTAAATGCTATATCCAGGTTACCTCATTTTAATCTTCACAACAATCCCTGATGTAGGTACTGTTAGAAGGGAGAAGGTAAGTAACACTCAAGCCATACCACTGCCACAGAGCCAGGAACAACTCCAGGCCTTGAATTCAGTTCTTGGGCACTAAACTCTGCACTTTCAACTATAACACTATACTGTCTCCAAACAGCAGTGGTAATATTTAATAAGTAATGTTACCTTGCAGAACTCTCAGTATGCCACCTGAGAAACATGATGGCCACTCTCCCACTTCCCATGATATCATTTCTTTTCTCTGTCTCCTTCAGCTGTTCTTCTTCCTTCCCATCCTGTCTTTTCTGTGACTTGTTTCCTCTCACCCATACTTCTTCCCGACCTATACCGTAAGCTTCCCAAGGCTATCCAGCAGCATCCTTAGTAACTGCTTAGCTTCAACCGTGAAACTCAAAGAAACCAAGTGCTGCCCTAAGTATTCCTACAAACAAGAAGTTACACACTAAAAACCTAGCGCCACATCTGGCCAGCAGATGTATTTTGCTTAGATCTCACTATTTTGAAAACCTTGAATTAGTCATCAACATTTAAAAATCAGGACAAGTTGGCCGGGCACGGTGGCTCACACCTGTAATCTCATTACTTTGGGAGGCCGAGGCGGGTAGACCACGAGGTCAGGACATTGAGACCATCCTGGCTAACACGGTGAAACCCCGACTCTACTAAAAACACAAAAATAAAATTAGCCGGGTGTGGTGGCGGGTGCCTGTAGTCCCAGCTACTCAGGAGGCTGAGGCAGGGGAATGGCGTGAACCCGGGAGGCGGAGCTTGCAGTGATCTGAGATCGTGCCACTGCACCCTAGCCTGGGCGACAGAGCAAGACTCCGTCTCAAAAAAAAAAAAAAAAAAAAAATTAGGATAAGTTCACATGAAAATTCAAATTTTCAGCTTCTCTTGAAATCTAAATGATCTGACAACAGTAGGTACAACATGACAACAATCTCCTAAAGCCAAATCTCTAGTAATCCAGTCTCCACCAGCCTCTATTGTCTAATTCCTGACTGTTACCCACTCACTTTCTTTACTCTTCAAGTGCCTGGCTCCCAAAGCACTGATTTTGTGACCTCCACCAAATACTTCAAGTTGTGGCATAGAAGCCACATGAGATGTTGTCATATGCCATTTTTACTTTATGCTAAGTTCTATGTTTTTTTTCTTTTCTTTTTTTTTTTTTTTGAGACAGGGTCTCACTCTGTGGCCCAGGCTGCAGTGCAGTGGCCCATTCTCATCTCACTGCAACCTCCACATCCCAGGCTCAGGTGATCCTCCCACCTCAGCCTCCTGAGTAGCTGGGACTATAGGTGCACACCACCATGCCTAACTTATTCTTCTATTTTTTTTTTTCTTTTTTGAGACAGAGTCTCACTCCATTGCCAGGCCAGAGTGCAGTGGCACAATGTCGGTTCACTGCAACTTCTGCCTCCCGGGTTCAAGCGATTTTCGTGCTTCAGCCTCCCAAGTAGCTGGGATTTTTAGGCATGCGCCACCACACCTGGATAATTTTTTTTTTTTTTGCATTTTTAGTAGAGACAGGGTTTTGCCATGTTGCCCAGGCTGGTCTCGAACTCCTGAGATCGGACAACCCTCCCACCTTGGCCTCCCAAAGTGCTAAGACTACAAATGTGAGCCACCGCTCCTGGTGGTAATTTTTCTATTTTTGGTAGAGATAGGGCTTCTCCATGTTGGCCAGGCTGGTCTCGAACTCCTGGGCTCAAGTGATCCTCCCAAGGTGCTGGTATTACAGGCATGAGCCATTGTGCCCAGCCTACAAATTCTTCTTCTCAGAGACCTTGGCAACTAAATGGCCAATGATCAGACCTAAACCACAAGGATGGTAGCAACAACAATCCTAGCAAAAAACCCCAGGCCAAGGCACATCCACAAGCACTTGGTGTCACTGGCTTACTGGATCAGTGCATCCCTAGATTCTATTGCAACTCAAATAAAATTCCTTTGGGATTACTCAGAATGAAGAAGTCTTAAAAAGGTCTCAAACCTCAAACTAGAAAGTTTTCTGATGATGAGACTAATGAGTTTAGTAATAGCTGTAAACGAGTCACTAAACACTAAAAAATGTTAAGTTTCAGCTTTGTTAGGCTCCTGATATTATGAATTTTACATGTTAAGATAATTGCAGTAACTATCTTCTTTTATCCTCTTAGCAGCCATCCAAAATCCATATTTTTTACAGTAATGTAAACCCATTAGGGACAGAACTAGAAAGTGCATTGAGGGATCAATCTTACGCTGAAATAAACAGAGACTAAATGACCTTCTCCACCTCTGATTTCTCTGATACATTAGTCTATTATGCCCAGCCTAAACTATGAAAATATTTCTTCACCATTCCAGAATAGAGAAAACAGGACATAAAGAAAAGTATTGGAGACCCTGAAGTCCCACTAGGAACTAATTCCATATCATAAACGAAGAAGCTCACATCACAGCTATGGAAGAACTGAGAAATGGTTGGGGCTGGGACAAGCATGGTCAGCATGCTTTATTTATTATTCATTGCTTTCAATAACATTTTCAACTGTTTTCCTTTAAAATTTCAAACAATATTAAATACGTTGCATTTAGTAAGGAAGACAAATACCCACAAAGTGATGAATAACCTACTAGGTAAATAATTCATAGTTTTTAAAGATTCACTGATAACTGGAACAAAAGCTATCATCCAGGTTACTTTCTATTCTGTAAAAGAAGCCATTATGCTGAATATGTACAATATTATCTATGATTAACAACAACAGTCTGATAATAACAGTGTTGATCAAGGGATAAAGGGAAAAATAAGAGCTTTTGCTTCTTAGGGAAGAACACTCAAAAGCAGATGATAGCTATCGTAGATTTTCTCTACTGCAAAATAACCATTTTCTAAACAGACTAGTAATCGAAAAAGTTTTAAAAAGTACTTCCATTTAATCCCACTGTGAAAGAACTCAAGAATCATATTTCACTAAAACTGAAAAACTAGCTAAAAAGCAACTCATTCCAAAATCTTTCCTACTTTCTAATAAATACAATGTCAGATGCCTTCAAAAATGTGTAACATTTACTTATGTTACAATTATATTGCTTTAATTTTTTTGCCAGTTTTAAGTAATTCATTCTAACTTCCCCTCCTCCACCACTTAAATCTCTGCAAATAGTCTCATCTATGCTACTTAAGAATTAACTTAATTCTTTTAAATTCAGATCATTAGATTTGTCACATTAAAAAACTATTTTGACAAAAAATATATTCTAAAAGATTACTTTTCTACTCTTACAGGAAGACAGTGTTTTCATATTCTGATTTACTTTTGCTTTATACATCATAGCAGTTTTGAATTAAAAAGCAAATATATACATGCACACTTATGAAACAAACCTGACCACTCCATGCACAATACAGATTGCACAACAAACTCCAATTGTGGTTGATCATGCAGTCTAAAATCCTGAACTGGGCCATGACTGCCTATAGCGCAGTCTGCATCTCTTCTCTGACTCAGCTTCTGTCAGCACAGCAGCGGGTTACGAGAGCTCTGCAGTGATGTGGTCCACAAATAAGATTTTCCCCTCCCTTTCCTGTCTAAGCAGCAATAGCTAACTGGCAGAACGACATCATCCTCCCAAATGCAGTTCCCACCAGTACATTTAAATTATTAGATCATGAAAGAAAGTTTTCATAAAATTCTTACTGAGTAATTAACATTATTTAATTTTTAAAAGGTTATTGCTTTTCCTTCTTTTTCTGGGCATGTTTAGTCATTCAATGAAAACACAACTTGGGGAGGTAATATATAAATCAATCAACTATGCTGGCTCCGGTCCACAGCAAACAAATTCCAACAGAAGGCTGTGCCATTATCATCAATGACGCTCACAATGACTTGATCCCAAGGGTACCAAAGGGTACTCCATCCTTTCTTAACCTCTCAGTAGCACCACACAGAGCTAACAACTCCTTCAATGACTCTCATCCTGGGTACCACAGTTCCACTCTCTTTGTTCTCTTACAACTTCTTTAACTATTACTTCTTTGCAAAAGGCAATGTAGCAATGTGAGAAAAGCCTAGATCTTAGTAAGACAGATGTATGACCAAGGAGGCTAAAGACTTATCCTTTAAGCTTCAAATCATTCATTTGTAAAATGGAGACAGTAACACATACATGAGGTTTAACCTGAAATAACATCTGTAACATGCTTAAAACAGTGTCCAACAGATATCTAATAAATGATTAATAGTTTCAAGATTATCACCCCTTTCTGTCTAAATCAGAATTCTATACCTGACCTCCCTCTAATTTCTTACACTTCCATAGGTATTGTCATCTCAACCCGTGATTTTAACTATGAATTACTTCTAAAGCCCTCTCCAACGCCACCCTTTCTCCCAAGCTCCAAATCTGCATGACTAAACACTTGCTAAGCACATACACCTACATACTACATGTCCAAAACTGAATTCACCACCTTCCCTCCAAACTTGCACTACCTCCTCTATTCCCTAATCTGCATAGTGACTGTACAACTCATCCCCCTAGTCACCCAAATAGAAACCAGAGTCATCTTAGACTCCTTCCTTACCTCTCATATCCAGCTACCAAATCCTGTCACTTCTAAAACATATACTAAACTGTCCTTTTTCCATTCCACTGGCACTGCCTAAATTCAGACTCCCATCAACTTTCTCCTGGATTATCAGAGGACATCTAGTTGTCTCCAAACATCCTGTCACTCCTCTCTGGAATCTTGTCTGTGCAAGACTAACAAAAGCATATTTTAAACCAAAAGCTAATCATATGACTACCCTGTAAATTCCTTCTGTTGCTCCTTTCTGCCTATATACAGCAGTGTTTCCCAAAGTATGTTACTACTTGTTTTATAGGATGCAGAATATAAACCACAGTTAAGTAAAAAAAGTCCTCAATAGCAAAAGAAGTTTGAGAGAAGCAAGGTTAAACAACGCTGCTGCTAGAAGCTTGCCAAAGGCTAAATATAAAGCTCAAATTCAAAGTCCTCAAAATCTGAAAACTGAGGCTACTGAAAAGCTTGTTTCTAACTAGTTCATCTTGGTGGCTGGTTTGTCTGCCTCTGTCCATCCCTTAACTGATGGTGTTCCCTCAGGTTCTGGACTTTGACCCCCTTCCCTCCCTCAATGACCTCATCAACTCCCAAAACTGTAATTACCATAGATGCTGGCTTAATTGAACTCTGCCTAACTGACTTGCTAGACCAACCAAAATTCTTCATTTCCTGGCTAATTCTTCAATACTGGCTGATCCCATGGCAAGCTCAACTCTATTATAATTATTTGTATTTATGGGATATCATATGCAATTTTGTTATTCGCATAGATAGATTGTGTAGTGGTCAGGTCGGCTTTTAGTATATTTATCACCCAAACAACACACACTGTACGCATTAACTAATTTCTCGTCATTCACCCGCTCCCACGCTGTCACCCTTCTAAGTCTCCACTGTCTATCCTTCCACTCTCTACATCCATATGTACACATGTTTAGCACCCACTTATGAGTGAGAACATGCAACATTCAACTTTCTGTGCTTAGTTTGTTTCACTTAAGATAATGTCCTCCAGTTATATCCATATTGCTGCAAAAGACATGATTTCATTCTTTTTTATGGCCAAATAGTATTCCATGAATAACCTTCCATCCCAAATATACCACGTTGTCTTTGTCTATTCCTCCACTGATGGACACTTAGGTTGATTCCATATCTTTGCTACTGTGAACAGTGCTACAACAAACATACAACAGCAGGTAACTTTTTGATAAATGGATTTCTTTTCCTTTGAGTAGATTCTTAGGTCAAATGGTAGTTCTATTTTCACTTCTTTTGAAATCTCCACACAGTTTCCCATAGAGGTTGTAACAAAGAAAAGAAAGAAGATGAGGAGCAGCTTCAGTCTCCAACTCCCAGCGCGAGCGACACAGAAGACCGGCGATTTCTGCATTTTCAACTGAGGTACTGGGGTCATCTCACTCGGGAGTGCTGGACAATCGGTGCTGGTCAGCTGCTGCAGCCCGACCAGCGAGAGCTGAAGCAGGGTGAGGCATCGCCTCACCTGGGAAGCGCGAGGGGGAAGGGAGTCCCTTTTCCTAGCCAGGGGAACTGAGACACACAACACCTGGAAAATCGGGTAACTCCCACCCCAATACTGCGCTGTAACACCGGCACACCGGAGATTGTATCCCACACCTGGCCGGGAGGGTCCCACGCCCACGGAGCCTCTCTCCTTGCTAACACAGCAGTCTGCGGCAATCTAACCGCAAGGCAGCAGCGAGGCTGGGGGAGGGGCGCCCGCCATCGCTGAGGCTTAAGTAGGTAACTAAAGCCGCTGGGAAGCTGGAACTGGGTGGAGCTCACAGCAGCTCAAGGAAACCTGCCTGTCTCTGTAGACTGCGCCTCTGGGGACAGGGCTCAGCTAAAGGAGTAGAAGCCTGTGAAACGCTAACGACTCTGTCTGACAGCTTTGAAGAGAGCAGGGGATCTCCCAACACGGAGGTTGAGATCTGAGAAGGGGCAGTCTGCCTGCTCAAGTGAGTCACTGACCCCTGAGTAGCCTAACTGGGAGACATCCCCCACTAGGGGCAGTCTGACACCCCACACCTCACAGGGTGGAGTACACCCCTGAGAGGAAGCTTCCAAAGCAAGAATCAGACAGGTGCACTCGCTGTTCAGCAATATCCTATCTTCTGCAACCTCTGCTGCTGATACCCAGGCAAACAGGGTCTGGAGTGGACCTCAAGCAATCTCCAACAGACCTATAGCTGAGGGTCCTGACAGTCAGAAGGAAACCTATCAAACAGGAAGGACACCTAAATCAAAACCCCATCAGTACGTCACCATCATCAAAGACCAGTGACAGATAAAACCACAAAGATGGGGAAAAAGCAGGGCAGAAAAGCTGGAAATTCAAAAAATAAGAGCGCATCTCCTCCTGCAAAGGAGCACAGCCCATCGCCAGCAACGGATCAAAGCTGGTCAGAGAATGATTTTGATGAGATGAGAGAAGAAGGCTTCAGTCCATCAAACCTCTCAGAGCTAAAGGAGGAATTACGTACCCAGCGCAAAGAAACTAAAAATCTTGAAAAAAAAGTGGAAGAATTGACAGCTAGACTAATTAATGCAGAGAAGGTCATAAACGAAATGACAGAGATGAAAACCATGTCACGAGAAATACGTGACAAATGCACAAGCTTCAGTAACCGACTCGATCAACTGGAAGAAAGAGTATCAGCGATTGAGGATCAAATGAATGAAATGAAGCGAGAAGAGAAACCAAAAGAAAAAAGAAGAAAAAGAAATGAACAAAGCCTGCAAGAAGTATGGGATTATGTCAAAAGACCAAATCTACGTCTGATTGGGGTGCCTGAAAGTGAGGGGGAAAATGGAACCAAATTGGAAAACACTCTACAGGATATCATCCAGGAGAACTTCCCCAACCTAGCAGGCCAGGCCAACATTCAAATTCAGGAAATACAGAGAACGCCACAAAGATACTCCTCCAGAAGAGCAACTCCAAGACACATAATTGCCAGATTCACCAAAGTTGAAATGAAGGAAAAAATCTTAAGGGCAGCCAGAGAGAAAGGTCGGGTTACCCACAAAGGGAAGCCCATCAGACTGACAGCAGATCTCTCGGCAGAAACTCTACAAGCCAGAAGAGAGTGGGGGCCAATATTCAACGTTCTTAAAGAAAAGAATTTTAAACCCAGAATTTCATATCCAGCCAAACTAAGTTTCATCAGTGAAGGAGAAATAAAATTCTTTACAGATAAGCAAATGCTTAGAGATTTTGTCACCACCAGGCCTGCCTTACAAGAGACCCTGAAGGAAGCCCTAAACATGGAAAGGAACAACCGGTACCAGCCACTGCAAAAACATGCCAAAATGTAAAGACCATCGAGCCTAGGAAGAAACTGCATCAACTAATGAGCAAAATAACCAGTTAATATCTTAATGGCAGGATCAAGATCACACATAACAATATTAACCTTAAATGTAAATGGACTAAATGCTCCAATGAAAAGACACAGACTGGCAAACTGGATAAAGAGTCAAGACCCATCAGTCTGCTGTCTTCAGGAGACCCATCTCACATGCAGAGACATACATAGGCTCAAAATAAAAGGATGGAGGAAGATCTACCAAGCAAATGGAGAACAAAAAAAAGCAGGGGTTGCAATCCTAGTCTCTGATAAAACAGACTTTAAACCATCAAAGATCAAAAGAGACAAAGAAGGCCATTACATAATGGTAAAGGGATCAATCCAACAGGAAGAGCTAACTATCCTAAATATATATGCACCTAATACAGGAGCACCCAGATTCATAAAGCAAGTCCTTAGAGACTTACAAAGAGACTTAGACTCCCATACAATAATAATGGGAGACTTCAACACTCCACTGTCAACATTAGACAGATCAACGAGACAGAAAGTTAACAAGGATATCCAGGAATTGAACTCATCTCTGCACCAAGCGGACCTAATAGACATCTATAGAACTCTCCACCCCAAGTCAACAGAATATACATTCTTCTCAGCACCACATCACACTTATTCCAAAATTGACCACATAATTGGAAGTAAAGCACTCCTCAGCAAATGTAAAAGAACAGAAATTATAACAAACTGTCTCTCTGACCACAGTGCAATCAAACTAGAACTCAGGACTAAGAAATTCAATCAAAACCGCTCAACTACATGGAAACTGAACAACCTGCTCCTGAATGACTACTGGGTACATAACGAAATGAAAGCAGAAATAAAGATGTTCTTTGAATCCAATGAGAACAAAGATACAACATACCAGAATCTCTGGGACACATTTAAAGCAGTATGTAGAGGGAAATTTATAGCACTAAGTGCCCACAAGAGAAAGCAGGAAAGATCTAAAATTGACACTCTAACATCACAATTAAAAGAACTAGAGAGGCAAGAGCAAACACATTCAAAAGCTAGCAGAAGGCAAGAAATAACTAAGATCAGAGCAGAACTGAAGGAGATAGAGACACAAAAAACCCTCCAAAAAATCAATGAATCCAGGAGTTGGTTTTTTGAAAAGATCAACAAAATTGACAGACCGCTAGCAAGATTAATAAAGAAGAAAAGAGAGAGGAATCAAATAGACGCAATAAAAAATGATAAAGGGGATATCACCACCGACCCCACAGAAATACAAACTACCATCAGAGAATACTATAAACACCTCTACGCAAATCAACTAGAAAATCTAGAAGAAATGGATAATTTCCTGGACGCGTACACTCTTCCAAGACTAAACCAGGAAGAAGTTGAATCCCTGAATAGACCAATAGCAGCCTCTGAAATTGAGGCAACAATTAATAGCCTGCCCACCAAAAAAAGCCCAGGACCAGATGGATTCACAGCTGAATTCTACCAGAGGTACAAGGAGGAGCTGGTACCATTCCTTCTGAAACTATTCCAATCAATAGAAAAAGAGGGAATCCTCCCTAACTCATTTTATGAGGCCAGCATCATCCTGATACCAAAGCCTGGCAGAGACACAACAAAAAAAGAGAATTTTAGACCAATCTCCCTGATGAACATCGATGCAAAAATCCTCAATAAAATACTGGCAAACCGGATTCAGCAGCACATCAAAAAGCTTATCCACCATGATCAAGTGGGCTTCATCCCTGGGATGCAAGGCTGGTTCAACATTCGCAAATCAATCAACGTAATCCAGCATATCAACAGAACCAAAGACAAGAACCACATGATTATCTCAATAGATGCAGAAAAGGCTTTTGACAAAATTCAACAGCCCTTCATGCTAAAAACGCTCAACAAATTCGGTATTGATGGAACGTACCTCAAAATAATAAGAGCTATTTATGACAAACCCACAGCTAATATCATACTGAATGGGCAAAAACTGGAAAAGTTCCCTTTGAAAACTGGCACAAGACAGGGATGCCCTCTCTCGCCACTCCTATTCAACATAGTGTTGGAAGTTCTGGCTAGGGCAATCAGGCAAGAGAAAGAAATCAAGGGTATTCAGTTAGGAAAAGAGGAAGTCAAATTGTCCCTGTTTGCAGATGACATGATTGTGTATTTAGAAAACCCCATCGTCTCAGCCCAAAATCTTCTTAAGCTGATAAGCAACTTCAGCAAAGTCTCAGGATACAAAATTAATGTGCAAAAATCACAAGCATTCTTATACACCAGTAACAGACAAGCAGAGAGCCAAATCAGGAATGAACTTCCATTCACAATTGCTTCAAAGAGAATAAAATACCTAGGAATCCAACTTACAAGGGATGTAAAGGACCTCTTCAAGGAGAACTACAAACCACTGCTCAGTGAAATCAAAGAGGACACAAACAAATGGAAGAACATACCATGCTCATGGATAGGCAGAATCAATATTGTGAAAATGGCCATACTGCCCAAGGTAATTTATAGATTGAATGCCATCCCCATCAAGCTACCAATGAGTTTCTTCACCGAATTGGAAAAAACTGCTTTAAAGTTCATATGGAACCAAAAAAGAGCCCGTATTGCCAAGACAATCCTAAGTCAAAAGGACAAAGCCGGAGGCGTCACGCTACCTGACTTCAAACTATACTACAAGGCTACAGTAACCAAAACAGCATGGTACTGGTACCAAAACAGAGATATAGACCAATGGAACAGAACGGAGCCTTCAGAAATAATGCCACACATCTACAACCATCTGATCTTTGACAAACCTGAGAGAAACAAGAAATGGGGAAAGGATTCCCTATTTAATAAATGGTGCTGGGAAAATTGGCTAGCCATAAGTAGAAAGCTGAAACTGGATCCTTTCCTTACTCCTTATACGAAGATTAATTCAAGATGGATTAGAGACTTAAATGTTAGACCTAATACCATAAAAACCCTAGAAGAAAATCTAGGTAGTACCATTCAGGACATAGGCACGGGCAAGGACTTCATGTCTAAAACACCAAAAGCAACGGCAGCAAAAGCCAAAATTGACAAATGGGATCTCATTAAACTAAAGAGCTTCTGCACAGCAAAAGAAACTACCATCAGAGTGAACAGGCAACCTACAGAATGGGAGAAAATTTTTGCAATCTACTCATCTGACAAAGGGCTCATTTCCAGAATCTACAAAGAACTCAAACAAATATACAAGAAAAAAACAAACAACCCCATCCAAAAGTGGGGAAAGGATATGAACAGACATTTCTCAAAAGAAGACATTCATACAGCCAACAGACACATGAAAAAATGCTCATCATCACTGGCCATCAGAGAAATGCAAATCAAAACCACAATGAGATACCATCTCACACCAGTTAGAATGGCAATCATTAAAAAATCAGGAAACAACAGGTGTTGGAGGGGATGTGGAGAAATAGGAACACTTTTACACTGTTGGTGGGATTGTAAACTAGTTCAACCATTATGGAAAACAGTATGGCGATTCCTCAAGGACCTAGAACTAGATGTACCATATGACCCAGCCATCCCACTACTGGGTATATACCCAAAGGATTATAAATTATGCTACTACAAAGACACATGCACACGTATGTTTATTGCGGCACTATTCACAATAGCAAAGACTTGGAATCAACCCAAATGTCCATCAGTGACAGACTGGATTAAGAAAATGTGGCACATATACACCATGGAATACTATGCAGCCATAAAAAAGGATGAGTTTGCGTCCTTTGTAGAGACATGGATGCAGCTGGAAACCATCATTCTTAGCAAATTATCACAAGAAGAGAAAACCAAACACCGCATGTTCTCACTCATAGGTGGGAACTGAACAATGTGCTCACTTGGACTCGGGAAGGGGAACATCACACACTGGGGCCTATCATGGGGAGGGGGGAGGGGGGAGGGATTGCATTGGGGAGTTATACCTGATATAAATGATGAATTGATGGGTGCTGACGAGTTGATGGGTGCAGCACACCAACATGGCACATGTATACATATGTAACCTGCACGTTATGCACATGTACCCTAGAACATAAAGTATAATAAAAAAAAAAAAAAAAAAAAAAAAAAAAAGTATTTTATGTGCAAAGATGCTCATGAGCATCATTTTAGTTGTAAGAAAAAAAGAAATAATCCAAAAGTTAAAAATAAGAGTTGAAGTAAATGGTTATATAAATTATCATACATCACAACCATATAATAAACAACAATGCAGCAAAAAATACAGCTGAGACGTTTATACTACTATCAGATTTTTTTTTCTTTTTTTTTTTTAATTTTGAAATAGGGTCTCACCCTATCGCCTAGGCTGGAGTACAGTGGTATGATCACGGCTCACTGCAGCCTTGACCTCTCTGAGTTCAAGTGGTTCTCCTGCTTCAGTCTCCCGAGTAGCTGGGACTACAGACATGCGCCTCCATACCTGGCTACATTATTATTATTATTATTATTATTATTATTATTATTATTATTATTATTATGTGTAGAGACAAGGGTCTGCCTGTGTTGCTCTGGCTGGTCTCCAACTCCTGGTCCCAAGTGATTTGCCCTTCTTGGTCTCCCAAAGTGCTGGAATCACAAGCGTGAGCCACTGTGCTTATGTCTAAGATTTCCTATGCTAAGTAAACAAAACTAAGCAAAACAAGATTGCAAGCTAGAAAGGCAGTAATATACACATAGACAAAAATACTCTCACACTTAACAAAATACACAGAATAAAATACACCAAAATAAAAAAAAAAAAAAAACAAACAAACAAACAAACAAAAAAAAAAAAAAAAA